>NC_136530.1:1787412-2131800 GCF_910591455.1 Pholis gunnellus
GTGAAAAACAGACACTCTCACATTATTGTCTCCTTTTTTTGTTTGCAGCGTCCAAAAAACACAAATGTAGTTTCCCATCGAGCCTCCTGACTGAATACTGGTTTAACGTCTCTTGTTCTGTGCTTTTAAATTGGTGATTTAATGTTGTATGTTTCCTACGACTACGTCTGACTTCTCAAAGAGAAAGAAAAGTCTTTTTCCAAAGTTGTGCTACTTTTAATTCAGTTTATTTTAGTTTGATTATTGCGTTACTTTTTGTTTTGTGAGGGTTTTTTCCCCGCAGCTCTCTTTTCAAAACTTTATTTCACACTTTGCTGCTGAAATCCTCACATGCGTGCTGAACCGTGAGCGATCTCACCAAAAACCCACCGACTCTCTGAGACGAGGGAACCAGACTCTCTGGTTGTAGTTTTTTAATGGGATCACAGTGCGACTCTTATTCTCGTCTCTCTCTCTCCTCCTGCAGGGCGTTCCCCAGCTCCCCTGTGCCAAGGCGCTCTACAACTACGACGGCAAAGAACCCGGAGACCTCAAGTTCGTCAAGGGCGACGTCATCATCCTGCGCCGGCAAGTGGACGAGAACTGGTACCACGGGGAGATGGGCGGCGTCCACGGCTTCTTCCCCACCAACTTCGTCCAGGTCGTCAAGCCGCTGCCGCAGCCGCCGCCTCAGTGCAAAGCCCTCTACGACTTCGAGCTGAAGGACAAGGAGGCGGACAAGGACTGCCTGCCCTTCTCCAAGGTCAGACGACTCCACGCTCCGGTCACATGGACGCCTCTCGTTACAGTCGAAGCGTTTCAGTTTCTCAAGTTATGTGTGTGAGAATGTGAGGGCTGCGAACTGAAACGCTTCCTGTGTTCTTGTGAGCCGGACGTCTTGATGAGCAGCTGTATTTAAGCTGAATGCACACACAGAGAAACGACACACGGCCTTAACTACAGTAATTAAGCGGTTATATCTGTCCAGCTGTTTGGGGCACACTTTGATGTTTCAGTTGTTTTTTTATATGCCACATGAGCAGAAACACAGAAACCAGCTGACTACGTAGTTTTCCACACAGAACGCCTCGGACTCTCGGCCACGTCTCTTTTAATAAAACACGGTCCCGACCTCGTTCGTTCCCTGGAGGAGGAGAAACACTCTCCGTTAGCAGCGTTCCTTCATCAGCTTCTTCCTCTCACGCGTCGCTCCTCTTGTGTCTTTTAATTTCAGGACGACATCCTGACTGTGATCCGCAGAGTGGACGAGAACTGGGCAGAGGGCATGCTGGGAGATAAAATTGGAATTTTCCCCATCTCATATGTGGAGGTAAGAAAATTAACAAGATTATTTAATGTCGTTAATTATTAGTGGAATACGCAGCGATGGAAGACGTATGAAGCTGTTTTAATGAAGTAACGGGACTAATAATAATAAATACCACAAAAAACAACACGTTACAAGTTAAAGTCCTGCATTATTTAAGTATAATCAAGAAAATGTACTAAAGGGGAGACGCTGACGACGAGGAAGATCTTTGGATAGAGAATAATGAGAATAAATATGAAACAGAATGTAAATCGTACTTTCTAAACTAAAATCAAACACGATCACTAAAGTTGTTTACAAGATATCTAAAAAACGACTCAATAGAAATGCTATATTGACTCTTTCAGCCCATAAAGAATTCATAAACGGTGACTCATTGCTTTGGGTTACACTCACACTAATGTGAAGCACTGACTGGACGGTTATTCCTGCTGCTCACCTTCTCCACCGACCGGATGAAGATGGAGGTCTTCCATGACGGCTTTATTACAGAGAGTGACAGTTTTCATGATCACTCTAATGCTCCATAGCTCCATCACCTCTCTGTATGTTATTTCCACCGTACTACTCTCTCTTCATCACCTCCTCCTCCTCCTCCTCCTCCTCCTCCTCCTCCTCCTCCTCCTCCTCCTCCTCCTCCTCCTCCTCCTCCTCCTCTCTCACAGTTTAACTCGGCAGCTCGGCAGCTGATAGAGTTGGACAAGCCGTCGGACTCCGGCGGAGACTCCGGCGAGGGGGGGGGCCTCCTCCTCCTCCTCCTCGGGGCCCCAGAGCAACGGCGCCCAGCGAGCGGGAGAGAAGAAGAACAGCAAGAAGCGACATTCCTTCACCTCGCTCACCATGTCCCACAAGCCCATGCTGGCCCCGCCCCCCCAGCGCCACTCCATGGAGATCAGCGGGCCCGTCCTCATCAGCTCCAGCAACCCCACGGCAGCTGCACGGATCGGGGAGATCAGCGGGGGGCTGTCCTGCAGCGCGCCTTCACAGGTACGAGGGAGGGAGGGAGGGAGGGAGGGAGGGAGGCAGGCAGGGAGGCAGGCAGGCTGCTGCATTGCAGGTCTCTTCCTAAAAGTTTTACCCTGAAACACAAGAATACAGGTTGACAAATAAGCTCCATTCAAGATGAGGTATAACTTCGATTTATCGCTGTGCAGCAGCACAAAGTTCACCTTTTTGATACCTCTATATCCTGTCAGGGCTTCAAGTATTGCGTTTGTATTCCGGACCAATCAGAGGAGCTACTGGCAGCTGGGGGCGTGGCTTAGGTGTGTGCGCGTGTGCGACTGTTTGTTCAAAACAACAATGGCGGCTCCTGAGTCATTGAAAGAAGAGCAAAAGAACGGCGCTGAAGGCTTTTATCGATGGAAAAGATGTGAACGCTCTTTTTCTCCGGACCAGTTTCATTTATATATATATATATATATATATATATATATATATATATATATATATAGCTCCTTTCAAACAGATCTAATGCAATTCAAAGGGCTTTACAATTTATTGACAAGTGGAGAGAAGATGAAGGTCTCCAAATTAAGTAAGAAAATCAAATCTAAATACATTCACGGTAACCGGTAAACGGACTGTACTTGTTCCACACTTGATGCATCAGAACGTAGACGGATGTGTAACTTTACCTCCAAACTACTAAATGTGCAACACTTTAATGTGTTATTATGGTGGCATTCTTTATGAAATCATTCTCTGAACTGAGATAATCAGTCGATATCCTCTCCGATGGTATTTAATTGCAAAACACCCATGAGCTGTGAGCGCGGGTCCAGCGTGGGCTCCTGTTGTTTCCTTCAGGTGTTTGCTGTTCTCAAGGCTCCGCTCTCCTCCTGTCAGCAATTAGGCCGACTTCCCTTTTCCCCCCCGTCATAGAACGGGCTGTAGCTCCATCCAAGCGTTGGAAACCGTGGATGCGTGACTCCACCCGCCTGAAGTAAAACAGAAACCAGCGACTCCAGCTCGGCTCTGGAGGTTTCCACACCGATCCCAAACGTGACGGGAACTCCCAGCTGCTCTGTGGCAGCGGGCCGCTGAGATCAGCTGTGACTCTGTGTTCAGACTGTCAGAACAACAAACACCGACTTCTCTCAGTCTGGGGCCCTTTATGGCCTAAAACTAATCATAATACCAGGAAGTCAACGGTGGATGAAATTCATCAAATAGGGCGTTATTATTATTATTATTATTATTATTATTATTATTATTATTATTATTATTATTGTACTTGTTGACTTTAGACATGAAATGATCAATAGTAATAATAATAATAATAATAACAAAAAAAAAAAAATGCTGAATAAATAGAAATACAAAAAAATATATATTTATTATATACCTATAAATAAATAAATAAATAAATAAATAAATAAATAAATAAATATTTATTTATTTTCTTTTTTATATAAATATAAAAAATGATATTATATATATATAGGTATATAATATAAAAGAGGAAACAAATTAAAAATATGTTTATAATAATAACAATAATTATAACAATGATAATAATAATAACACATTGTTCTTATTACTTTAAACATGGTCAGTTCTGCTCACCCAATAGCTGCTTTGTTTCTTTGTTATAGAGCATCATGAGGACGGTTGTTAGTGTTGAACTTTATTCAAACAGACGTCACGTTGTCGGCTCTCTTCAGGCTCTGGGAGCTTGTAGCTGAGTTTTTGACCTTATCTTCTGTTTGTCTGTTTGTTTTGTCTTAAATCTTCTTCTCGTGTTGTCTGAATACTGCAGACTCTCAAACGCTGTTTCCAAAACTCCCCATTAAGCTCCGTCATTAATCTTTCATCGACGGCGTGTTTGTGAGAGGGAGACGGGGGAGACGGGGGAGACGGGGGGAGAGTGCTCGTCTCCGCTAAAGTGGATCTTGAGGATCTTTTATTTTATTTTTTTTGTCTCTAAAGAACAAAAACCCTTTCATGTTGACATGATTTATGTATCATCAAAGACTGCGTATCCGTGCGGAAGGTTGAATCAGGTTGTAACGAACTCGCGCGTCATTATCAGGCTACTTTTAGAATATAACAGAATCTAAATGTGCGCCTGTGATGTGATCTCCCCGGTGACCACAATACGTCTGATTTAATAAAAACACAGCCTCGCTCCTCTCTTCTTACCCCTTCACCTCCACTCATCTCTCCTTCCACAAGCCAGACAAAGGAACAACAAAGGTAAGCCCCAGGTGCCCGGGGGCTAAGTAGTCCGTCTCGGAACATGAGAACGTCTTGTCTGGTGGGAGGAAGAATGTATTTTATTTAAATTAGCACACCTGCCCTGTTTTCTTGTGATATGTTTCTGTCTCCAGGCAGCCATTTCACCAACAGGCTCACCTCTGAGCACGTTGCTTAGCTTTTTTCCTTTTGGCACACCCAGAGCACAATAGATAAGAAAGCAGTTCAAGATGGAATCTGAGGTTGGGCTGCTCTCTGAGAGGCTCACCTTAAGAGTGGAGCAGTCAAGCATGGAGGGAGGGAGGGAGGGAGGGAGGGAGGGAGGGATATTGTGTGTCCAGCTCCCCAACAGTATGGCCTTGTTACTAGAACAGCACCCTGACTCACGTGGATGACCGGTTACACGTCCAATGAGGTGGTCACCTGGTCTTCTTTTGGCCTATTGCATCCTTTGTGGTCCTGGTACCAGGATACCAGGATACGAGGTGTTCACGTGTGTTCAGTGAGCGTCGTTTTGCACACAGTGTGTTGCTCTATAATACAGTAGTAGGCCGTCTTTTTCCCCCGTGTGTCCTTTTGCTTTCCTTCCTGAAATCTGATGACTGAGACTGATTACAAGCATGTGGTGTTTACTTAAAGAGACAGTAGTGATGTTCGTGTGTGTGTGTGTGTGTGTGTGTGTGTGTGTGTGTGTGTGTGTGTGTGTGTGTGTGTGTGTGTGTGTGTGATCTCTGATCTCCACAAAGACAACAGACTCACTGAAACCCTGATTCAGCGATCCTGTTCTGCTCGTTGTGTTCTTCATGTGTGGGGTGAAGCGTGTCCTGCACTTTGGACTCACATCTGTCTCTCTTTTCTCGTTGACAGGTACACATTTGCACAACTGGACTAATCGTGACCCCGCCCCCTAGTAGTCCTGTTACCACAGCAACGGTCTTCACGTTTCCCTCGGAGACGAGCTACACGTCCATCTCCGTGGTAGGTGGAGTCCTCCGCAGCGCTCATGAATCTTGTAGCTTTACGTGGTTATTTCTGTAACGCTAAACAGATTAAATATATATGTGTGTGTGTATGTTGCTAAAGGACATTCATTCATATTTATAACGAGTTGATTCTAACTGGTTCAGACGCTTACATTTGTGTTAGACAGTGCACGTGTCATCATACTCTTATTTTAACTCAGAATTAAAGGTTGAATATGTTCACACGAGTATAAAATATGAATAAAAATCAATGCACACAGCAGACGTCCCCCGAGGAGCTGAGAACGTCCCACCGGCTGCTAACGAGCAGCGCCGTTACTCGTGAAACTGTGTTAATCTGGATTAGATACAGTAGCTTATTATTATTATTATTATTATTATTATTATTATTATTATTATAATCTCTACAGACTCAATAAAGAGCAACATGTAGAGAACGTTTAAGCAGAACTGAACTGACTAATGTTTTTAGCTGAAGGGGAAAGAAAGAAAAAAATAACTACAAAATGTCAAGAAATCCCTTCAGCCCACATAAAACCAGCACGCACACTTCCTGTCTGTGTGTGTGTGTCTGTCTCTGTGTGTGTGTGTGTGTGTGTGTGTGTGTATGCTCTGGCATGGGGAGTTTTTTTTTGAATGAGCAGGAATGTGTACACAAAAGGTTGAGCTCTCCGCTTCACTTGGGAACCCTACATGATGTTTCTGTACAGATGATTTCTCTAGCCTGCAGGCAGCCTAATTATCTCAGCTCAAGCGTCAACGCTGAACCCAAATGCACATCGACACTCTCGCGTACATAAGCCTGTACACACACACACACAGACACACACACACACATAAAGACACATGCAGACAGACAGACACACACACACACACATACCGCAGGGCTGCCTCTGTCCTCACCGGTGTGTCATGGAAGCTATTACTCCGCTGCTATTACGGCCGGCTCGTCTCCCTCTGAGGTTCAGGAGTCGTCTCTGCGCTCTTTAGTTGCTCACAGTTGTTGTGTTGCTTTGTGTTGTGTTGCTTTGTGTTGTGTTGCTTTGTGTTGTGTTGCTTTGTGTTGACGTAGCAGCTTTATTGTTTTATTGTACCGGGGCTCATCACAGACCGCTCTGAGAGAAATCCTCTGGTAGCTCTGAAGTGTCGACGACAGACATGTTGTTGTTGTTTTTTCCACATTTCATATGGTCTCGATTTAAATGCCTTGCCACGGATTTTGAACATCTAGCCATGTGGTCTCCTAGCAACAAACAAACAGGCCGTAATAGAGGAGAATTCTCAGCTGCGAGGGAAGTCTGGGACGAGACCATGGTGCCTGCCAAACCAGACTCTAACCCCCCCCCCCAGGAGACACATGACAGATGATCTCTCATTCTAGTTTTCCTCTTTGTTACTAATAAACAAACTGGGTTCTCCACTTACGCCCCCCACACACACACACACACACACACACACACACACACACACACACACACACACACACTCTGGTTTTGTCTGCTTCTGCGTCACACAGAGAGGGAAATAAACGGATTAAACGTCGATAAACTACCAATATGATTTTTATGATTTTTGCTCTTCTTCTACAGGATGCTCTCCCGCCGCCCCCGCCTCCTCCCCCGCAGTCCTCCGTCGACGGAGCGGCGTATTCATTGGCTGCCGGACAGAGACCCTCCCCCAGCATAAGCGACCAGAGTGGGAGACAAAGACCCACAGTGTGAGCTATAAAAACAGTCCCGCAACAAAAAAATATGCAGTCTTCTAAAATGTGCAGTGAGATGTCAGAAGCGGTTTGCGCAGCGACACGGCCCCGAGGCCTTAATGGAAGGAGGGGAGGAGGGGGGGAGGAGGGGGGAGTGAGGCTGCAGAGGGTGAGCACAGGTGACGTGTGTGTGTGTGTGTGTGTGTGTGTGTGTGTGTGTGTGTGTGTGTGTGTGTGTGTGTGTGTGTGTGTGTGGGGGGGGGGGGGTTAATACCTGTGGGTGAGTCTCCTCTCATTGGAGAATCCCCTCTGACTTTTGACCCCCCCTCGTTACTCTTCCAGGACACCAAACACCTGATAAGCATTAGATCCGCCCACGCCTCGTCTTGTGTCTGCCTGTGCGTGCACGCAGAGCCCGAGTCCCACTGAGAACATCCCAGAGACTCCTCCAGCTTCTCGGCTGTTTGTCGACCTCTCGGTCAGAGTGCACGGTCTCTGGGGGAGACGATGACACGTGCACGGCCGGAAAGGCACGTTGTACAAAATGTGAAGCTCAAACTGCGATATATTACGATTTATTATATTACTATTTATGACCTATTTGTTTGTCAACATCTGAACTGAACTACGCTGTTTATTTTCATCATTAACTTGTTTTGACTTTGTTTAAGTCATCTATAGCGGTGATTTTATTGATTTAAAACAACATTGGTAGTTTTAATGATGTATTATGATCTGCTAAGAGCTAGTGTAGCTAGAAGTTAATCTCTCTCTAATATATTGATGTTGCTGTGAAGACGTCTCCTTTAAACAACTGGATCTATTTAAGTTTACAAGATTACATTTCAACACATAACGTCATAATTTACTGTCGTAAAAAAGTACAAAAGTACTTATTTTTCTTGTGAATGGAGCTTGAATTTTCAGACTAGTGAATAGAAAGCAGCAACTACTGTTTAATTAATCCGCGGTTCACGTGACTTCCTGGTCATTTTATATCCGAAAAGCTCCCTCGCTGCCGATTTAAGGCTCTTTTTTTTGGTAGATATGTGGCTGGAGGGTTCCCTCGGAGGTGTTTATATCGTAAGATGTTGTAAGAGTAGGACATCATGGGCATGAGTAGCACAGACTCATGGGCACTTTGGGCCAGTAAGATACCGTTAGTTATCGTAGGACATCGTAAGATATTGTTAGTTATTGTAGGATATTGTTAGTTATCGTAGGATACAGTAAGATACCGTTAGTTATCGTGGGATATCGTAAGATATTGTTAGTTATTGTAGGATATTGTTAGTTATCGTAGGATACAGTAAGATACCGTTAGTTATCGTAGGACATCGTAAGATATTGTTAGTTATTGTAGGATATCGTTAGTTATCATAGGATACAGTAAGATACCGCTAGTTATCGTAGGACATCGTAAGATATTGTTAGTTATTGTAGGATACCGCTAGTTATCGTAGGACATCGTAAGATATTGTTAGTTATCGTAGGATATCGTTAGTTATTGTAGGATACCGTAAGATACCGTTAGTTATCGTAGGATATCGATAGTTATCGTAGGATACAGTAAGATACCGTTAGTTATCGTAGGATACAGTAAGATACCGTTAGTTATCGTAAGATACCGTTAGTTATCGTAAGATACCGTTAGTTATCGTAGGATATCGTAGCTTCTTCATTTCTTGTAGTTATGAAATCGTGATTTATATAACCGCTGTTAATCCCGACCTTCCTAATTACAAAATGAATAGTTCATATAAAAAAAGATTGAATCTTTGCGTTCGAGTATTGACACAATATCGGCATGCAAAATATCGCGATACTATGCTGTACTGATTCTCCCCCCAGCCCGTGTGTGTGTGTGTGTGTGTGTGTGTGTGTGTGTGTGTGTGTGTGTGTGTGTGTGTGTGTGTGTGTGTGTGTGTGTGTGTGTGTGTGTGTGTGTGTGTGTGTGTGTGTGTGTGTGTGTGTGTGTGTGTGTGTGTGTGTTAAATCCCTCCTCTCTTTGTCCTGGTCCAGCTACGTGGCCATGTTCCCCTACACTCCCCGTAAGGAGGATGAGCTGGAGCTGAGGAAGGGCGAGATGTTTCTGGTGCTGGAACGCTGTCAGGACGGCTGGTTCAAGGGCACCTCCATGCACACGGGCAAGATCGGAGTGTTCCCCGGGAACTACATGAGCCCCGTCAGCAGGTCGGTGGTTCATTAACGCTGAACACTCAGTCACACATTTACACGCCTGCTCTCACATGCATTAGTCTGTGATGCACAGCCACGGGTTAATGATCCCACCTGGTTCTCATTGAGAACGTATTCACTGTCAGGCTCGACACGGCAAAGCCCCGGAGTACACGTCTCGGTATTTAAATCATTTATTCATTCAGGGGAATCCCATTCAGATTTTAAAATCTCATTTACGAGGGCATCCTGGTCAAGATGGCAGCGTAAAGGTTTCACACAAGAGCCGCATAAAAACACAGATAACAGACTTAACGCAGCAGAAAGAAATAACTCTTTTGCTCTTTTTGTTCTATTTTTTATTTTGTTCTTGTTTGTTTGTCTATGTAACGTTTGTCATGTTTTTGTTTATATATCATTTCTAGAATCTATTAATTATCTTGACTTACTTTATTTTATTAGGTATTGTGACATGTTCCAACTTTGCAAATAATTCCCATTAAGCGTAGCTTCCTTGTAGTAATGTTTAACAACAGCGGGTTGCTAGACAGAAAGAAACAGAAACTGTTGTAATTACACGTTTATTGGGTCACCTCATGTGTTTCCGCATGAAAAGCAGATTTTATTTCGGTATAAGAACATCCTGTCGTTCTCCTGCTGCCTCACACTCACCGTCTTTCTGCCCTCTCCCTTCAGGACGGGGTCAGGGAGCACTCAGCCCAAAGTACCCATGAGTCTGTGCACCCAGGCGGGCCGAGGGGTCACCATCGTCAGCCCCTCTTCTGCGGCCCTCGGGGCCATCGTTCCGGGTCCAGATTTCAACAAGCCCCTCGCCGTCTGCTCCAGCGCCGTTCCCGCCAACTCGCAACCCGCGGCCGTGGTGACGGCGGCTCAGACGGCCACGGGTCAACAGCCCAAAGTTCCGCTGCACGTCGGCTCCCAGATGACCGTGAATCAGGCTCGCAACGCGGTCAGGACCGGTACGTTCACCGGGAGGGAAACGGATTCTAGACGGCGGCTTGTTTAGTGAAAGGGGTTTTAGATAAAGTGGGAGAGGGTTTCACGACTCAATTCAATGATTCTTGATGAAAGACTCTATGAAAATGTCTTACAATTCTAACATTTAAAGCAGGCGGCAACCTCTGGTTCTGCAGAGTTAAAAGCTGCATTCTCGCTAATGACCACCAGGGGGCGACTCCTCTGGTTGTATAGAAGTCTATGAGAAAATGACTCTACTTCTCTCTTGATTTATTACCTCAGTAAACATTGTAAACATGAGTTTATGGTCTCAATCTCTAGTTTCAAGTCTTCTTCAATACAGCATGATGTTCATTTAGTAAATGATGGTCCATTTAGAGTCACACAGACCATAAAGCAGGGGATGCTTTAGGGGCGGGGCTACACAGTGATTGACAGGTCTCCAGAGACGTATACGGCGTCTCTACGTCACTCCTCCTCAGTCCACATATGGTCACTTCCTGTTCACTGGTTCCAAAAAAACAAGATGGCGACGGCTGATACGCCGAACTCGAGGCTTATAGTCCGTCACGTTTCTTAACCTTTATGCTTTTTTTTGTTTAGTTTTGGTATTTCTGTTTGATATATTCTACTTTGTTGTTGTTTGTTTGATAAATAATACTTTTATCGTAAAGCAGTTTGTAACGTTAAAAAAAAATCATTATTATCTATTATTAATCTAATATTATCTATTAACTAGATTGAACATTACATTGTATAAAACTCGTGAATGGATAAGTCGTAGAAAAGACCACTCCTGCTTTTAAATGTGTAATATCGTTTATTATATCGTTTATTTTTTTGCAGCTGCGTGTCACAGTCAGGACCGGCCCACAGCTGCTGTGACTCCCGTCCAGTCCGCTACACCTGTGGCGTATCTGCCACACCTGGTGTTGTGCCCGCAGCCTTCCTCCTCCGGTCCCGCCCAGTGCTGCTCCCGGGCGGGCTCGGCGATGGGCTGCGCCGCCGCGTCTCTGACTCCCCCCAACGTCAGCGCTGCATCCCTGGAGGGTGACGCTCTGAGACCCGGGGCCGTCCTCGCCGGCTCGGGGAACAACAATCCCACGTCCAACAGCTCGGCTCCCGCCTGCCGCCTGGACAAAGACGTCAAGGTCGGATATGTTTGAATATATGTGTTTATATAACATCTGAATCTAACAATTAGAGGGACGAGAACACGTCAATACTCTGGAGAACTGTTTCTACGCAGAGATTCGTGGGTCAGATTGTGCAAAAAGCAACACAGTGATGTTTAATGTTACAGTGACTGTGATGCGGATCCAAGCGTTTGGATGTTTTGCTCAGATTTGGTTCATGTGGCGCCGTGTTCATCACACAATAACTAGATTTGTGTCTAGTTTTAGATTCTTTTGTCAACTTGTCATTTTCAAGTGCCTTCATCATTACAAGTGTTGATTTAAAATGCTCTGCAGCGGTTCGGTGTGTCTGAGATTCCTGATGACGTTTGTCGTGTTTGTCAGTCTGCGGTTTACCACACGTGTGTGTTTGTGTGTCGGCCGGTAAAGAAGCATCGGTTCCAGACTCTAGAGCGTACCTGTGTCTGTTTGTGAAAACCACGTCTCTAACACGTACATGATGCTGCTGTTGTTGCTGCAGAGAGAAAAGAAAAGCCTCCTGAAGCTGTTGTCCTCCAACAAGAAGAAGTCTCGTCCTTCGCCGCCCTCCTCTCCGACCCTGGAGGCGGAACAAGCTGCTGCTGCCGCTGGAGAGGCGCTCCACGACTCCTCCCCTCCCTCCGGCGGCCTCGAGCCCGAACCTGCTGCTGTGTCTTCTGCCTTCTCGTCCTCCTCGGTCCCAGAGTCCTCCTACCGGAAGAGCAGCCCCCTGGATGGATGCGCCCCCATCGCTCCTCCTCCTCGCCAGCCGTGCTCCTCTCTCTCATCTCAGCAGCACGACGCGAGGCCCATCATCTGTGAGAGGTACGGCGACCCGAATCAGAGCGAGTACCGCTTCATGTAGTGAAGTTACCCGCGTGTCTGCAGCTCTGGTTGTTATCTAACACACTTTGAGTCAGTGTGCGTCTTGTTGACGAGTGCAGGTCATAAATAATACTTCAGTGAACGGTTTCAGACTAAAGCTTAGTTTATACTCACGCCTGGTGTCGTAGAATGAGACTCTGAGTTCATACTTAACGCGCTGCTTTATTCTCTGAAACACTAGAGAGCATACAAACAATGTTAACTGTGAGGAACGAGTGTAACGCAGAGACATGAACATAGACTGAAGGTGTAGCCGACAAAACACCATAAACCAGCCTCCACTATGAGGAGGAGCGATTATTATTATCTGTAAACTCATATCTCATGTTCATGAACTACTTTATTACCTTTATTCAAAAAGAAGTCAAGTATTAAATGTGTTAATGTGTAAACTATTTGATTTGACTGATAAATATTTACTCACATGTAGAGTTTTCCAAAGAATCCAAAAAAAAACAATTCTACTTTGTAATCCTCAGACATGTAAATAGTGTTTTATAGAGTATAAACTAAGCTTCCCACTGTGTGTGTGTGTGTGTGTGTGTGTGTGTGTGTGTGTGTGTGTGTGTGTGTGTGTGTGCAGGTACAGAGTGGTGGTGTCGTATCCCCCTCAGAGCGAGGCGGAGCTGGAACTCAAGGAGGGCGACATTGTGTTCGTTCACAGGAAGCGGGAGGACGGCTGGTTCAAGGGCACGCTGCAGAGGAACGGCAGGACCGGACTGTTCCCCGGCAGCTTTGTAGACAGCATCTAACACACACACACACACACACACACACACACACGGTCACTGGCCTCGCTGCGGTGCGTCGCCGTGCAAAAAACCAAAACGGATCAGCGCTCGCGAGGTTTGCCGGGACAGGACCTTCATTTTGACACTTTAACTCCTTTAGAGAACGAACGCTGTCGGCACATGAGAGAGAGAGAGAGAGGGACGGCGGGAGGGAGGGAGGGAGAGAGAACAGAACATGTTGTCATTGAAAAGCACAGTGGACAGAGTTTAGGTACGGAAGCCCTGAACAGACATTATTCGAACGTTATGTTTAATATCGTTGTCGTGGGATCAGCAGCTGTTTGTGTCTTTATCACGAGAAAACCAAAGGATGAAGATGTTTGTGTCAAATCATCCGACGGAGACGTTGGTGAAGTCAGTGGAGAGAGATTCACGTGTGACAACGTCCGGTTTTCAAAATAAGGTGTTAACAAAGAGTACATAAATAAATACATTATGTTCTGAAGACGTATATATACATGTTACCTGTGTTGCTTATAAATGAACACGTAAATCCCACTAAAGTGTGAGGGAAACGCCTTCATTTCATGTTTGTGTTGCTGGAATAATAATCTCTGAATACATACAGTCAATTATGACATTTTCCAAAGTAAAAGTCCCTCATTTCTAACATGAAATAGCTACATTTTTTAACTTGAGGTGCTATAAAAACACACATCGCTCCATAATTCCTGACATCTGACTTCTTCTCTGACTACAGACATACTGAGAGGAAATGCAGCTCTTTCACGGTAGAAATGACTTTTACTTTGGAAAATATTTGACATTTTTATTTTTTAGTGACGCAGGAAACAAGCTTTTAAATATAATCCCTTTCTTCTTATTTCTATATATGTATTTCGCTAACACCTTATTTTGAAAACAGGATGTAGTCACACACGTATCTCTGTCAGCTGGTGAGTCAGACTGATTTGATCCAAACATTTAAAGTTATAACAGGAAACAACCTTCTTTATTTTCAAGACTCAGAACTCGTCTTCTTAAGATAACGAGATGAAAGCGTTTGTATTATGTCCGTTCAGGGCTTCCGTAGTCAGCACACTACTCATGAACATTTTCCCTTTTTCTTTTCTTTTTGTTGGTTATTTATATCTTTGTAACAATTCAGCTGTTTAAATGTGTGCCTTGTACTGTTCCTCACTTTATTGTACATAAAGGACACAAAGATGATTAGTCCTAAAAACAACCAGTTTGAGCTGTTGATATAGATATGTTACACACTTTAACTTATTTCATAGATCGGCCTTTTTTCTTTCTTTGTTTGTAGCAGTGCAACACATTAAGGGTTCAGCTGACACCGAGCCTTATTTGACCTCACCGGGTACGCTTCACTCCCTCAGACTGATCTGATGAGCATCATGTCAGTCGGCTGCAGCGAGAACACGTGAGCGGAGTTACCGTCGCCTGTCGAAGGGAAAAACGGATATTTCTCTTATTTCTAAAGGCATCAAAACTGTTCCCGTGGGGCGTTCACTGACCTCCAGTTGCTGAGTAAACTGTTACCTGCTGTGATCAAATATCTGCATGTGATCAGCACATAACCTCCTACGGGAGACAGAGTGGTGTCAGCTGTGTTGCAGGACTGTTTGGTTAAAGCCTTTATTCTATTTTTATTTCAAACACACTCCAAGACGGACGTTGCAGTCTAAATATTATCTTACTTTGTACCTTTTCTTTGTATTTAGCGACCTGCGTAGCTCCTCTCAGACGTAGCTGTGTATTTATGTTAGCAGCTGATTCAGCAGGCTCACAGTTCTATTTGTTCACTAGAACTCATTCCTGAAGTGACTCGTGGCAACAAACGACCCGGCTGGCTGAAGCTCGGAGCGTTTTCCTGAAGAAACGTCGTACGAGCTGCACGGGAAGAGACGAGGAGTTCTGTCCCGTCTCTGAAACACGAGCTGTTATTGAAATCCATCTCTTTGTTTTTGCTGATTTCTGCGGTTGGGTTTGTGTTTTTTTTGTACATTTACTTCTATAAAGAGTTCTTAAGGTTGAGTATCGTATTGACTTGAATTAAGATGTCTGTGTTGATTTGAGGGGATTTTTTTTGGTGCTTGTTGAAACATAAAACAAAAAGAAATGAGCAGTTTTAGAATGAATGAGATCGGATCAAATCTCTCAACGTGTGATGAAATCCTCCAAAATAAAGGTATTCTTAGGAATGAACATTATCGCCTCAGTGGACCCCACGACATTTCATGTAATGTGACTTATTGATCTCCTGTGAGGTGTTTAAACACTTTAAATCACTGAATCGTGCCAAGTCTGGCTTTTGAGAATGAACTTCCTGACTGAATTGGCCTTTTTCTCTGTTAACTGAGGGGGACCACTGTGTAACTGACTGCTGGAATATGTTGTAGTTTGTTTGTGTGTGGAAACGGATGGTACAAATCACTGTTAGGGACTTTTTCTTTATTTTCTTTTGTCTTTCTGAATTTAAGTAGAATTAATCTGACGTTATCTTGGCACCGCACCGACCTCCGGCTCTGTGCTCGTCGTTCCAGCCTTTTAATACTCCGTCACGCAGACGCACGCGCTCCTGCACTATCGAGACGAACCTAATAGTACTGACTCCTCCTCCTCCGGACCGTTGGTGTAAAAGCTGCACAATTCTCAAAGACACGGAGCGTTTAACAGTCAATAAACTATATTTCATTGGAACACACGGCAACTTAACGTTGCTTTGTGTTCAACTTAACGGATTCTCCTCATGCCAAGGTGACTTACTTGATTTCTTTGTGTTTGTCTGTAGTTAGTCTGTCTGTATGTCTGAAATGGTGAAACTGAAATTTGGCACAAATCTATTATGTGAAAAACATTCTGAAGTATTTGAGGGAATAGCACATTTTGTAAAAAAAAAAAAATCTATAACAATAAAAGCTAATGGTTTCCATAATTCTTCTGGTCGATGTTTTATTACTACGGAAGACTATTTCATTTTTAAAATTGCGTTTTGAGAATAAAGACAAGATGAACTTTAAAGGTGGATCCCAGTGTTCACAGATAGACGGCTGGAGTCAAGACTGAAGCCTCTAAATGCAGTTTTTCTTTCCTAATACTCTTCCGTACATCACGGTAATGTTGTGTTTTCTTGTGTATTAGTATCGTGTATTAGTATTAGCGAGTACATGAGTATTTGTGTCCTCGTCTCTCCTCTTTGTCTCCAACACAAAGCTTGAACGGACTAATATTAATAATTATAATAGTACATTTGATTTAATGCCACTGGATATAAATATATAGATTTGACTAAATAATACATGTAAAAAGGTTAGTTTGTAAGTTTAGTGTAGCTTTGGTTTCTTAGTAATGACTTCATGTTTTTATTATTTTATATATTTGTATTTTCAGTTGAAAGTCAAAAATCTAAACTAGTTTAAAAGAAGAGTTTTAATGGTGAATAGAGTAAAACAATCACCATGAAACTTCACCCGTTCATTACTGACATTAAGAGGATTATTTATTGTGTTACAAGTTTTCTGAAATGTGTAAATATGCAAATGAGGCATTATGTAATGGTAAGTTTTGGTGAATTTAGGAGAAATCTACAGACGTAAACTCTAGTCTGAAAGAAGACGAGTTATGGAGGAAAAATAGAACAAAATCTCTAAATTAAAAACAGTTTTTGCCTAAAATGTGTTCTGAACTCGTGAGACTCGACACACGAGAGCAGCTGAACACAGTTGCTCTTCATTAGTGTAATTGGGTGAAGTCAGGTGGTCGTTGGTGTCGTTCGTCTTCTCGGTGAGCTCAGCTGAGAAACACTGACAGGAAGTGACACGGGAGGTCAGCCCTCTGCACACCGCCCGCTGCTGAGGACTGTTACCATGGTGATACGTTATCTCAACGTAGGAGCCTCATGAGACTCAGCAGGAAATATACAAACGAGTACAATTATATCATGTATGTGTGTGTATATATATATATATATACACATATTTTACAAGTGGAAATGTAAAGTATTGTATACAACATTCAAAGGTCATGTACTTCCATTTTTTCATATTCAACAAATCACAATGGAATGAAGAAAAAGGTATTCCTCAAAATATGACAGATCATATATACCATGTTATAGGACCAGTAACCAGACCAGGTAACCACCGACCAGTAACCACCGACCAGGTAACCACCGACCAGGTAACCAGACCAGTAACCACCGACCAGGTAACCAGACCAGATAACCAGACCAGTAACCACCGACCAGGTAACCAGACCAGTAACCACCGACCAGGTAACCAGACCTGGTAACCAGACCAGGTAACCAGACCAGTAACCACCGACCAGGTAACCACCGACCAGGTAACCAGACCAGGTAACCACCGACCAGGAACCACCAACCAGGTAACCACCGACCGGGTAACCAGACCAGTAACCACCGACCGGGTAACCAGACCAGTAACCACCGACCAGGTAACCAGACCAGTAACCACCGACCAGGTAACCAGACCAGGTAACCAGACCAGGTAACCACGACCGGACAGGTGAGTCTCATTCAGGAGGAAACACAGACAGGCTGCCACATCCTCACCGCTCAGTATTTCAAAGAGATTTCAATAAATACATGTTCAAAGAGAAGGTCCCTCTTCAATACTAGAGGACAGTTTTTACGGCTCAATTAAGGAAAATAAATGTATATAAAAACAGTACCAGCTGCCAAAAATCAAAGAAAACATTCAGGTTTCGTTCATGCAGGTCTGACACAGAACTGAAATGTGAATATTTGTAAAATCCACGAGGTGAGAACTACTATCTTTATCTCAGGAAGTGTGTTAGTGTTGTGTAGTGTTGTGTGTGCAGGGTTACAGAGAAATATCTGGTGTGCACTCATGAAAGAGGTGAGCATGAATAGATCAGTAAGGTGTGAAAGATGTGAATAAATGAATACAAATGAAGCTCCAGTTTCTCTCTCTGACACACACACACACACACACACACACACACACACACACACACGAATTGAGATAGAAAATACATATAGTTTATTGTCTGGTGTTAAGCCGAGAGTTATGGCAGCAGTGGGCGTTAAATATATTAAATATTTGTATATAGAGGTTTTTCACCTCATTGGCTAATTGACAAATGACTGAAGAAGAAACTAAACTGCTGAACCTACCAAAATAAAAGAAGGAAAAAGGAAAAGTTCTTTGGTCATTGAGGGGAATTCAGTTAAAAATATATTTTTGAAGTAGAGAAGCTGCAAATATTCTTTGAAAATAACTTGTCACAGTTAATTAATGAGCATCGAGATAAAGAGTAAATACAGATTTAAGCAGATCTTAGTTTGGGGTTGTGTTTTTTTCTGATTTAATTCCTTCTGCTCGGAGTCACGGGTCGGCTCTGCGGCGCTGAATGTGATTTAACCTCACAAATCAGTCCTGCAGAGGTTCTTGCTCTGATTGGAGAATCCAGGAGAAAGCCGCCAACTCCTCTCCATCACAACTCACAGCAGAGACAGCTTCGCTCTGCTGGTGAAATATATCTCCACGGGAGCAATAAAGCAAAGACGGGAGAATAAATGACTGCAATTAAGAGGCAAAGAGCAAGTTAGGGCACCGTGTGTCGGTATAAATATATAACATTCTAAAAGTTAAGTCAGAGTAGAACTGTGATTAGAGTATAGAGCAGTATGTTTACCTCTACAGTATATTGAAAAGACATAACAGGAATATTCATTCCTCAAAGACAATTTGTAACTCATTTTTCGTGCATTTTGGATTCAAGGATAGTTTTTGTTAGTTTAAGTTGTATTAGTGACGTTAGTTAAGTTTAGTTTACGTACTTATTTTAAGTCCAACCATGATGTTTTTTTTGTGTGGTTTTGTTGCCTAACCTTAGCAGCAGGCATTGGCGGTTGAGGGCCATTTACCATATTGTAGAGACTATTGTTGCTTTCACAACATATTTACCCAATATTATGAATATAATGACTGAGTGGCTAAAGGCAGGTAATGGAACAGTCTGGGAAGTTCACAAATGTACATGACTTTACTGTAATGCAGCCTTTAAAACCAGGAAAAGACATTTATGACATATTTCCATATCTAGTCTCATATCACGATATTGATATAATATCGATATATTGCCCAGCCCTAATAATAATAATTAAGTACAATAAGGTCAAGTTAGTTAAATAATTGTGTTCCCATGTCCCACTCAGTCCTGACACCTTATAAACATGTGGGACATGACACAAGTCACACCATCAACAGGAAGTAGAATCATTTGAGTCTCCTGAAGGCCAAAAGTAAGTTCTCTCACTTTATTTTATGTATTTTTAATCATATCGTATAAATGATAATGTCAATCTCAATCAATCCTGTAACCTAAATTATTTCTTATGTCTTATTTTTTAAAGAAATGTTCAGGTAAACCACTTAAAGGTGCTAAGTGTTCTTGTGCTATTAGCATTGATGCTATGTGGCTACATTTCATGTATTTGCTAATGCTATGCTACTCATTTGAGCCATCTTCCATTTAAAAAGCTTAATTAATAATAAAAAAAATGTCCTGAGATTGCTTTCACAGTTTGAATAGTTAAATATTAGTGTTATTAGATATAGTTCTGAAAAAAAAGATAAATAAGGAACTTTTATTTTGAAAAGTTACAACCTGCAAATGTCACCAATTCAACGGAATGAAAAATGCTACTATGGCCATTCTCGGCTTCGGTACATGGCGGTTCCCCGGTATATTCTCTATTTTAGGGGTATCGAACATCTCTGGCTTTAAAAAAAAGACCTAAACCTCCACAAAGACAGATGAGAAACATTGAAAGTCTGTCCTGTTTTCGGCTTGTAGTACTTTATACTTCTGTGTGAGACCACTACCCCATCTATCGGTTAACGACGCGCAACGCAGCGAAACAAAGAAACAAACATGGCGCCGCTCAGCTGAAACAGTACGTTACACTTATTTACAGAAGAGGAACCCGGTTTATCCGACGAAGAACAGCAGCCGAAGACAAGGTAAGCTGCAGCTAGTGCTATAACATGTATCACGCTATCACAGTTAGCTAGCTGAAACCTGCTAACGTCACTAACGGCTAAATGACCCTAAAATATATCACGAGACTGACCTCACTGAGACATTTCTGATGACATCAGCTCACCGTGTGTTTTCATTTCTGTTAGTCTGTTTTATGTCTAACCAGTCCTCAGTACGGCTCAAGTATCTCATCTTATTTTATAGTATTTTCTTTATTCCTTATTGGTTTTTATTGATGTGGATGTATGTGTTTCAGAATACGGTTTATTGCCAAGTACACATTCAAGGACTTTGCTTTGGTGTAATAATGCAGAGACAAGAAAAATAAATATTGAATAGAATAAAATTACAATAAATAAAATAAGTATACTACTGGAAAAAAAGAGAGAAATATGTACAATGTAACTGCTTAAAATAATAGAGCTATGCAGGAATGTGCAAGAATATATTCTAGAGGACGTGCAAAGGTTCATAGTATTATGAAAGAATATGCAATGAAAATAGATTATAGTCTATTAATGTAACACAGATCCTCACTTTAGTTGATCTACTGTCTCTGGGGTAAAGTGAGGATTAAATGAGAAAATACTACTGGAATATTTTAATATGCAAGAGACATGTTACTGTTTATAACACATGGAGTTTATCCTCTGCTGGACCGGGTCGCTTTAAAATAAATAAATGAGGAATAAACCCTCTTCTCCAGGCACCACTAGAGTCACACATGGAGAAGTTTTCCTTCAGCACGTTTCTTTACAGAAATCTCTTTGGTTATTTAGTGAAATTGAGGAAAAGATGAGCTTTGAGTTCAAATAAACCCTGAAAGTAAACTTGTCCCATGTGCGTTTAGACAACTGACTACTTAAACATAAAACTGCTTTAATGTTGTTTAATGCATCACGTTGCATTTGTTCACATTTACTTACACTACTTGTATTTCTATTTCCTTTTGCACCAAGGAGCAAAAGGCTCTGCTTCAGCCTCCCTCGTCTCCTTTACGTTGGGTCCTCGGTGCGTCATGTCCAGGCTGGCGGTGGTCTGTGGCGGCTCCAGGGGCATCGGGGGGGCGGTGTCCCGCCTGCTGGCCGAGAGGGGCTGCCGGGTGGCTGTCGTCTCCAGAGACCAGGACGCTGCCAGAGCCACCGTGGCATCTCTACGTGGAGGTACGGAGACGCACTGATACGCACATGTTTCAGTCAGCAGCACGGAAACATCATGAGCCGCACCAACAACTGAGCTGCTTCTTCTTCTCCTCCTTTCTTTACCGTTCATACAGAACAGTTCAGCAGCAAATTCAAAGCGCTTTACATTAAACATCACAAGAAACGCATTATTAAAGTTCATGTAAATACAATTTAAAAAAGGTCATTTAGGAGCCAAGAGAATAGTGAACGTAAAGAAGCTTAAATAGAATAAAAATATTGCAGTTTATTTTTATATTTACAGTAGAATGTAACGTACATTTATGCAGAAGGACAAGATGCACTGTGTCCAGAGGAGCCTTTGAAAAAACAAAAACATTAAAATAAATGTGTGTGAGCTGTGAGAACTGTGTTGTTTCTCTTCAGGTCATTAATTCAACACTTCTATTAAAAACATTTACACTGTGTTTTCTGTTCCGTTGGTAAAGTTCTATAGTTTAAACACAGAGCACTGATTTGTTTTGTGTAACGATGTGTGTGTATTTATATATATATATATATATATATATATATATATATATATATATATATATATATATTTATAAAGCAGTCTTGTGGGCGTTAACGTTGTCACAGAGCTTCTGTTTCTCTCCAGTCGACCACGTGTCTCTCAGCTGTGACGTCTCCAGCGAGCTGGAGGTGAAGAAAAGCTTTGAGACGATCCAGAAGACGTGTGGAGACGTCTCTTATCTGGTCAACGCTGCCGGCATCAACCGGTGAGTGGCTCTCCACCTCACTGCTCTGCTGACCTCCTGCTGTGAGGGAGACACTGTTGCATTATGGGACGCTTTCAACTCAATCAAGTGGAAATGTCACATTATTGAGCCTACTGATGTTATGATGGCCCACTGAAAGAAATACAATACAATGCTTTAAAACACGTTCATCAGGCAGAATAAGAAACTACTTTAACTCTGTGACATGTGACGAACTTTTTACATCGGTTGCACATAACTTTTTTTATTTAGTTAAAATCTGTGTGTGTGTGTGTGTGTGTGTGTGTGTGTGTGTGTGTGTGTGTGTGTGTGTGTGTGTGTGTGTGTGTGTGTGTGTGTGTGTGTGTGTGTGTGTGTGTGTGTGTGTGTGTGTGTGTGTGTGTGTGTGTGTGTGTGTGTGTGTGTGTGTGTGTGTGTGTGTGTTTTCAGGGACGCTCTGCTGCTGAGGACCAAACCGGAGGACATGTTGGCCGTGCTTCACACCAACCTGCTGGGCAGCATGCTGACCTGCAGGGCGGCGCTACGCAGCATGCTGCGCACTCAGGGAGCCGCCATCGTTAACATAGGTACTGCTGATAACTCTGAGTCCTCCATGACGAGCATCATGTGGTCACCAGAGGGCAGCGTACGTCCTCTCTGCTCTCTTTAGAGTCACCCACGTTTAAAAGTAAAGACCCAAACTGTTACTTTATGTTCTTACAATGATGAGATTAATAGAACCAGTGGCTGACTGGAACTTAGGAAAATGATTTTAGTAGAGAGAACTTAAAAATGTCTTTTGTGCAGAATAACACATTTAGAATGACGTAAATCATAAAGAATAGAAAAAACACAAGATGAATATCTTTAATAATTTCTTTTACAAATGAAACAACATTGTCCCCCAGAGTCCACAAGTATTAATAATGTTGTTGGGAAATATGGAGGCTCCACGTGTTTTATACATTAAACTATTCACATGTTTCCGCCTCTACTTCAGCCTCTCCTCTCCTCTCCTCTCCTCTCCTCTCCTCTCCTCTCCTCTCCTCCTCTCCTGCTCTCCTGCTCTCCTCTCCTCTACTCTCCTCTCTGTGTTCACTTCCTGAAGTTCAGTCAAAGTTTCTCTGATTTGTGGTCACATGACTGTTGGTCTCAGAAGAATCAATCATGTCTTCATAGTTTCACAGTTTAATGTTTTTACACAATCTGGTTAAAGTGAACTCTTTATTAGAGGAGAGATTTATAATTGGACTTATAGAATATAATATTTTTGATCAAATATCAAAATGTTAAGCTTTGTTTCGGCTGCTTTTTCTGACTGAAGCGTCACACGTGATGTGTTCAAGGACCGTCAGAAAGATGAAAATCTGATGATTATGAGGGATTTTCACAGCTTGTAGTTTTGGCGATTGTGATGATTGAGATAAGATGCTTTTTTATCCCGCCGGTGGGTTTTGGGCTTCAGAGGGTTAAACTTAAAGACATAAAAAGCAGTTTTATTTTGAAACATGTCAGTCGTACTTCATAATCATAATGGTTGTGTGTTTGCTGGTTGCAGGCTCTGTTGTGGGCCTGAGAGGGAACGCTGGTCAGTGTGTCTACAGCGCCAGTAAAGCCGGTCTCCAGGGCTTCACGCTCTCTCTGGCGAAAGAAGTCGCTTCACGTAACGTCCGAGTTAACCTGCTGGCTCCAGGTACAAGTACATCCTTCATCTCTCCTCTTACCTCACCTCCTCTCCTCTCACGGTCTTCCTCACCTCTCTGCCCTCTCTCACACTTCCAGGTTTCATCCGCACCGACATGACCGCCGGGCTGAAGGAGGAGGACGCGGTGGGGGTGCGCTCTGTCCCGCTGGGGAGGTTGGGTGAGCCGGAGGAGGTGGCCCAGGCTGCTCTCTTCCTGTTGGAGTCGCCCTACGTTACAGGACAGGTGCTGGTGGTGGACGGAGGGCTGCAGCTGGCCATGTAGGGAAAGAAGACTGAAAAGCCTCACTCAGGTCCTGTTGGTTTGAGACTGTAGAGGAAGTGGTTCAGACACAGAGCTCTGATGACCGAGGAGCATCTGACTGAACATTTACACTTAAAAAGATGTTGAGCATCGACCTCTGACCCTCTTGCTAACATATCCGTTGCATCTGTCTGTCTCTGCATTCTGCTGTGCAGAGGATTGTGGGTCAGAAAAGCATTCTGCATTCGACATACTATGATATTGGGATGTGTTGAATCTTTTATATCTTGAATAGAGATCTAACTAGCTGCTGTATATCTGAGTGAGATCTGTTTCTCTTACTGACTGACGCTCATAAAGAGAAGGAGGTTCTCCTTTGCCTCTCCTCTGTGTGTTAACATACATGTGTATGATGTGTGAGAGAGATGGATGTTGGCCCACAGTGAACAACCTGTACATTAAAGGTGACTTTGCTCCACTATGGGTGATTATACAATGATTATATGACTCGGAAAATTACTGTCATGAGTGATTGTTGAGGCGTAATAAAGAGCAGCAGGGATGACCTCGTTTTGTACTTCAACAGGAAGTTAGCATCTCTGATTCCCTCCATAAAAAGTCAATGAGATTCTTCTATTGTATTTTTGATTATTGCAGAAAAAACGTTTATGATTCTTCCAGGTTTTGCTCATCAAGATAAACTTCACTAATGAACTCCACTTTTATAATGTTTGAAGTGTAACGTAAAAAGCTAAAGTTAGTCTATAGAGGAACTCCACCACGGTCACATGACTTCACGTCTCCACCACTAGGCTAAAGGAGGATTAGTGTTCTAGTGAGGACGTCGTCTCATTTACACTCTCTTTAAGATCCCTCAGAGCGGCGTTCACTGACCTGTTTTATAATCAGAGAAATAAATATTTGTGTTAAACACAGACCTGATTTATATTGTATCCAAACTAGGTGCGGTGGTGTTTGTGCAGGTCGGACGGGGCAGAGCTGTGTTGATGTTTGCAGTTCCTTGAAAAAGTCGTGGCCCCCGGGGGCTCGTGGTACTTTAAAGCGTCCTTGACGGTAGCAAAGGTACCTGAACGCAACGTAAATCTTTGCACTGGTTGTAAAAAGGCCGTAACTTGTTGTTGACACAAGAGACAGAAAAACCACATGTCTCAGAGGACCCCGGTCCAGCTGCTCGCTTGTCTTTCTGCTGAGTCACTCTGTCCAGCTGCAGTAGGCGTGGCCTAATGTGTGTGTGTGTGTGTGTGTGTGTGTGTGTGT
The DNA here is from genome assembly GCF_910591455.1 of Pholis gunnellus. NCBI lineage: Eukaryota > Metazoa > Chordata > Actinopteri > Perciformes > Pholidae > Pholis > Pholis gunnellus. Next base: position 1,812,702 of record NC_136530.1, read on the forward strand.
GTGTGTGTGTGTGCGTGTGTGTGTGTGTGTGTGTGTGTGTGTGTGTACGTCTGTGTGTGTACGTGTGTGTGTGTGTGTGTGACAGTGGGTGATGACGCTGCTGACTCCAGAGAGTCTGGCCCAGTCCTGAAGGTCCTAAATTTGATCAGTGGATTGAACGCTGTTGGTCTTTTTCCACGTCCCCCCCCTCATCTGGGGAGACCCCCTCACAGCCAGTGATTGCCCCCCCCCCCCCCCCCCCCCAGCCCACCTCTGGAGGGGCCCGTCAAAGGGGGCCAGGCATGTCGGGCTGCAGCTGGAGGACATTAGAGGTAGTGGAGGAGGAGGAGGAGGAGGAGGAGGAGGAGGAGGAGGAGGAGGAGGAGGAGGAGGTATTTTTAGCTCTGGGAATGTTTTGAGTGTCTGGTTACAGCTGTGGACGGACGGGGTCAGAGGTCACTTTCACTGAAACCTGCTGTTTACATCCAAAAAGTGAAATACTCTCCACTGAAAGTAGTGGATTACATTAACACACTGTGGCTGATGTGGCTGATGTGTTTCATGCCATTGTTTTTAATTCGAGCCTGCTCGTCTATGAAAACATCTCACGCTGTCTCTGAAGAGTTTGATTTTTTATTAACTTTCATAACCTAAAATAATATCAGGAGAAACAATCCATATACAGGCATTGATTGGCATAAAAATGTGCAAACACAATAACTGTCAGCTGATGCAAACTCTGAACAGATAATATAATATTACAGAGGTGACGAAAATAGTAGATATAAATATACCTTGTTTTTCACTTTCTACCAGCTTAGAGTGTTTTCTACCCCTGAATACTGTGTGTGTGTGTGTGTGTGTGTGTGGGGGGGGTTACATCCTGGAAACAGTCGTTTGGCACTGTGTGTGTGTGTACAAGTGTCCAGAAACAACATGCAAATAAGTTGTGTTTGCATTAATCCTGAAAGTGATTTAAGGCAGTAAATACATTTATAAAACGTCATGATACAGAAAGGTTCACATATTCACAAACATTTAGTTTTAAAACGTCAAGATTGTCGGAAGTTTTTTTTTTTTTTTTCATACAAAAATAAATTGGACAATCTTTGATGTGTGTGTGTAAATAAAGTGAAACCTTTGACAGAACAGTTCAACCCTTTCAAAATAAAACATCAAAGAAAAGAGAAAAATAAATCACTAAAATAAATGTCCCCATCCCTCTAACTGTGGAGGACTAAAGCTGCCACTGGAGTAATTAAATAAAGAATACATGAATTACTTCATAAAGAAAGAATATAAACATATAGCACGTGTTATGTACATTTATTTTTTTCAATTTCTGTCGCACATTTGATTTATTTTTTAATGAATCTGCACATTAAATGTTGATAATTGAGGATTTAAATTCCACATTTCTTTCTTTTATTCTTTTCTTTATTCAGAGATTTATGGATGTATTTATTTATTTATTTATTATAATGGCAACTTTAGTCTTCCAGACATATCAAGTGTTAACTTACATAAAAGTTGATGTCCATCATGTAAACCTGCTTTTTCTTCCGTCTTTTAAATATCGAACCTTCCTTAACAAACAAATCTCATTCTTTTCATTATTAAACCTCTTTTCCTTTGCTTAAAAACAAACAAACAAACAAACACTTCCTGTTTGTTAAGGCCCGGCCTTTGTCCACCATCTGTCAGCTCATCCGTGAAGACAGTGAGACAGTCTGACGCACAGTCAGATACTGTCGACGTCAGCGCTGCGCTGCACGTAGGAAACGTCACGGATACAATACTTTGAACCATTCTGTCTCTTTTGAAACAGCGCTGTGCTTCGTACAGTTACAGTATCAGTCTGTGCGTCACTTAAAACATGCTTAGTAAATCCTATGTTTCTTTTTTAAATCTGTATTTCTTTCCTTAACAGTCTTGAGAGGCACTTAAACAACCGCACAGTTCGTGAAACCTTCCAGAGCACATTTATGAACAGTCCGTCCTCGCGGTTTAAACACTTCAATCATTTTTCCAGGTCCAGTTGATAGAATGAAGCAACGGAGGATGAATTCTGTGATATAATGGGTTTGTGTCGTACTATAAAAAACATATGAAACCCTCTGCGGCCGCACCAGCTCGACGCTTCTTTAGTTCTGTATCGGCAGGTCAATGTCCCTCAGGTGGTTGTATTCTGCCTCCTCTGCGCCGTCATAAAGTATTTTGTCTCAGGAGAGCTGGGAACCAGGGCAGCGTTCAGGGTTATTTAGGGTTTCAGACGTCCCCCCCCTGTCCCCCCCGGTGGTCTCTACAGGTCGTCGCTCTCCACCAGGCCGCCGGGCTGCAGCGGGCTGCAGTCGGGGAAGAAGGCCGCCTTCACGTCCAGCCCTCTCTCCGTCAGCGCGGCGTAGCGGCTGGTGGACGGACGCACCTTCTTGGGCTTGGGGAGGTTCGGCTGCTGCCACTGAGCTGTGGACGGAGCAAAGGGGGGGGGGGATAATGTGAAGAGAGGAAACTGGCTACTGCATTTTAATTTAACTATTGGTTGATCTGGAGGCAGGTGAAGCCAAAGCTTCATGTGTTAAAGCTGCATTCTCTCTGGTGTCCACCAGGGGGCGACTCCTCTGGTTGTATAGAAGTCTATGAGAAAATGACTCTACTTCTCTCTTGATTTATTACCTCAGTAAACATTGTAAACATGAGTTTATGGTCTCAATCTCTAGTTTCAAGTCTTCTTCAATACAGCATGATGTTCATTTAGTACGTTATGGTTGATATAAAGCAGCACGTGTGTGTTTTTAGTTTGAACGTACTGTGGACGTCGAGGCGCGCGGTGCTGGACACGATGCCGGCTTCATTCTTGGCCGACACGGTGTACCAGCCGGCGTCTTCTTTCATGGCTGGCTGGATGATCATACACAGGTAGCCACAGTTGTCCTGGTGTATGCTGGAAAAAAAGGAAAAATGACGCGTATTTAAAAGGGCCAGCGTGTAGGATTTGGCGACATCTAGCGGTGAAGTCGCATATGTGTCTTAAAGCTGCATTCTCTCTCATGTCCATCAGGGGGCGACTCCTCTGGTTGTATAGAAGTCTATGAGAACATATTTACCTGATTCTGTCTGTGTTGTGAGTGAAGGACTCGTTCTCCCTCTTCCAGAAGATCTGTGGGTAGGGAACTCCTGTGACGCGACACTCCAGTCGCACAGGATGACCGTCGGCCACGCTCGTGTTCTGCAGCTTCTCCACGAATGTCGGGGTCTTGTGCATCTCTTTGGCTGCAGAAAGAGTGAGTTAATGAGACCTTTTTTTCCTCCAAAATCATTTCCAGCCGCCACTACCGCTACTGCTGCTGCTGTGTTCCTGTTTTTAGTTTTTTTTTTTACCTGCAACGATGAGCTCCAGGTTGAAGGAGTTCTGCCCGGCTCGGTTGCTGGCGATGCAGGTGTAGATGCCGGCGTCGCGGCTGGTCACGGGTTCGACGACCAGCGAGTGCACGCCGTTCTCCCGCACCAGCATCTTGTGGGAGGAGTCCGGGCGGATGGTCTGCCCGTTCAGCTGCCAGATGAGGTCCGGAGTGGGCAGGCCGCTCACCTGCAAGGTGGACAAAAAAAACAAAAAAGCATGAAAATTGACTCGGTGTGCAGATGCTTGTTGGTCACGTGCTTGTTTTTGTTGGAGGAAATGAGGACGTTAGCTGCATGTGTTCTGAGGAGGAGCTGTGTGCTTATTGGGAGGAGAAGAAGCAGCAGCAGTGTTTAGTTAATTAATCCGTCTGTGTGGTGTTTGGTCGCTTTGTCTCTGGAGTAAAGAGCCGTCTCTCTCTTTGCAGAGAAACCTACTCCACCTGGAACATGTGCTTATGTTTGGTGCTGCAAAGAGTTTACAGATATCAAAAAGGAGATTAGACAGCGATGAGTATTTATGGAAGCGGCCGGACTCACTTTTAGAAGTTTGGGACATTTTGAGCACGGAAAGTTTGGAAAGCCACAAATGATGTGGAAATAAATATTTGCTGTAAATATCTTTGACATTAAGAGGCTCTGTAGGAATGGAGACTCTCAGTTCAGTCTCTTTACAGCGAGTTAAGTGTGTTTTATTTTGTGACATATAGCAGCTTTCAAAGAGTTTCCGGGTGATGATGAAGATAAAAGAGAGAGAATGAGCTGGAGGGGGGGGGGGGGGTAATAAACCTGATCCCACTTAATCCCTGAAAGACGACACCGCTTGTATTCTCTTTGTCTGCTCGGAGGCTTTCAGAAGGCGAGGAAGTGATGAAACATCTCCGCTAGCTTTCTGTTTTTAGTTCATTAAAAGAGAAATGTTTCTTTGGCAGCTCCGGCGTGGAGCCTCCCTGAAGGCGATTCAGACACTGAATTAAAGGGGCGGATCTGAAACGTCTCTCTTACTGTGATTAACAGATTCTCTTTGGTCCTTTTCCAGGCACGTCTCGGTTGTTTAAAATCGTCTCTCTTTCGTTGCTTTATCAAAGACTAGCAGCAGGGACTGGATGCTGCCTTCACCTACAGGCAGGACGTTAAAGCGTAACTAGCTGAAAACCAAAGTATATGTGTATTTAGTTGTTGATTGATTCAGGTGACTGTCCTCTGTTGGTTGGAGCTGGCTATTACAATTTAATTTGACTATCGGCTGATCTGGAGGCAGGTGAAGTCGATGCTTCATGTGTTAAAGCTGCATTCTCTCTAGTGACCACCAGGGGGCGACTCCTCTGGTTGTATAGAAGTCTATGAGAAAATGACTCTACTTCTCTCTTGATTTATTACCTCAGTAAACATTGTAAACATGAGTTTATGGTCTCAATCTCTAGTTTCAAGTCTTCTTCAATACAGCATGATGTTCATTTAGTAAATGATGGTCCATTTAGAGTCACACAGACCATAAAGCAGGGGATGCTTTAGGGGCGGGGCTACACGCTACGTCTACTTCTTATATAAAGTCTGTGAGTCAAACAGGAAGTTAGCATCGCACTGCTTCCCTCTACAAATCCGTTTTTTTAAGTTTTGAAAATGTCCTTCAGTCAGCAGCAGCGTCTCGAAGCGCCGACCGAACTCTTATTTACGTCTTTTACCAATTGAAGCACCATTGTGACGAAGATGTGGACCTCCCCCCCCCCCCCCCGTCCATCACATCGTTCCCCCTCGTTGGCCCAGGTTGTGTATTTACCTTGCAGTCCATCCGGCACAGTCGGCCCTCCTGAACGATGAGGTCGCCGGGCGCCTGCAGGAAGTGGGGCCGGAAGTGGCGCTCTTGGATGTTGTCGTTCTCGTCACCGCTGTCTCTAGACCTGGACCGGGGCCTGATGGAGAGACGGGGAAACGCACCGCATTTAGGATTTAAAATCAAACAAGTAAAAAGACACATTCTGTACGAGAGTATCACCAAATACCAGCTTTTAGAAGCGTTTCATTTCAGCCTTTTGACTCTACAGGCAAACCCATCGTTCTTCATGTGCTGGTCAATGTAGAGATTTTGGTCTATTTTTCTTCCATGATTCATGCGTACTTGTACATTATATATTTCTCCTTTCATAGACATAACATGATGTATTATCGGACCTTGTTTTTGCTCTGGCCTCCTCCCACTCCGCTCTCTCCTGATCTACGAGAGTCTCAAATGGTGTTTGTGTGATTTCTGGCCTCTAACAATGACATCACCGCTGAGAGCGGGAGACACTGAGTGTTATCTCGCTCTCTTCTCTCTCAAAACATCTCTGAGCTGGAGGAGCGTTCGTCTAGTTAACAGCAGCGTCTGTGATCTGTTGAGCATTTTGTTTTGGATGAATGCTCAGCTGTCTAAATATATACGAGGTCACGAGAGCGATGAAACACAGGTGTTCCACACTGTGATCCAGCTCACAGCAAAACATTTGTGCAAAAAGCAGCTTCTTGGCAAAAAACACGCCATTAAACGTGTGAACAGAAGTCGTGCAGATGGCGACCGGCCTGCAGCAGCGTGCCGGCGGCTCTGAATGAAACGTATTGTGTTCGAACTCTGCTTCTCTGTCCGTCCTGGAGCCTCACCTGCGCATGTGTCCGGGGGCGGAGCGGGGGCTCCGGCCCCGCTGGTTCACGGCCTGGACCATCATCCTGCCGGTGCAGCTCACCCTGCCCTGTGAGAGAGAGAGAGAGAGAGAGAGAGAGAGAGAGAGAGAGAGAGAGAGACATGAAGGGAGGGAGGGAGAGCATGAGGAGCTGACACTCTGAAAATGTGAGCGTTTGAGCTGCAAGAACAGCCTGAAGCTTTTGACCTTGTGAGGGCTTTTGGTGACTTGGTGACTTGGTGTCTCCAAGCAGCCAAACAGACGTGTGTGTGTGTGTGTGTGTGTGTGTGTGTGTGTGTTTTCTGTCATATATTTAATGTTGCACCCCGTCGGCTCACCTCGGGGTTGCCGGCCATGATGGTGTAGTTGCCGTCGTCGTCCAGCGAGGCCGCGGCGGTGTGCAGAGAGCAGGTTCCGTCGGCGTCCCGGCTGATCCGGTAGTGCTCGCTCCTCTTGGAGATCTGCTTCCCGTCTTTGAACCAGTAGACCTGAAAACACGAGAGACGCAAATCTATCAGACGACGGGTTTAACAGGCCGACCCTGATACTGAAGTCAGGGTTTTTATTTTGGTCTATTTTTCCGTCCCTTATCTCTCCTTCTCCTTCTTATCTCTCTGCTTTTCCTTTATTTCCTCAGTTCATTCTGAAGCCTGTCGTCACCGAGCCATTAACGTGCCTCCTCTCATCACACACGCACAATATCTACACACCCTCCGTCAACAACATCACACATCAGCAGCTCCCAAAGCCGAGCCCTCATAGCTGCCTCCACAATGATCAGATAACCTTCACCCACAGCATCGTCGGGCCTTTGAGAGACGAGGAAGCGTATCGTGTTTGTGATTAAAAATCAACGGAGCATTTATTTATTTATTTTAGAAAAAAAGGTGTAATTTTAACAGAAACGTGTCCAAAAAAAGTCACATTCTGTTCGAGAATATCAACAAATTCCAGCTTTTAGAAGTGTTTGATTTGAGCCTTTGGGTTTTTTCAGTTATTTAAATATAAAACCTTTTAAGAAAGCTTGTTTGGATTCAAGAGGAGACACATATTATATCAGACTATTGGAAAGAAAACATTTATTTTACTACTTTGTTTATTTGCATCTGTATATTTCTCCTAAATTCACCAAAAGTTACCATTACATAATGCCTCATTTGCATATTTAAACACAACATTATAACATCAACGATGTTTTAATCGTCCAGCGCGTTCGACCTCTCACCTTTGGTTTGGGGTCTCCGTGCACTTTGCAGGAGAAGGTGACCGGCATGCCCTCGAACACCTTGTAGTGTTTGAGCTTCTGGTCGAAGGACGGCGCCACGCCGCGCCCGCCGGAGTCTTCGTCGTGCTGCACGTCGTCGTCCGACTCCTCCACCGGAGAACGCTCCAGACGGAATTCAATCTCGCTGATCAGACGCTGCTCGAAGCTGGACACTTTGTACTCCTGCAAGAGAGAAAAGATTTAGAGACAGAAATACCAGCAGGTTTCAACCTTTAAAGGAAACCGTGTGCAAGAATTAGTGACATCTAGTGGTGAAGTGGCAAAGCTAAGCCCCTCCCCTTTCTAAGTGTGTAGAGAACTACGGTGGCCTTCAGGTGGAGAGTTATCTTTAGGAGCTACTCTCATCAATACTTACTAAATATTAGCTTCAGCTATCAGAACAGGATTAGAAATGATATCTGAAATATATCTAAATATTGTTTCTAGAGCAGAAACATGGCGGTGCAAGATGGCGGACTCCGTGGAAGACGACCCGCTCCCTACGCAGACATAAACTCTTTTTGCTAAGCTAAATAAAACACTATGATTCTTAGTTTCAGGTGATTATACATCGATTAAACCATAGTTATGAATATCATATTCAATATCTGCCTTAAATGTTACACTGTACCTTTAAGAGCGTGCAGAAAGCTATGTCTTTGCCCTCACACACCCATTAACCTCCTTCATTGTCACCCAAACTACCAACTTTCTCTCCTAAATTCTCCTTTGCCCAGATGAGCCACTCCTCCATTCCCCCCCCCCCGCCAACCCTCCATCAATCTCTCATCGCCGCCGAGGGAACATCTGCAGAGCAGCGTTGGTCCGATGACACACCACACAGATTAATGACAGGCCTGGCCAAGCAGCTGCAGAACCCGCCATTTATCCTCAATCCGCCGCTCATAACGACAGCAATCACACGAGCGGCCCATCCCGATCTACCGAGGGATTACCCCGCAGTGTGCAGCTGCTGCAGCATGTTCCTATAATCCAACAATTATCCTTCCTTTCTAAAAAGATTTAACCTTAATTGCTGCTTGATTCTCCAACTGCAGATTGGAACGACAGCATGCGTTGCGTGATGGGAAGCGCAGGCAGAACAAAGTGCTTGAAAACCAAAAAAACGTGCTGACGGATGCTGCGATCAAGCGTGAACATGCTGCAGCATCTGAATCAATTCAAACTCCCCCACACACACACACTGTACCAACTGTAAAAAAAACACACAATCAGCTCCATTCTGTCTGCAGACACACCTGTTTGTGAATGGACTGCACAGAAAAACAAAATGCCTTTTGTGTGCCGTTTGTTCCCTGATCAGCTGATTTTCCCCGTTCTGGTCAAAGTGAACACATCCGAGCTCTCAGTGGTGGTTTACATGTGCACGTTTACACACACAGTGAATTTAAAAACAAGAGGTTTCAAACACCTTTTGAGGGAAAGATTCTCTATCTGGTGACTTGTCTTCCTGTTGAGAGAAACACATGTTTGTTGTGCCGTCACTGAGCATCACACACAAACTATGTTTAAATATAATGTTTGAGGCATTAGCTTATTAGATTTGTGCTCGTTTTCATACATTTCCAGAACATAAATCTGAACATTGGATAAAAGCAGGTTCATCATTCATGTTGTTGACATATTAAGAGTCAAAGGTTTTTACATTTGAGTCTCTTTGTGTCACTATATGAATCAGACAATACTGTAACAGACATGAACAAACTATTTCCTCCATGTGTTTATTAATAGAATGTTAAATAAAGAGTCTGAGAACAAACTCATTGAGAGAAAACGTCCTTTAAAGAGACGTTTAGTTCATTACAGACATTTAGAGACTCTACAGGTGAAGAGGGTCAAACATGAACTCATAGAGATCACCATGAAGCTTCACCACTTCATCACTCACACTAAGAGGAGGAGTTACTGTGTTACAAGTTTACTGAAACGTTCTGTGTAAATATGCAAATGAGGCATTATATAATGGTAACTTTTGGTGAATTTAGTAGAAATCTACAGACGTAAACAGACAAAGTATAAAGTTTTATTTCCTCTCGTCTGAAAGAAGACGAGTTGTGGAGGAAAAATAGACCAAAATCTCTACATTGATCAGTGCATGGAAAACGTTTCTTGCCCGTAGTGTCTTAACTTTATATTAATTTGTTCAACATAAAAATGTAAATGCTGAATAAAGAACCAACAGTGTGGAGGTGCTAGAGTTTACAGCCACACTGGTTTCTACCCGCCTGCATAAACAGAGCTTTTTATGGAGGCTCTGGAGGACTTTACTGTGTTTATACCCTGCTTTCATAAATCCCTCTGTTTACAGGGGACCGGGGGGGGGGGGGGGGGGGGGGGGGGTTATAAAGGAAAGCCAGTAGTCATGAGACAGGAATGACACGAGCAAACTATCGGTGGAGAAAACAGAAAGGTGCTAGTATCGTATACATAGATTTAAGATATTTGTGTTTAAAAAAAATGTCCTTACTTTGCCCTTCTCCTAAAAATACAACGTATGTCCTCGAAAAAAGATTCTTATAAGATATCTTACGAAGAAGTTACTCCTCATTTTCATGCGTTTTTCAACGAAAGTCCAGCAACACGTGGCAATTTCATGAAATACTGAAATACTTTAAGTTTAGGAAAAGATCATGAAATACTTAGTTAGGTTTCGGAAAAGATCGTGAAATACATTGTTAGGTTTAGGAAAAGATCGTGAAATAGTTTGTTAGCTTTAGCAAAAGATTGTGAAATACTTAGTTAGGTTTCGGAAAAGATCGTGAAATACTTAGTTAGGTTTATGAAAAGATCGTGAAATACTTTGTTAGCTTTAGCAAAAGATTGTGAAATACTTAGTTAGGTTTCGGAAAAGATCGTGAAATAGTTAGGTTTATGAAAAGATCGTGAAATACTTTGTTAGGTTTAGTAAAAGATCGTGAAATACATTGTTAGGTTTAGGAAAAGATCGTTGGTTTGCGTTAAAATAACTATGTAAATAACTATTAAATTCAGAAGTGGATATCGTGGATATCGTTTGCTTTTGACGCATCACAAATACGTTTGGACTTTTGGGATTGGGGTGGTGTTTTAGTTATAAAAACACAAAATAAACAGGACTTTCACCCAGGAGACTGCTGTTCGTGTCCTGTGTGATTCAGGTAGTTCTAAGTCATTTTGAGCCAAACCGGCAGTTTTGTAGCGTTTTGTTTTATTCCAATTTAAACCGTTAACCCCGTGTTGTAAACCGTTTAAAAATGCAACCATAATCCAGAAAAAAACACGTTTTCCTCGAAACATATTTGAGAATTCATTTGTAACTGAAGGTGATTTTGTAGGAGATGGGGGTCGCCGTGATGTGTGATTATTTCCCCCTCCAGCTGTGTCTGGATCCTAAACAGCCACCGTACCTGTGTGACCGGCTCCTCCTCCGCGTCCTGAGTGTTTAAGACTGTGGCGGCGTTGTCGGCACCCAGCAGCCTGCGAGCCATCTTCTCCTCATAGGTTAACTTCTGGAAGCAGGGATTAATGGAGTCAGCGGGGGGGCGGGGGTTAGTGTGTGAGTCGCAGAACACACACACACACACACAACACACACACACACTTACACTTATACACACCATCGGCTGTATCTTGTGTTAATTGAACATGTATGCAGAAAACATTAATTTATTTAAGGCTGCACAAAAAGTCTTAAATGGTTTCTTCTTCATGAATAGTTGCATTACTTGTTAATCTGAGTTACGGAACACGCTCATTCTTCTACACACACACACACACTCACACACACACACACACACACACACACACACCTGTTGACCATTACTTATGCGCTCCTCCTTAAAGCGCAGTTTTCTCTCCAGGTCCTGGATGACGGCGTCCTTGGACCCTTGGATGTCGGAGTCGGAGGCCAAGCGCGGCGTCCTGGTGACCGAGGACTTCCTCGGGAACGCTCTGCTGAAAAGAACAGAAAAACATTCGTCAACGTTAAAACGTAGCGGAGACTCCTCTTTCCTCTCCGGACCTCTCGTATCTAACCCTTATCTGGCTGCAAGCATTCCACAACACGTCTTCTTATCTCTCACAACAGCAGCAGGAATGCCAGGGGGAGAGGGGGGAGAGGGGGGGGAGAGGGGGGGAGAGGGGGGAGAGGGGGGGCTGTAGGAGTTGAGTGAGGGGACGATGAAACATTTACTGGCAAAGAGTTTAAAGACGAGGATTATCTACATGACTAGAGAGTTCTATCAGCTAAATATGCAGAACTCAAACCCAAGTCTGAGAGTTTATTTGACTCTGACAGCAGCATGGGGCCTGAAGCATGTTAGAGTCAAAGGTTTTTACACTGTCAACAGAGATAGTTTAATCTATTATCTCCATGTTTTTATTAATTAAATGTATAAATGAGTGTGTGAGTGCTGTGTGAACCTTCAGCACATAGAGAGGAATGAACGTGTAACGTTTGGTGTATGTAAATGCTGTATGTAAATGCTGTAAGCGCAACACTGTGTGGAGCTTCTTTGCAGCCTCTCTGGGTTCTTTAGAACTCAAACTGTTCATGCAAACTATTCGATCCCGAAAGTGTTGATGTGATTCTGACACACCTCTCACTCTGAGGTCCTTGACTGTGTTGCATTCTGTGTCTACGTGTGCGCTTGTTAGCGTCTTCCTGCAAACATGTCGTGTACAAATGTAAACATCTCATCTTCCATCTCGCAGACATCCCGCCTCCGTGTTGGCAGCAGGTCTATCTGACGGGGGAGCGTGACCCTCCGGGGGACTCGCTGTGTTTAAAAGAACTTGCAGAGCTCACGTAACGTGACAGGAAGTGAGGGATACTTACATCGTCCCGTTGCCTTTAGGGAGACCCAGGGCGTTGACCGTGGGACTGCCGGGGGAGGAAGGTGTGGAGGGCAACACCGAGGACAGGAAGCTGGAGGCCGGAGACGGAGGGACGGAGGAGAACGGCGAGGACACATCCGAGAGGGCCGGAGACATGGGGACGGGCGGAGGAGGAGGAGGAGGAGGCGGCGGAGGAGGAGGGAAGTCTTGGGCGGGGCCCGTTGGGGAGGACAGGTTGCTGGAGCCGAAGAAGGGCGGAGGAGGAGGCGGGAAGGAAGGGGAGCTCGGAGACTCCACGCTGCCGGCCTTGGTGAAGGGGGGCACGGTGACCCTGGTGAAGGGCTTGTGCGAGGTCGGGGGCGACATCGGGGACGACAGGCCGGAGCCCGAGGAGCCGGAGGTCTGGGTGACGTAGCCCGCCCTGCCGGGGCTCTGGGCGGCGATGAACTGCTTGGGCCGGGCGTAGTTGAAGGTGCTGGCCTGCATGGTGGCGCTGCTCTCCAGCTCCTGGAAGGAGGGAGGAGGTGGGAGAGGCGGAGACGGCGGAGCAGGAGGCACTTCCTGAGCCGGTTGCTGAGGCGGAGGCGGGACTTCCTGGATCTGCTGTTCCAGCTGTTCCTGCTGATGCCAGACGGCTGCTTCCTGTTGCTCCAGTAGAATCTGGTCCTGCAGCAGCTTCAGCTGGGTCGCGTTCCTGCGAAGCAGAATCATGGCCGTCAGTGACAGATATCAGAAAAATAAGGTGTTTTCTTCTGGACTTTATGGGGGAACTGGGAGCAACACACAAAATCACGCAGCTGTTGTCAGTTTACGCATGAAACTATTAACTGGTCGCCGTCCAACTGTAGTCAGAACACAACTGGCAGACACGTTAGACGCCAGATGTTGAGCACAGTGTAGAATACCAATCACAGTCGAGTGAGGAAGAAACACACAAAGTTGTGAAGATGTTAATAGAGAGCTGCAGGGACGTCGTGTTTTTGTTTGCAAACAGGAAGTTAGCGTCTCGCTGGTTCCCTCCACAAAAAGCCAAGAAGGATGCTTTCATTGGAGCAACCAAAGGTTTATGACACTTCTATAATCTCAAATGAACTCCACTTTTATGATGTTTGAAGTGTAAAGCAAGAAGCTAACGTTGGGCTATAAAGGAACTCCACCGCGGTCACGTGACTTGGAGGATGAGTGTTCTAGTGAGGACGTGTAGTCGTCTCATGGACGCTCTTTTTAAGATTCACCAGAGGGGCGTTTACTGACCTGTTTTATAATCAGAGAAATAAACGATAAAATCTATTTAGCGTGTGTTAAACACAGACCTGATGTCAGACTTCTAACCAGAAACACATCGACTGGAAGTCCAAAAACGTGGACTCGTTCCTTCAGTTTCTTTATTGTATCCAAACTGAGTGCGGCTGATGTTTGTGCCGGTCGGTCGGGCCGATCGTTGAGACGTGATGCTGCTTGCAGAGCCTTAAAAAGAGCCTTGAAAAAAGTCGTAGCCCCGGGTCTCATGGTACTTTAATGCAACCTTGTCCTTGAACTACTCACTTCACCAGAGGGGTATTTACTGTTTTATATCCTATAATATCACGTCTAAGTTTTTGGACTCATTCCTGCAGCACATAAAGGATTGTGAAGCATGACATCAGCATGTGGTTTCTCAAGTTTAACTGTTTTTCCTCCGGTCAGAAGGTGACGGCGTGTTTTGTGTGTGTGTGTGTGTGTGTGTGTGTGTGTGTGTGTGTAAGTGAGAGTTCTTGGAAGGAAACCGCTGCACCAGCAGCACCAACTGATAGGTTATCAGCAGCTAACCTCTCACAAAGACTTAAAAAGTAAAAAAGCCGGCCTGTTGACAATACATCAAGTTCAGTAAAGGACTCGAGCAGAGAGAACAGCAGCTCTCCCCTAATGGACTGTAAATATGAGGTGTGGCTGCTGCTGTTTGAATGAAAGAAACGGGTTCATGTTGATGAGTTCTGATGATGAAACATCGTTTTAGGTGTGGTTGTCCAGTCTCTCCCCCCCAGCTCGGTTGATTCATTGTCACGTCATTGTGGGAGAGAGGGGAGTTTTTATTTTCTGGTAGCATCGCTGAGAACAAGCTCTACGTGCACCACGAGGGTTTTCCTCAAAGACGACTAACTTTTAAAAAAAAGCACAGGATAGAAGTGAACTCTGGGAAGGTCTCCTGGATCCTCAGAGAGTACGTGAGGCTGAGCGGAATCTACTGAGCATCCCAGCGGTGCGTGTTGTCGGCAGTTCCACCAGGACCCGAGTTCACGTGCCCTCAAATCGGTTCCAGATGTTGAATAATTAGTGGAGTCTTTGGACTATTTTTCATCTGTGAGAAAGCCTCTCCCCCCTTCAGCCTCCCTCTTCCCCGTCGACGTTTGAAAACAACACCAGTGGGTTTTTCACAAAGCTGACGTTAATGCAACACATCCACCAACAGCAACACGACGACGAGTCCGTCCTAGGAAGTTGTCTTGGTCGTGTGCTTTCCTGCAGAGGTTAACTTAACCTTAAGAGCACACAATCGATCCCCCCCCCCTTGTTTTTCTTTACATTCTCCAAAGCTCTCCCGTTCAGGCCTCCACCAAAAGAGTGCTTTTACAGGAATAGTTTGGCAGCTCGCGAGGAGCTCCGCAGCGCTCTGCAGCCGTTTCAATTCCTTTTTTGGCTGTGTTTTTCTCTCAGCGCCCTGCCCGTCTGCTCCAGCAGAGAGGAAACACACTTCATTTCCTCGCCGCCTCATCCCTCACAACCCCCGACGCACCGCTTTTACTGCCTCAGCATGAAACTCCTCAAAGGCCTTCGCTGCATTTCTTTCTGGATGTTTTTTGACGTTTAGTAAAACATTGTGAATGTATAAGCAGCAGGCAGAGCGGATCCATCGTCCCTTTGCCTTAAAAGGTGCTCTTTACTCTCTACAAATAGAAACAAGCGCCTTCACTCATCACAAAGCCAAACTGCTTTGTCTTATTCCAACATAACACAAGTCAAGTAATCCGTCTGCATTCAAATCATGAAAATGCATCGAAACGCAACTCAAAGATCAGACTTCGCATTTAGATAACGCTTTGTTTTACTGTCTTTGTAATAAGTGTTAGTTAAAAAGGCAATGAGGCCCTTAAAAGTCCATATAGGATGCTTATTAACAGTATTATGTTAATAAGACTATGAGTGTGAATAATAGCATCATTAGCCTGTTTATTGTTAGATCATAAGACATTTATAAACACTAACATACCTATTATGTCGTGGTTACGTCTTTACTAAGCTTTATTGTTGCTTAATTAAAGTTAATTAATGCTTTACTATGAGCTTAATAACAGTTAACTATGCTTTTTGCAAGTACTGGGTCTAAAACAAGAACAATGCCTTGTTAGCGTTAATTAATGCTTTATTAAGCACTTATTAACAGTTAACTATGCTTCTTGCTTCTAGTTCAGACATTTGGTGAGCTTCATATTTGACGGTCAGCTTGTATAATTTGCAGCTGCATGAATAGTTTAATGGCCCACTCGGTTCACAGGATTTACATCAAGTGAAGGTCATCCAGGCTCTGTGCCCCCCCCCCCCCCCCCCCCCCCCCCCCACACACACACACACCCCGCCCAGCTCTGATCGTCCAAACCGCGTTGACCACACGACAAGGCCGATGTAAGCACACTTAAGTGCTGCCTTTTCCTGCTAGAACCTGACCCTCTGACCGCTGCCGTAACGATTATAAGGCTTCTACAAACGGCTCCGAGAGGCAGAGCCGACCTCCATCGCTCCCTCTTGTTCTTTGTCTCTGCGGCGGAGGATTAGAAGGGAAGTTTTCCTCTGTCGCCATATCAACGGCGCTGTGTTTTGCTGCTCTGGTCCGAGCCAACTGGCCCACAGAGCGCCGGGCTTCTCTGTGAGGAAACGGTTCATTCTGTCACTCTGTAACAGCATTACTCTGATGTCTCTCTCTCTCTCTCTCTCTCTCTCATGTCTTTTTGGTAGTTAAAAATAGGCAGAGCAGTTATATCTTTTTCCCCCTTTTCATCCTGAAAAATACTTTCCTTGGGCTGGATCCTGTCTGTAAACTCTTTAATGGTGGAGGGGAAAAAGGGAACGAGGAATCTGGTCTGGAGTAACTTTGGTCTCTCCAGTTTCTACGTGGAACAGCTCGGTAAACAGATCCAGGAACAGCTTCAGCTGTAACTTAATTGAAAGAGCTTTTGCAGCTCCGGTGATGCACCAGTCAGACGTGCCAGACACAGTGGGTCTCCACCAGCAGCATCTTGCTTCAATAAACCCGAGACCTCAACATCTGAGTCGGCCATGTTTACCCCGGTGCCGCTTGTTTGTGCTTCCTGAACAATAACGCGTGCGTGAGAAACCCGTCCGCTGTCCCGCCGCCGAGCGGATTTTATATCTCAGCTCCACAGCTGGCTGGAGAGACGGAGACGCTTTATTAGAACTCGAGCCAACTGATGACAGGAAGCAGGCGATGGGGGGGGGGGGGGGTAAACAGGAAGTAGTTGAGTGTACATAGCCAGTAATGAGGGGTTTCCTTCTGTAAACAACAACACGAGGGGGAACTGAGGACGTTCTGTTCTCTTTATAAACAGAAAAGGTGAGATTACATGCGAGTGGAAACATGACTTTAGTGGGTGTTCGAGGCTGCGTTCAGGCCCCTCTGTGTGTTTGCATTACACCTCTCTGTGTGCATTTGTTTCTGCAAACACACCGTGGCTTAGCGACAGGATAACCTCGCCATTTGTCAATGATTTATATCCAAATAGTGAAATGTAGCTCCGGTTATCACACCTACAACACAAACACAGCCGTGAGATCACCGACGAGGACTTCATGACCGTAAAGAAATGCAGAAAGCTGCAACACCTTGCACACCTTTTCTAGCAAAGGTGCATATGTCTGCACACACGCCTGGTTCACGGCTTCCTCACTTGCAATTCGCCACCGAGCATTGCGTCATCACTTCAGTGCGTCAGTAACGAGCTTGTCTGATGCCCTCGAGCAGGAACCCGACCGTCGCTGTGACTGAGCTGATGTCTGAGCGACACACTGACGGGCCTGTGAGCCACACGAGCTGTTTCCTCCAGAAAACACTGTTATGAAGAAATGCTCAGTGTGTCACCTTCTCACTGGAAATGTGTGTCATGTTTGGGAAAGTTTCTTTAACATTCAAGAGATCCTCATGCATTTGTTTCTCTCTCTCACACACACACACACACACACACACACACACACACACACTCTCTCCTGACTCCCTCGACTCCCACAAGAACTCCCCAACTTTCCGAGAACACTTGAAAACAATCTGACAGCGTATTCTACACGTCAGCTTCCTTCATCCACGTCTTCCCCCGTCAGCTGACATGTTCTCCCTCCTTATATTCAACCCCTCTCCTCCCCGGGTACCCCATCTCCCCCCCCCACCATCCCCCCTTTCTCCTCGTTCTCTCTGGCTCTAATTGCACACACACCACATAAAACAGAACCAGACTGTTTTCCTTCAGCCCCCCCCCTCCTCCTCCTCCTCCTCCTCCTCTCCTGTCTTTAAATCGTAGAGCGTTTTTCTTATTCCAGCTACACCAACATCTCACGGCTGCTCCGCTCACACACTTTCTCCCTGCCCTACTTTCTTTCTTTCTTTCCTATTATTTCTCTCTCTCTCTCTCTCTCTCTCTCTGGGCTCCTATTTCACATCTAAGTGTAGGTGAAGAGGTGCTCTCGACAATCAGCGAGCTTTTCTCTACACACCTCCATCCATTCCTCCCTCTCCTTCACCTCTCTCCTTCACCTCTCGCTCTTTCTGTCTCAGTGATATGGTGTGTGTGTGTTTTTTTCTTTCTTTCTCTACAGCAGGAATGCTGAAGACATTCTTCCCTGGATTGGAGTGGGGAAAGACATTGCCATCAAATGGGATTAGCAGCAGGAGTGGAGGAGGAGGAGGAGGAGGAGGAGGAGGAGGAGGAGGAGGAAGAGAGCCAGAAAGTGGAGAAGAAGAAGTGAAGGAGTTAGATGAGTGAGACACAAGCTTTTCTCAGACTCTATTGTGTGAACTAATCCATCCGACTCCACCGAGGAGCTCTGCAAACAACATGAACCTCAATACATCAACACAGGCGCTATGAAACTATTTCATGTTTGTTAGAGTGATTCACACTCTTTTCTCTCTTCTCTCTCTCTCTCTCTCTCTCTCTCTCTCTCTCTCTCTCTCTCTCTCTCTCTCTCTCTCTCTCACAGCCTGAACTCGCTGAACCTTTCCTGAGCCTCCAGTTAAATGAATGGGTATCACACTCTGAGGAAAAAACCCACACAGCCATTCTGAAAACATATGATTTAAACATTAACGTGCCGAGCTGGTAAACCGGGAAGAAAAAAAAAAGAAGTCATTCTTTCACCTCCATCATTGGCCGTCTCTGTCGCCCTCTGTTCTCCCTAATTCACATGTAATTCACAGTGTTTCTTCAACTTAAAGAAAAGTTGATAAAGAAGTTTTCTCCCCGAGAAGTTGAAGTTTAGAAGTGAAAGAAAAGCCTCTTTGAATCCATTTCCCTCTTCATTCTATCATGTCTATTCACTGTTTGTCAGTCGACACAAAGAGAAGAGTTTGTTACCTTCAGTGTTGTGGTTCTCGGTGTGCAGCAGCAGCAGCAGCGGCGGCGGCGCTGGTATTTCCCTGCAGAGTGAAACTACGTCGCAGTGCTGCTCTGCCAGGTGTGAGGAGCATATATAGAGGCTGAGCAGCCAGACAGAGTCTCTCTCTCTCTCTCTCTCTCTCTCACTCTCTCTCTCTGTGCATGAGTCAGTCTGTCTGCGAGCTCCTCCTCTTCACAATAAAAGCTGCCCGGCCTGCCTGAGACCAGTCCCTGTTTTCAGAATAAAAGCTCTTCTAAAACGAGGAACTTCCCTTTTTTGGGAGTCAGGATTCCCAAAAATAACGACAGCTTTCACAGAGTCACAGATAAAGAAAAGCAGACCGCCCATAACAAACAGCTTTTCACTCGTACTTTTGTGTGCACATTCATATTGTTTCCTGACGGGATGATCGAGGAGAGAGTTTAAGAAATGAATCGTCTGAACAATTCCCTCAGTTTCAGGTGACACGAATGAGATGTGTCCATTGTGAGGGAACATTTGAAACGACGCCCTTTCTGGAAATAAAATCCACATTCTGCAGAAACATCATCCCCAGAGCACAGTGGCTGTTATCTACACGCCGAGCAACATAATAGTTTTATGTAACGGCGTTGGACCTTTGGAACAACATGAGTAATGAGGACAAAGTCTGTGTGCAAACACTCCCGTCACAACCACAGATCTGGTTTCATTCACTGACATGTTCAGGACTCTGTTTCTCAATTAAGGAATGTTCTTCATTTTTGTGGGATGAAGCAAAAAACTTTTTTCGAGAATAAGTCATTTCTATTTTTGGTGTGCGACGCCTCTATTTTTAGAGCCGCTGTGTGTTTTTACAGACTTGCTGATGAGTCACAGCGTGTTGATGGGGAGGTGGGAGGTCTGGGATCAGGTCCGGGATCTGGTCCAGAGGGGGGGGGGGGGGTTGTCGCTGTGTGTAGTTTAGATATGGGATTTCTTTTTAACACTCACAATAAGGTGATCGCGGTGAAGTTCTGATAATAGTGAATATTCTCACATCAGTGACTTTATCACTATATTTAACTATATTTGTTCTATTACTCGTCATAATATCTCAATATGAGACACAAACAGCTGAGAAAGAGCACGTCAGTGAGATAGAGGGACTTTGTTTGTCGACCAAAATACTACTTTTGAGCATTTACAGGCTGATTATGACACACGAGACTTCCTAATACTCTATTTTAGATGTGGGTGCTCGTTCTGTTTTTATTGTCATCATCATTGTTGTTTCTTTATTGTTTTTTGTTTGTTTTTCTTTTGTTTTTATAAAATGTTCTGACTTGTCATTGTTTGTTCCCTCTTGTTATTACTATTTCTTTGTACATTGTGATGCGGTGTTTCTGTACGGACCCCGGGACGCGGAGCTTCTACCTCACTACGACTAACGGGGCAAATAAATAAATATCAACAATCGCATTTATTCTGGCCCGGAGAACCGTGACGTGAGTGTTCCACATCGTCCCGTGCCCGTTGTTGTTATACGTGTGCTTGTGTTATTATTGGGGAGAGGAGGGTCCCCCCCCCCCCCCCACACACAGAGGTGGAGTCATTCCCTGATGCGCTGACTCATCGATTCATCAGAGTGAATCTGCTCTGCGCTCAGAGTCGCCTCTCGGTGACAGCGGTGTCAGGAGATTAGTGCGTGTACGTTGTTACACCCACTAATTAGTGGAAGTGGAGTGTTGGTCTGACTGTGTCTAAAGAGAGATCAAGCCTTTACCACGCACACACACACACACACCATCAGCCGGGGTCAGGATTTAATCAGAGGTTGATTGACCTCATCCGGAAACAATGTGATCCTCTGAGCGTGTGTGTGTGTGTGTGAGTGTGTGTGTGTGTGTGTGTGGTAATGTGTAGTGTGTCTCAGTGTTTAACATACCAGCGTGTTCTTTCCTGGGAAACACACAGTGTGCTTTCTATGAGGGGATCATTGAGGCCTGTTAGTTTCCATGCTGTCAACTCACAAGCGCACACACACACACACACACACACACACACACACACACACACACACACACACACACACACACACACACACACACACACACAGGTCTCTTTTCATCGCTCACTTTCCCCTCTGCTGTCCCCCCCCCCCCCTCTCTCTCTCTGTGTTATGGAGGTCAGCTCCGACAACTCTCTTCCTTATTTGGAAAGTTTCTCCATTCCTCTCAGGTCACTGTAGCCCGACCGACCAATCCGGTGGTGAGCCGGTCTGGCGTCTCAGCCAATCCTGAGTCTCCCATGTCCTTTTAAGGACTGCCCATCGCTCACGCTGGAGGTTGACGTGAAGGTATCTGCTCTCCCTGCTCCCCTTGTGTCTCTCGGCTGACTTAACTTTTTGCTATTTTTTTATTCTGTTGCACAATCTCATTTCCTCCCTGATGATGACAACTTTCAGTTTCTGCTCTAATCAAGAACCTCTGCATCCAGGCGAAATGTATCCATGAGGGAACTGATCCACAGTCAGTGTTTAACTTCCATTTTTAATTAGACGTGTGATGACGATGAACCGCACGCACAGTTCTCGGTGTGCACCCAGCACCATATGTGGTTCTTTAACGCGCATGTTTTCCTGCTCGCCGTAAAAAACACAAGCGACACCTCAGACAAGAAAGTGATTGTTAATACTTCGTTAGAGAGTTCACGACTTGCACCTCGTAAACACAAACACACCGCTGAGAGGAAGCTCTGAGTCACGGCGCAGATATGCGACCGATGCTCAGCAGCGCAACACAGACGGAATATAGATGCTGCTTTAACATGAAGACGAGGGAGACAATCAAAAAACAACAACAACAAAAGGGACAGACTGCAACAACAAGTCACCTGCGGTGTGCGTGTGTGTGTGCGTGTGTGCGTGCGTGTGCGTGTGTGTGTGGGGCTGTTGGCAAAAAGCTGTTTGTTGTCTTCAGCTTGTTGTAGTCCTTGACAACAGCCTCACCGGAGGTTAAAGAGGTTTGGAGCTATCGTGCAGGAATCATTTAATCTCATGTCAGCGGACGGGGATTGAAATGTATACGAGGTCAAGAAAAACATGCAATACTGCAATACCGGCCACGTTAAAGTGGATCAGACCATTCCTCATCTTTATCTCTGCATGTAAGTGTGCAGAGATTAGTGCAGTAAGTGGTTCTCCTAAACTCCTGCGCGTTTGGGATTACATCGATTTATAATATCAATTTTTGGTGGAATTATATTATATATCATGTCATCATTTTACAGACTCCTGCTGTCCAGATGAATGACTCCAAAAACATGTTTTTAATCTGATAATACATAACAGTGAAGCACAGTTAATTAGATTATAGCCTATTATATACCATGATGTATATCTATGTAGGTAATTATTCATATTAATGACTACAGCATTAACTTTAGCGTGTTTAATAGGTCACGGTTTGATGATAACCATTTGATCAATAACATTAAACAGCTGATTGTTGAGTCTGAAATCTTTCCACTTTCTCCCTTTGACACATCATATGTACATTAGATAGACCTCCACTGTCCTTACCAGGGCTACTTTTACTTTATCTGCACTTAAAATATAAATTCTATCAACTCTTTATGTAAAGTACAGGCAGCGCTTACTTGAAACAAGTTTGTACCTAAAAAAAGTTTGAAAATAACTCAGTAAACTGAAAGTAATTTAGTTTAATAGAGAAAGAAAAGGGTGAACTGAGAGATCAAGTTAATTTAGGTATAAACAAGATGTAAATAGTGAATAAGTAGTTAAAATAAGTATTTCTTAACAATATTGAAGGAGACAGAGTGGGGTAAACGAAATAAAAAAATACAGATTGTGCCTTTAGTTTCAGCTCTGCTGTTTGATTGGTCAGTGTAGCTGTCAGTCAGTGACACCAGTGGTAATTGGTCGTAGGTCAGAAAGAAGGCGGGAGAAAGACGAGAGAGCTCCCGGTTGAGTAAATGGGGGGAAAATAAGAGACTGTAGGTTAAAACACCAACATGCACTTCTCTCTATATAATCTTGGTTTATTAGCCTGAACGTTAGTGTTTGTATGTGTTTACACAAACCCGCATTCTGTGAGTATCTGAAATAGCAGTTAGCCGCTAAGCTAGCGAGAGTAACGTTGCTAACGGCTCAGCTAACGTTAGAGGCTGCTAGCTAGCTAAGTGAGTCCATTGTATTGGTAGCATCGGCTAACAACAGTTTCTTTAAGTTAGCTTGTTTGACTGGTGGATACGTGAACCAGTCCGGTCTAAGCTGAGACCCGGTGCTGGATTCAAGGTCAGACGGACCTCCATGGGTGACCGGGAAAGCTGTGAGGGTCAGTCGGCCTGTTCGGATGCTACGAGGTCGGCCATTTCAACTTCCGGTTTCATCCGTTTCTTCAAGACTGACGCCGAACTGTGAGTTTGACTTTGTATTATTAGCCAAATATGAGCCAGTTGTTTTGTTTTGTTTCTTATTTGTTTTCTTTAGTTTTTGTTTTAATTTGTTTAACTAAACTATAAGTACTAGACATCCTGATCCACACTCCATACCCGTTGGTGGCGGTAATGCACCGATTCATTGTTTGCCAACCGCCAATAAACCTCAAAAAAGAAGAAGAAGAAGAGTTTGACTTTATGGTTTGTTTGTGTGCTGTGTTAATGATACATATTCTGTCAGTTAAGCATTTGTGCTGAGTTTGCTATCGAGAAATAGTTGGGAAAGAGGTGAGAAATAAGAGATTTTATCAAAAGAAACCTGAGAGGATGTGTGTGTATAGTTTTCAGGCAATTAATTAATTAGCTAATATTAAGAGAGGTCATTTTGTTTGCTATTATGATGGTTACTATATGATATTTTAAAGGTTTCTAATTTGTGTTCTTTCAACTGAAATGGTAAATATTATTCGTACATTTCGTACAGCAGAAAACATGAATTATTCTGGACTCAGTGTGGTGAGAAAAAGCTAAATTGTGGTGCTGACGTGTGCCTGTTTTTCATCATCTGTAATCTTACAACACGGAGTGAAAATGAACATACTGATGGAGTTGCATAAGAAGAAAAAAAAAAATCCACAGACATGTTGCGAGTCAGAGTTCAACTGACACATAAAAAAGCACTCTGTGGAATGAAGTCCGTGCAAGAGAACAATTTCGACTGTCAAAGTTGATTCCTGGTCTTACGAAAGAGAGATTAAGCTGAATGGTACGAGGATAATTGTTGCCTCTGCTACTTGTGCTCGGTGTGTGTGACGCCCACCCAGACATTAACCCACCCTATAATATAACGCTTTGCCCCTATTATCACGCCCGATACCATTGTGGTCACACCCACACGTTGCACTGGCTCGACACTTTTCTCCGTCTCCTGCTTTTGTGTCGTCGTCTTGTTTTTCACTCTCAGTGAGCTGGTCTCTAGCCCTAACGTTTCATACGTAGACTTTAATTACTACCTGGAGCTATATAAGCGACCTACCAACACAAGGAAAGCCTCATCTCAACAGCAAAGCTACCATACAAATAAAAAACGTGAAAACACTCAACCACATGCACCTCTTTTGTACTAGCAAGGATATGTCATTACACCAACAAACTGTAGGCAACGCAGATCCGTGTGAAATGTCACACTTGGCAAACATGTGCCTTTATCAATATAGGAAAGCTGACACTGGACACCAGCAGCACCGACACCTCATCCATCAAAACACACACACACACACACAGCTCCAGGTGTTATCAGTCTATCGTAATGTGGCTCTACAGACGGTCGTGTGTGAGCCGTTGAACCCCGAGGAGCCCTGAACAGAGCGGAGTTGTGTTGTAGAATCAGGAGAGACCGTAACTTTGAGATGTAAAGTCTCATCCAGCTGAGTTCAGGCCGGCCTCATAATGTCCTCGTGTGTTTCAAAGCCGTACAGCAGCGGTGTAACGGACCGATCGGTTGGTTTGGTTTTAGTCTACGAAGTTAGAGAGTTAATTAAGTTAAATTAGAGAGTGAATTAAGATCTGATCCTTGACTCAAAACCCTGATCCGAACTGTGACTTTTGTGACCCCCCCCCCCCCCCCCCCACTCTACTGTAGTCCTGAATCCTGCCAGATCTTTTTTTAGAACCCTTCTGCAGGAAACCTAGTTCATCTTCGAGACCATCTCACACATTCAAAACAGGCTTCAATCCCAAGATGACTCAGTTTCCATAAATAACAGACCTGAAAGCAAAGGGTAACTTTAGCACAATATGTCTGCGTTGTATATTTAATCCTCAGAGAGGGGCAATAAAAACAGACTCCCCATGGTGTCACTTGTTAATTTCATCCTGCTTACAGTAGTCTGAAAATAACACATCCACCAATCTTGCCAACTATATCAAGCAACCAACATTTTGTTGGAAAAGAAGTTGCATTCCAGAGCAACGTAAAATGAGACCGTCTATCTGTCCTCTACCATGTGGTAAAACTCTGCTTTCTCTCCAAACCCGGGGGTTTGGTTCGGATCCAACTGGCCAATCTGAGCCTCTCCCCTGAGAATTTCCTTTGATTCTTATCCTGACGTCTGACATCAACGCCGGGCATCAAACCCAAATACCTCCCTACCCTGCTCTCTCTCTCTCTCTCTCTCCTGCAGTCCTTCCCGTCTGCCAAGTCACACAACGACTTCCTCCACCTCATCAGCTCCGTGTTATTTAAGCAAAACCCATCCCTCACACCGGCTCCCAGTTTGTTATGCCTGTGATTTATCCTAGATTTGTGAAGAAGAACAATTAAAATGCAGCTTTTTGTGCTGTGTAGTGGTGTAAAGGATCATAAAACTCACGGATCGGATCAGCGACAAATAACAAAGGGAGCAAACATAACTTTTAGAGATCCCTGATACTAATTATTGATCATTGATGATCCTTAACAGATACAGATCCCTGTGTTGTTTGATTACAGCAGCTGGTCTACAAGGATCCAGAATATTATTGTTTTTTGCCATCGTCCCAAAAATCACTTCAACGCTCTGAAGTCAGTAAACCATCAAAACTTCTAAATGTTATTCTTTTACTTTGTTATAGTCATTTTCTTCATAAAAACACAATTCAAATGATAAGAAAATATAAGATTGTATTTCTATGTGTTAAAATAAATCTTGTATGTATTATAGGCTGTTTAGAGGTATTGTAAACAGCTCATAATTCATCTCTAATATCTATTTATGCTGTGAAAACATTCCCTTAAACTACCGGATTTATTAAAGTTTATCACCAGAACTATATTTTATGAGATTACATGTGAACACATCCTTCCACTAGCTGTGAAAACCCAGACTTTTCTTTTTTTAATATTTCTTTGGGAGTAAAAGCTTATATGTACAGAAAATCCAGAAAACTCTACAACTAATTCTCTAAGTATTAAAGTCTAGACTCGATGCCTGAGGTGAGCGGATCCGTACTGATCCACGCTGCCTGGACGTAAAATCTATTTCAAAGTATTGCCTTATTCTAAAAATACACAACGAACGGGTCGTAGTTTCCACTCAGACTATCGAAGTTATAGCACGTCAACAAAGTGGTTTGTTACAAAGTCGCGTCTCTTATTAAACAGAACGAGGAGCACTTTCAAAGGCTGCTGTTAATGTTTCATAGCAGCAGCACGTGGCTCACAGAGAAGGAGCGATATATACACTGTATATGTATATGTGTATATATATATATATATATATATATATATATATATATACAGTCTGTACGTGGTGTGGCACACGACAAACAGGAAACGATGAGCTCCACGATGAGCTCCGGGGTTCTTGGGTTGAGAGCGGTCAGTCTCTGTAACCTGAGGAGACACACTTCTGGCAGAAGTGTGACCTTTTGGTTAACAGCAGGGCTGCTGGTTTTTACGGTGTAATTATAGAATTTAAAGGGGTGAGGGATGGCGTATGCGCTCTAATTGCTTCACAGTTGGAAGCTGATTGTTTTTTAGCAGCGTATTCATGTTGTTGTTGTTGTTGTTGTGGATAAACTGAGAGAAGCAGCTTTTACTGCCTCACTCATCTTGCATTGAAGTCTGATTTTAGAGATTAAAAAGTCAGTTTATTTTCTATTTTATTATCTTTGTCACATCTCTATCTCTAACTTTTTGCACGGCACAAAATAAACTCAGAATATCAGAATGTGGTACATTAATCTCTCTTGCCATGTGTAAGATTTGCTAAATGGCACATTCTACAACAACAAACGGTAAACGATCAGCTGATTCCACTGCGCGGCCTTTCATTTAGTATCGCACAGTGCAATATTCTAGATATTATATCCGGTACCCGACCATCATTGCTCCTGTTGTGTCCGTTTGCTTCAGCTACATGTGGCGCCACTCAAATCACATCCAGAGCATCACCCCCGCAGCCAAATATTTACCTGTAATTTTCTGCCTCCTCCTCTACACTCTCAGCTCTGGAAGCACAGAATTAACAAGTCACAACATTTACGTCGACAGATTGTGCAGCACTGTAGCATCCACGAGCAGGAATCGGGTCCAGTACACATGCAGAGGAAATAGCCCGAGCGATGCAAGAACCAAGCTTTACTGCACCGTAACCAAACCTGAGGAGTCTAAAAGCAGCCTGTCTTAACCCGCTCAGCAACACCGCCAACCATCTGCTTCAGATGCAGCTCGCATTGTCCAACACGGTGACAGTAATATTAGAAACCTCCACATAGAATCTCTCTGCCTCAGTAAATATTGAGAGTGAAACGTCTACGGCCATGCAAGCGGCACAGTGGTGCTTTCAGCTAAATGCTAAAGTCAGCAATGCTAGCATGTGGATGTTTAGCAGGCGTTAATGTTTCCTCTTTTAGTTTAGCAAGTTAGCAAGTTAGCATGCTAATATTTTCTAATCAGCGAGGCTAATCACGAAGCCAAAGCATTGGATAAGAAAGGTCGGGAGGGGAAAGTTCACATCCTCTGAGGACCATGAACATCTGCACCCAATTTCTACCATCCATCCAAAAATATTAGAACTTTACTCAAGTCATTAGGATTCATTCACATTCAACGTTAAAGTTCGGTGCCGATCCATCTTGTAGAGACTATTTGAAATTTGAGGATCACCAACGTTATTAAACGTCATGCTGAGGAGAACATGAATATCTGGAGCAACTTCAATATCAGTCCATCTAGTACGTTATGAAATAATTCACCCTGAACCACAAAGGTCCGGCGATTTATTCTCTGGAAATCATAAATAGCGTCCATTAAATAGTTGTAGAGATATTTCCGTCTGGACCGACCGACAGACCTCGCTCTCCGAGTGAGGGATAAAGATGGTCGCCCTGTGATCGCAACCTCTCTGGTCCAAGTTTGGTCGTGGACTGTCCATCCCATCATTCTGTCTCTCTATTTTATTTATTCCTTTATTGGTTTATTTGATAAGGGACGGTGCACATTAATAAAAACATTGCTGTAAATGCTTCAGAGTTAGTCAAGAGGCTATTTATCATCTGTAGTCCCAGCGCAGAAGTTACAAAGTGAACCTAATTATTCTGCATACAGAATAATAATATAACTCTCTCTCTACTTGCCTACTGTATTCTTTCCTGATAAAGGCACAAAATAAATGCTGTAATGAAAAATAAAAGGGATAAGTTGAGATAAAAATCCATGCACGAGAGGCTTGTCCACGTCAAGACGCCTAAAATAAACCAGACGGGACCAGTGAAAACAAAGCCGTTCAATCCTCCTCTAATAACTAGACATCCTAGCTGATCGCTATAGAGATTAACACAATGGCTTTGTCCATGCAGTCCGATGCTACACAGAAACAATACGAGCCATCCAGAACAAAGCCACGCAGATCTGTTTACAGCCACAGACAGAAAGCAGCCAACACGATGCCACATTGACACCGACAGAAAGAAAGCCAGGGGGAATGCTTTTGTTCTAAAAAAATAGGGTTCGGGATTCCCCCCCCCCCCCCTCGTGTTAACTCTTTCACTGAGACACTATCATTTCCACCAGACCTCAGACGGGCCTCCCAGCCTGGTGGCTGACCCGCCCTCTGGGCACAGACAGGCAGGTACTCACAGCTTTGGTTTGGGCTTGGTGGGCAGCGGAGGACCGTCCTTCCCTGGGGATGGAGGGGAGCCTGGTGGCCTTTGAGCTGTGACTGGGACATCTGTTTGGTCAGACTGTGGTAGAGGAGGAGGTGGAGGTGGTGGGGGTGGGGGTGGGGGTGCTGTCGCTTTAGGCGGACTCGGTGGTGATGCTGGATTTGGTGGTCGGCCGTTCTGCACAGACCCTCTTCCCTCATTCTCCTCTGCCTCTGAGCACATCTGTACCGGAGACACACCGGGCCAGATCTCGAGCTCCTTGATGAGGAAAGCGGCGGGCGGAGGCAGCATCATCTTGGGTGGCAGCTCCAGGAGGCTGATCTCTGTGGGCGGGGGGGGAGGAGGAGGAGGCGGGGGGGGGGAAGGCGGCCACATCCTCGAACCCGGAGCTATCGGCAGACATGCCATTACTGGATGAGTCCTTAGCTGCTGGGGGAAACAAACAAAGAAGAAAAGTGGAAAATGTTTGACTTTAATGTTTAGTTTTTCTTCCACATACCTCAGTAGATACAGATTACACACACACACACACACACACACACACACACACACACACACACACACACACACACACACACACACACACACACACAGTGTATCACAGCTGATCTGATCTAAAGTAGCAGCTGGGTCCAGTCAGGCTGATGCAATTCCTGTTTATTCAGCCTTTTCCTTTAGCTGAGCGGTGAGTCCTGCGCAGCACATACACAGTTCCGTCTGTGATAACACACACACAGACATATTTATGTGCCGCTGTCCTCACAAAGAGCCGCTCATCAGATGACGCCTCGCTCGCAGACCACGCGATGATAAACACGACAGAAGATGGCCGTCTCGTTGCAGACGTGCAATATGACTTTTATAACTGAACCCACGCCTCCTCGGGATTATAGGACCGTCAGAAGTTAGTGTAACCGAGCCACGGGTCATTCGTCACCGTCTTAGTTAGCTTCCTTTATGAAAACAACATATTTTCTTACATCGGAAGCATTTTAGACGAGATGCTGGTGATCGGTTTGGCTTCAGAAAAAGGTGGGGATCGAATTTGAGACTCTGATGACTTTTTATGTTTATAGAACATTATCGTTAAAAATACAGTCAAAAATAAATGTGTCTTTTTTAGAATAATGTTATTCTTGTTTGATGTAGTCTGGGGAATCTCCAACAGGTTTCCAAAGGAGCATTCTGGAGCCTCGAGTTGGTTTATGTTTGACACCATCTGCTACTAAAGCTAAACACAATCAAATGTTGGTTGAAGTGCCTCCAAAAGCCTTGAAAGGATACTTTGGATGTTTTAAAGTGTGTTTGTATGAGGTTCTTCTCCACAGTCGGTGTTCTACGACAGTAGATGAGTTTGGAGTATAATGTTTTCGATCAGTTTGTTTGTATTATTGTGAGACTTTGGTGTTTTTAAAGGGTTAGTTCGGATTCACCAAAGTCAAACAATAACTCACTACCATCTGTTAGCAGCAGCAGAGCAGCAGCTCCTGTGCTGTGAGGTAGAATCAGTGTTTTAGTGAATGGAGTCTGGTGTCTTTGTAGAGATCATAGATGCCTGCTGCTTGTCGATGCCCGGACGCTGCCTTGCTAACAACACGCTGAGCGTCTGTGTTGGACTCACCTGCAGCGACAGCGAGTCGTGCCGTGCTGTTAACGGAGCCGTACGGGTTGGACGCCGTGCAGCAGAACAGACCTCCGTCCTCTGGGAAGGCCTCGGCTATCACCAGGGTGCAGATCTCATCTAAAGAAAAGACAACCGCCATCAATACACCTTTTAGTGAACATGATCGTGAACGTTAGATCCGTATGGGAGTTTAAAGAGTTGACATTGATGAACAGGGATCTGCACAGATGTGGAGTGACATGTTGACACTTGAACGTCTGTAGTGAGACGTATTCGAGAGAGAGAGAGAGTCGTCCTAGACTGGTGAGTCAGGTTTTTATAGCCAGACACACGGAGGGAAAAACACAAACCAGCATGGATGTAACTGCTCATGACGAACAGACACACGGAAGCGCAGATGTTCAGGGACGTCTGAGTGACTCACGGTCTGAGAGTAACACCTGAAGTGACCCTGAATCACACAGGTGGATGAGCGTGTGTGTGTCATTGTGCATGTGTGGTATTGTGTGTGTGTGTCATGACTGTAGTGTAGAAGTGATACGAGTGTCTCGTGAGACGCAGACTTGTTATCTTGTGATTAGCTGGAGTCATAACCAAGTGAAAGGCTGCAGCTGATGAAGGAAACCATCAAACTCAGACACATCTAATAACCCCGTTACTAATGTGAACCGCTGGCTGCGGTTGGGACATGAAAGCAGCGTTAGTGTTGACAGTTTGAGTCGACCTGGGGAGGAATTGATGTGGCGTACCTGACTCAGCAGCAGATCGAGGCTCTGAGGGAAGAGAAGACAAACAGATATTTGAGTTATTAGCGCTACAGGGCGTCCCCCAAAAGAGTCAAATCATCCGTCAGTAACTCATCAGTCGACTCTGAATTCTTAAAGTATAGAAAAAGGAACAAGATAGTTGAATCGTTGTGTTGGATGAAATAATTCTTAATTCACAATGGGCTTCACGACCACTAAGAACGAATGTCTCACTTTTCTGGAGAATCCGAAAATCGGGCGAGTCCAGGATCTCCTCTCCCTGGCGGTACCATCGGACCTGCAGTCGAGGGCTTCCTCGGACCCGGCACTCCAGAACCACCACCTGGCCCTCGGAGGCCTGGGCGTCCTGCAGCAGCTGCACGAGAGAGAGAGAGAGAGAGAGAGAGAGAGAGAGAGAGAGAGAATGAAGGACGATGAAGTGTGGAATGAGAGGAGACTGAAACCGATAATGAAAAGAATAAATGTGCCTCAGAAACACAGCGTGGGATGGACGGAGGTTGTTGAAGATGGCGCGCTGTCAAGAAACACTATTTGAGGAACAGACGGCTGATAAAAAGTCACTCTGTTTCACTACAGACGTTCTATTTTATTCATCATATTCTGAATGTTCTCTTCAGATTAGATATCAAGCAAACATCTGACTTCTGCAGAAGTCCAAGTCAGTCCTCTCCCCATACATGTTTACATGCTTTATTGGCTTTTGACAGTTTTTGTGCCAACAAGGGAAGAGGACACACAACACACATATATTTGACTTCATTACAGATGAAACTACTCACCCACCCAGTGGAGGCTTACAGGCCACAGAACATGCACCTTCAGATGAACTCATTCAGGTGACGGAGGTAAAGACTTCAAATAATTGCATTAATCGGTCGAACGAAGCAAGAGGAAAGTAAAACAATTAAAAAATGAATAATCAAAATAGAATAGAAGCATGTCATGTGACGAGGAACAACCAATCGCAGCTTGCAGATATCTTTTTCTTCCTTCTGTAAATATCAGTCTCCAGTAAACTATCAACATAGGGGTTAGACGGAGAAGCCACCGTCAACACGGTGTTATCTCCTCACAGACTGCTGGATCCATCAACAAGAGGCACTCAGTGTCAGCGTGAATACATGCTGCTGTGAGCAGCGAGCCGCTTTGTCACTGTGTGTCTTATTTGGTATATTTTGGGAGGACCAGAGCTGGAATGTTCATCGCGGCTCTGACACTGTATGTGTGTGGCTGTGTGTGTGTGTGTGTGTGTGTGTGTGTGTGTGTGTGTTATTTTGGTGACATCACAGCGCTGACTTCACTAGAGCTGAACATCCTCTCACTGAGATGATTACAGCTTTTTTTTTGTAAAGCAGGCTTGAAGAAAAACAAATGTCTGTGTGTGTAATGAAGTGTAAAATGATTTAGGGCCTGACTGGCTGAAGGAGCCTGAAAGAGACCTGACCCGTGTGGGTTTGGAAGCTCTGCCTCAGCCTGTCCCAGTCCCACCATCACAAAACCCACAGCCTGGGGGGGGGGGGGGGGGGGCTTTGTGTTTAATCTGACCCCCACTGCTGAAAGCCACAGCACTGCACACTGTTATTAAGGGAAGGCATGGAGACAGAGTACATGTGTATGTACTGTATGTAAGCAACCAGAGTTAGATTAATGTACAAAATGTCCCAGATGAGCCTTTTGCAGCAGCATATTAATGACTGTTGTTTTCCGAAACAACAACAATCACACATGTGCATGCTGTGTGGGTGTCCACATACGTTGGACCATGTAGTGCATGTATAGGTCACTGTGCAGGCAGACGTACCTTGGTGAATATCGGAGGACCAGACGCCTCGTATAGCGACGACACTGGGCTCTGCATCTAGAAGATAAACAAGATAAAATAATGTCCTGTCATTGGAGAGAATTCTCCACTTCTTTTTGACCGTGTTGCGTGGATCAGCTGTTGTCTGTGTGTGTGTGTGCTGTAGCTGCTCACCCGCTGTGTCGGCTGAGACAGGGACTGGACTAAGGTGGAGCGATGAGGAAGGACCTCCGAGGTTTTGGGTGAGGACGAGCGTATCGTCAGGGACATTGAAGTCGTCTTCTTCTGAACCCTGAAAACGAACAAAGCAAAAATCAGCAACCACACGCACACAAAAACATTCCCAAGAAAAGAAAAAAGGAGGCGTTTCTCAACTTGATATGCTTTTAGTTAAAATATGAGACTTGAATCAAAGAAAATTGTCTCCCCAGGAATTAAGATGATATCAGTGCTCTTGGCTTCAGTGTGTAAACAGAAAGGGAACCAGGAAGTAGTCCAGATGGAGGAAGATTTATACAACAGATAATAATGAAAAACATTTAGAGAAGTACTCTAAATATGCATCTTGACCTGAATCGACATGAAAATAAACGTGTGCCACATTTTAACCAGGCGAGTAAGTTCTGTAGTGAAACATTCCTCAAAAAAAAATCTAAAATCTTATTTTGTAATCTTAAAGTGCTCAAAACGTAATTCTGTGCGCATCCATTGTCTCCTCGCAGTTCTCAACATGGAGACGGCTGAGCAGCTAACTGCGCTAACAGCGCTAACATTGCAAACTATGGAAACAGCGCTAGACAGAGCTAACAGTGTTAACCGCAGCGCGTTGGCCGTTAGCTAGCTAATGGGACAAAACAGAGAGGCTAACATGCATGTAAACATAGCTCGCAGAAGGTTGACATTACTCCTCTATATCTTTACAGAAGAAGTGGTTGTTTGCTGTTTTATCAATGCTTTGAGTCGTGTAGACAGAACTTTTAAGGAAGCTTTTATAAAAGTTCCTGCATCTTCATCTGGATCTGTAAAAAAAAAAACACTGCTTTGGTCTGCGGCTCAACCTTTCACTGAAACCCCCGTTTCTACTAGGAGAAGAAAATGCTTCATGAGGAAAAGAGAGCGAAAGCAGGAAAAGAGTTAAAAGTTTAAGATTTGGAGATAAGTACAGGGGACAATCCTGACAGGGTGATTTTTCACCATATTAACCTTCTGCAGCTCTCATTATTTCGGTTGTGGCCTGTGTACTGGCTCAGGGTTATGGCTCTTTAAAGCCCTTTTAAGGGGCCTTAGTCAAAGGCTGCAGACCTGATAAACTGCTGCAGGGCTCAGTTAACCCGCTCAGGAGTTCAAGGTTCGTTGGGTCAACGGGTCCCGAGAGGTCACGCTGGAACGCACTTCCTTTCCTTTAGGAAACTAGCAGCAGGTCCTGAGTCTGTTTACTCCATTTGGGAGATTATGACTAATTACTTTGCCCCATAGTCAACAAAGTAAATATTGGACCTATTTTTTTCAAAAGCCACATATCTTCCAAACATTCTCACACTAACGTGGCATTTTTTCAGACCGACTTATCCGGAGAAGATGAACTTTTCTCTGTCGCAGCAACACGCTATCGCCAGATCTGGCATCTAACGTTTGCTACTTCATATTTGTAATGGTAAATATGAGCTGTGTAAATATCCCAATCTGCTTTTATCCATCCACACAACGTTCACAACACTTCCAAACACGGTGGGGAGGGAGAGGCGATTACACAATGACCACCACGCCCTACTAGGAGACCACTGGCGGAGCTTTTTAATGCGTTATCATTTGTAATGTCTTATCACGTACTGAGGCATGGTTCCTGATCTGGATTTTGACCCAGTTCCTTCTCCCTCTGAGTCTGATGACGAAGCTCCTGCAGTGTGACAAAAACAAAAAAAGCACTGATTCCTAAAATAGTGGTAGTAAATTAGTGCAGTTTATTATATTGAGCCCTTGAAAGTAAACATTCTGATAGTTTTCCCGACATGAAAACATCCGACCTTCGATGTAAACCTCGGCGGAGGTGTTGTCTGCTCCGATGCTGTTGGAAGCCACGCAGGTGTAGCGTCCCGTGTCGTCCTCGAACGCTTCGGAGATCACCAGTGTGTGCAGGTCACCATCCCTCCAGATCTGAATGTCGGGAGAGTTGTGCAGCTCGCGGCCTTCACAGAACCACCTGGTAGGAGGAGAAGAATCACAGCTGTGGTCACTTTAACCAATCAGAGCAACAGGCAGACGACAGTTTAAATGCATGAAGACCAACATGTTGATTAAATACTTCAGTACAACTAGCATTATCCAGAGTAGAAAATATGACTTTTACACTCATACAAACATTTTAAACTACTACTGTAACTGTGTTCTACTTCATTGTGACTTTTAGCAAACACACAGTCTAGACAGCGCTTCAGAGAAAATGATGACGTAGCCTGTTTCTGTTATAAGTAAAGAGGTCTCAAATATGAGTCATAGTAATTCACTGTTGCTTTGTGGCTAAAAATGTACGTATCACACTTTGTGCCAAAATAAATTAATATTACTATACAGGCGAAAACTTGCATTTCAGACCATGAGGTAATAGGAATCATCCTGAAATCAATAAAAATCTTAGCAAGCAAGGGCCATTACTCTTCTTGACAAAGACTTGGAACATAAATATACCTTTGCCTAACCCGATGGAGGCCTGCCAATCTAACTAGTCACTCTCTCACACACACACACACACACACACACACATACACACCCTCTGGGCATGTCTGAGATTCCATATCTGCCAAACGTCAGCCACCCTGAGGCAGCGGCGAGACGCCGTGTTACGGGAAGCAGATACACCCTTTCCCCCTCCTTCCAATCAGAGGCCTGTGTGTCTGGGCAGGCGCCTGGTCCTCGTACCACCTCCCTTGGGGGGGGGGGGGGGGGGGGGGGGGGGGGGGGGTCTTTGTTCCCTGATCTGGGACCCAGAAAAGGATGAGAGAGTCCACACAACCAGCTTCATCCGTCTCATCTCTCTTCACAGGGTTGTGATTAAAGCAGACCCCTCAGCACCATGTTACCACATCAAACGCAGGATCCGACAAAAGGGGGATCACATGACCCATCTCATACAAACACACATTAAGTGCTGGCCTCAACTGTCGTGATTTGTGGGAGTCTGTTGCTTTCATCAGTGCTGATGTCCTATATCTTCTTTTTAAAGTGCATTATGACACATCAGATCACGATAAACGCACTCTGTTGACACACTGACGTTAACGTTTCCATAAAACCAAACTGTTGTCAATTACATTCCAGAAAAATGTATTTTCTCTCAGATTAGGTTTGTATTTGACGTTTGTGTTTGGTTGGTGGATGGGTCATACACGGGACTTTCACCCAGGAGACCGGTGTCGTTGTCCGATTTGAAAACAAAAGTAACGTATTTTAACCCAAGACGTGATATTTTACTTAATCTATTCTAAACATGCCACTCCATCGAGCTGCCAGAGCTAACATGGAGTCCACACGTGTCACTAACTCATTCACTCACTGAATAAATATACTTTTCTTTTGTAAAACGAAAAGGCGATTTCAGAGAGAAGCAGAAGGGTTTACGATATGAGTTTGAAGGATATATACAAGAAGTCTGACAGATTCAGCAGTGAAAACAGATTAAAAAGATAAAAATAGAAGCTAAAGTGTAAACGTGAACCAGCACATCACCTGGAGATCGAGACAGAAGAGCAACACTGTTCCTCTTTATTCACCGTTACATTCATTAAAATACATTCAATGTACCTTCTAGCGTAGCATAGACGTGCTAACGCAAGTCACTGATGTCTTAACGTACTCTGGATAGTTGTCGGAGCCTGGTCGGAGCTGGACGATGCTAAGCTACGATTAGCCCGTCTGTGTTTGATGGGCGACTCTTAACGAAGGGTCAGTTGAGAATGCAGTTTTAAAAACACCACGAGTGGTTCAACCACTGTAATGTTGATGTACACGTATGTAGAAATGTCTGTGTGAAAACGCATTTTTGGTTCAGAAACGTTGAGATTCATCATATCTGTGATTTGCAGAAACTCCCAATTTTATTCTGGCAACAGGGTCGACACACTACGCGCTGTACAGCCTCTCAGCACCCTATTAAAGGAGAAGTCATGTATATATACGTCTTGTTCACCTCCCGCCCTCTACATTGACAGCGGGAGGGGCAGGAATTCCCAAAATGCTGGAAGAACAGCTGCTCCGTCTGTCCAGGAGTCTGACCTGAGGACATTCCAGCTATCTCGTTCATATCGCTCCCAACATCCTGCTGCTTACCCCATTACTGGATTTTATACACTGTCAGTCAAACAGCAATCCATCAGCAGCACTTCATACTGGAGAAATTCACAACCTGACAAGAGTGGGTGTGGGAGCAGAGATGTGGGGGGGGGGGGGGGGGGGGGGAGTGAACGTATGAATGGAAAGTACAGGAACGGGAGTCGAATGAGCATGAGTCAGGCCGGGTCAGACGGGAAAGATTATACGCTGTGTCATTGTTGAGACGAGCGATTCATCAGCAGCAGTGACAGCTGGAGCAGTGCCGAGGCTTGACGGTCAGTTTTAACACTAAAACCTCCGTTACGCTAAACTCCTCGTGGTCGTCTTATCGGTGAAGTCCGAACAACGGAAACGTGGCTCGGGCTATCGCGCAGCCAGACGACCGGTGTGTTAAAACGACAGGAAACGAGATCGTGACACGAGACTAATGAAGAGCTGTTCACGGCACGAGCGGGGAGACCTTATCCGCTGGTGTGTCGGCACTCGAGGCAACGTGAGGCCAAGAGTCATCTGGCACGCTTCAAAACCCCCCCGAGCAGCATCAAACACACGGTCCAGACAGACAGAGAGAGAGAGGCTGGGACAACACATGGATCCTGAACGACATGACTTTCTTATATGACTCGTGCCAAATTTCTTTGGCACATAACTGACAGCAGCTGGCCATTGAGAGGTGATTGTTTGAGCAAACCAATATGTCTGTGCGGTTTTTAAAAATCTATTTTTCCGGGTTCGTTTTGGGTGACCGCCATGTCTGCTGGCGACTTGCTTGGGAAAGTCAGGTTTCTCTTCTCTGCTGCATTAATCAGAATGGTTCACGATGGACTTTGCAGCCATATGCTCTCTGTTTGATGTGGACTGCACAATACAAATCATTTGGACACCATCAAATCAAACACATAAGAGAAAACACACGACATCATCAAACAAACAAACTCTTCTTTTTGCAATGGGGCGATGTTGGAGGGACAGTAAGAGTGTGTTTTGTGTGTATTGTAACTTTAGTGAACACAGGTCAGCAAACAGCAAGCTTAAATGCTTTACGCCTTGATGTTCTAACCACCAACTCGTCAAATACTGACGCTCAGTCGGTGGCCCAAAGCCTCAAACTATGACACTCCGTGTACCGTCGTAGCGTCGGTTTTGTGTCGGGGACGGCGTGTCGGTTCCCACAAGTTACATGCATCGTGTCTTTTTTAAATAAAGTTCTATGTGTTTACAGGAAATGTATAGTTTTCGCTTGTTTTAAAACAAATAAACTACTAACCTAAGTTTACTAAGTTGGTTAGGTTCAGGCAACAAAAGTTCTTGGTAAGGCTTCGGAAAAGGTTAAAGTATGTTTGTTACATAACTGGTTACATATTAAAACGAAGGTAGAATGTGTCACCACTGACTTGGTTTCACACCAGACACGAACAGAAATCTCCTGAGTGAAAGTCCTGTGATTGTCCTACGCTGACATTCTAACTCTTTATACTACGTCAGCTGATTGTGTAATAATGACACAGATGGGGTTTACATTGGAGTTAGTTGAAAGGTTGAAAGTCCGGTGCGTTTCATACAAACACTGAAGGGTGCCTCGGTATCAAACGCTGCTGACCAAGCCTCGGTATCCGACGAGTTGGGAGTGAGAGCGGGTGCAAAAAATGCAAAAATAGAGTTGGAATTCAGGATTTCAAGTCTTATGAGTTTGTTTTTAATTAAATGTCTCCAGTAGTTTTCCGTTCTGGTTATGGCACAAAGGTCTGCCAGGCCCTCTTTGCAGAATGTAAAACCATCTGCTCAGTAGGAGTTAAGGAATGGAAATTGTACATTTGTTTGGGCACAAAGTAACAGAGGAGGGCACAGGACTCATCAGCTTGTGCTCCTCTGAGGGTTGACTGAGCATAAACTAGGAGGAACAAACCCGACCCAACAAGCACAACAATAAAACCCTTTATTAATCATCCTTAATAATCTACCATTATGTATAATCACTGAGTAAACTCATTTAGAGACAGACGGTAATGTTTATTAAATCCCCTCTCTATTTCTCTGGAATGTGCTGAACATGGTGCGAGACCTAAACAGCAGAGTGTTCTCTCCAGTGGGGGAGTTGGGACTTTGTTGAGTCACAGAAGGCATTTTTGCACCGAAATAACTTTTTCAGTTCCAAGAACTAAGTTTTAAGAACCCCTATATTTATTTTGTCCACACTGCAAGAACTAGGACTGATCCTTGTTCTTAAAACACTGTTTTATAAAAACTTTTTTAGCTCCAATTTCAGAGACGCTACAAGAGGAACCATTAGTGGCGCAAGTGTTTATAAAAACCTTTTAGCCGTATAAACAACAGACGTGTACGGAAAAATAAATGGAAGAA
The DNA here is from genome assembly GCF_910591455.1 of Pholis gunnellus. Classification (NCBI taxonomy): domain Eukaryota; kingdom Metazoa; phylum Chordata; class Actinopteri; order Perciformes; family Pholidae; genus Pholis; species Pholis gunnellus. The sequence continues at coordinate 1,852,417 of NC_136530.1, forward strand.
AATGCCGATATATTCCCCATCAGTGAAGTCCAGAAGTTAACTCATTCATGAGCAAACACCCACTGAGCCAAAGAATGAGTGTGTGCCGCTGCTCAGCGAGCTAACCCAGTAGCACAAAGCTAACCCAGTAGAACAAACCCAGTCGCACAAAGGCTAACCCAGTCGCACAAAGGCTAACCCAGTCGCACAAAGCTAACCCAGTAGAACAAAGGCTAACTCAGTAGCACAAACCCAGTAGCACAAAGGCTAACTCTGTAGCATAAAGCTAACCCACTGAACCGAAGAAGCCGATTCAAACAAATCACAGCAGTTACTTTCATGACGGCTATTTTGCCTATGTCTATATGATTGTGGAATGTAACAGTGGTTGTTTATTTATTCCTATATTACCAGATATGAATATTACTCAAATCTAAGGGTCCGATCACATAGATACAGGTGCAGATGCAGGTGTGGCTGCTAATGGCGGTGGGATTGCAAACAGAAAAAAGGTTTGTAGTTCATGGACGATCTCCCCGGTGGCCGGTTCCTCTCAGGGAGTCCCCCAGAACATTTTGATCCGAAAAAATGCTTCAACAGTTCAGCAGGCATAGAAGGAACTCCACCATCAACAGCCTCATTTTCAGGGGAAGCAGGGCGTGTGTTAGAATAGCAGTACACTCCTGTGAGCGAAGGTACAACTTTTCTTGGCAGACAGTAGCTAACACCACCCATTTCCTTCTGAACACAATACCGTTATAAAACACAACTATTCGGAACATGCGTGTCAAATGGGCTCCAGTGAGCGCCACCTCACCTCTTCATTCAGCCAGCCAAGGCGGTGACTAAACATACCACAATCAACCAGCCTGTCACCAGCTGAAGACAATGGATGCCAGATGATGCCTGAGATAATAACAGGAGGATGCAGAAGAAGAAGAGCATTTCCACGGGACAGGCTAAACCAGGGTTTTTGCCGTGGCTACCATAGTGCCACGCTCTCCTCATCTGACCCTGTTTTTATTTGCTGCTGTTGATGGAAACATTTTTATGAAGCCAGGCTCAGTTTCACCACAAAACCTAAAACGAGCGGAGGCCGGAGCGCAGAGCGAATGAAAGGAGGAAGGTTCAATCCTCGACAGGATGTAGGAGCGACGAGCTCTACAAACGCACCCGCGAGCCAATCAACGATCAATATGGGTTATAAAGACCGGGTAGACTTACTCCCAAGTTTACTCCGTGTCCATTTTTAGGGTTACGGACCACAGAAGTCAACCAAAGTGCAACTGGACAAGAAGAGTGGCATCAAGGCTGTCTTTATCCCTAATTACAAACTACAAATAGAGGTCAACTGAAACCATCCAAACTCTGTTGGTTTTATTATCTCCTAAGTCATGCAAACACAAGATGGAAAGCGTGTTGGGTTTTCTGTTTCCCACGCATTCTGACTCAAACCAACACTGAATGAAGATCGACGAGGCTCAGTGACAGGTCTAAAAGCACAACCTCACCAAAGCCGCAAGTTTATTCCCACCACAGTCGGCCTTATTACAGTCATTTTCCATTATACCACATGGTGCCCTTATTTACCTGCCCTCCAGGTATGCAATGGTACCAATACTGGTAGCGCTGAATGCATCATTTACCTGCCCAACAAGAACAACTTCACATGCAAAACATGTGCCAGACTCCACTCGATTCTCTCCGATTTGTAGCATACAAACACATAATTTCTCTTTTGAAAGTGCAATATGTAAGATGTGGCCACAAATAACGATAGGTGAAGAGGTTGAGTAGCTCCCAGAAGAGTAGACTCCTGGTGGCAGGAAGGATGAAACAACAATACAAGTCGTTTTCTTGTTTCTGCCTCTTTGGATTAAATCCAATAAATAAACAAAGTCTTAAAGCGTACAAGATGGCTGACGTAAACTACAGGCCGACGCCACAAGTGAAGATAATAAGATAACGGTGTTTTATTTAGACCGGCTCTGAGGTTCAGCAGTTTGAATTCTTGCCCTGCTGTTATTTAGTTATTGGCTTTTTTTACTTTATAACCGATGGCTGTAAATGTAGATCTTATGGACCCAGTACAGAAGTACTTTTTTGGAGCATGTGGACATATCTTACACATCAACATTAATGCTGCACTTATTATTATTTTGGCCATGCTAGTAGCATCTAGAGATGGCGGTATCACGACAACTTTCAGATGGGTTTCTATAGAATTCTACGCTGACATTCATGGTCCCAAGAGGATGAATCTTACAGACTGAAGTGATCCTCTGACTTTAACTTTAGAGCCACCAGAGGGTCGACATTTTTGGCTTTTCGTGAAATATCTCAACAGCTTTGGGATAAATTGGCTGAAAGTTTGGTTCAGACATTCACGTCCCACTCAGGGTGAACTATCATCACTTCAGTGATTCCTTGACTTTTCATCTAGCACCATCATTATGTTAACAATGTGTTGAACCAGCCTCAGCTGTAAGAGTGTTTCTGCTCTCAGCTGCATCTTTTCCAGATGTGAAATAAACCCACTGTACACCACCTGCCTATATGTATTAACCATCTGGTGAAGAGTGGAACATTTAGAAAGCTGAAGATCCAGTTTTATTTATGGAGTTAATTAAGACCAAAACAGGGCCAAGTCCAACTGAATGCTAGCTTTATTCTAAATGTGCTGAATGTGTAAACTGTTTGCTTACACATTAGCCATATTAACTCTATACATCCTTAATAAGTCAAACATTTGTGTGCTGCTCAGCTTGTTGTTAGGGTTGGGTATCGAAACCCGGTGCCAATATGGAACCGGTACCTATACGACCGATACCTACCGGACCGAAACGCAACGCAGATTTCGGTGCTTCTTTTCGGTGCCTGAGCCGATTGAAATACTTTTTTTTAACACTACTCTGATGACTCCGTCCTGGCAGCAGATAACGATAGCTACCGTTTGTATAGCTACAGCAGCTAGCTAGCCATCAACCTTTTAACAGAGAAAATGCCGAAAGGTAAACGGTCAAAAGTGTGGCTGTTTTTATTTTGAAAGTCCGTTGCTCACTGGCAGCGGTGGAGGAATGGAGACTACTGGACATCGCTGCGGTAAAGTCAGCAGACACTCAGGTCTCCGTGGTCAACTCAGCAGACACTTACATGTTAGTGACCTATACGCTGAAATTCACGGTAAACGCATTCAAACGGCACAGATCGGTAGTGAGCGAAGGACTTTGAAAGTTAGCAGAAAGATTTAACGTGAGACAACATCCGGTTTCTTCAGAGGAACATCCGGTTTTCAGAATAAGATGCCAACAAAGTATGAATTAAATTCACATTAAGTATAAAACATGCTACCTGCATCTCGTGAGTTAAAGGGAAAATACACCTACATTGTGCGTAAGTGTGTCTTTATTCTTTGATCGCTGGGTAACCATCATCACCTCTGAGTTACAGCATTATATTGATGAACAGTAGAGCTGCATTCACATGCTCTGTCATGAAGACGACACACATTTAGATGAAACGTGCTGAAACATTGTATTCCTGTTGCACAGCAGTGGAACGTTTCACATGAAGTCACACACTGAGCACAGATAGTGAAGAGATAGAACTGCTACTGTGTAAAGGGAATACTGCTGTTAAAAAGAACCTTATTTGTTTAAAGTGTTTTCAAACCAAATGTTATTGCACTTTTGTTCATATAGCAGTACTTTTAAAATAAAAGTGCACAATACACTACTTTTGAATTAATTATTGAACTTTGCCATAACAATGAGATTAATCGCAAAAATTCCATGCGATTAAAAATTGTAATCGTTGCCCAGCACTAATATGTATAGTATACTTTAAACAGTTAAATATATTGTTAAATTTGACTTGGCAATAAAAAAAGTATCGGTTCAGGCACCGTTTAGGCACCGGTATTGTTTTAAAAGTATCGTTTTAGCACCGGTATCGGAAAAAACCCAAACGATACCCATCCCTACTTGTTGTAGAGTTTTTGCCTCCAAGTGTCCAAGAAAAACTGACTAGTACTGCTTCATTCTAATTCTACATTGATAGCTTCCTGGCACTACATGATTTTATATGACAGTGACAACAGGATGTTTATGATTTAGAAACAGATAAAGATACTAAATTGTGTTTGTTTGTGTTGTCAACCCGAGAAAAAGGAAATATTAACTCAAGTTTTAGTTTAAGTGTTCTTCTACTTTCTTATGAATGCACAAAACCGCAAACGTCTCGATTTAAAGATGATGGATGCAGGGATCCTGCTCCATAAAGCAGCAGATAGCAAACATGATGATGATGGAGCTCCGTTAATCGGGGGCACAGGACCAGGATCACGGGGTCGGAGTTCACTGGAATGTTCCGGACAGCAGACAGCTGCGGACGACAGCCTGAAGAAGCTCCGACCGGAAACAACGAGGAACGCTTTCCTCCAAAGACGTTTTAAAGCAAAGGCTAAAGTGTCCTTCGTGTTGTCCATTAACAGACATCGTGATGCTTCACAGAGCAGAGCTCAGTGTCAACGTGACAAGCAGCCGGCAAACAGTTCATCACGGGAATTGATATGAAATGTGAAATTCATGCTGTGATTGGTAGGAATTTATTAGTAATCTACCAAGTAGTATATATATATTACGGAGCTAAATCCAGGTCAACTGTTTTGATCATTTGAAAAACAAATGTGAACCTGAAAGTTCAAGTTGTGGTCTTGAACATTGAAAAATACAGCAACGTATTCAAATTAAAAATAAGTGAATGGAAAGTTTTTTCATTTTGATTCAGTTCTGGAATTTGTTTGAATACATTTATTTTTTTGGTGTATAGAAAGTGTTGAATCATAGTTCTCTCGGTGCCCACGTTACCTGAAGGCAACGTGGTTGAGGACGGTTCTCAGCCTTCTGTGTTATGATGTCACTCATGATGCCACGCCCCTCTCAGTTGATGCCACGCCCCCCCACGCTAGATCAGGGTCAAAAGTCTGAACTGAAAAAAAACGATCTGAAAGTGGAAAAAAAGATTTGAAACCGAAAAAAAAAAAGATTTGAATCTGAAAATATAAAATCTGAAACTGAAAAATATAAGAACTCAAATATCAAAATATATATGAAAGTGAAAAATGGAAAAAATAAATTCCAGAACTGAATCAAAATTATTTTCAACCCCAAAAAACTTTTCATTCACTTATTTTTATTTTGAATACGTTGCTGTATTTTTCAATGTTCAAGACCACAACTTGAACTTTCAGGTTCACATGTGTTTTTCAAATGATCAAAACTTTTGACCTGGATTTAGCTCCATTATATATACTAATATATAGTGTGTGTGTGTGTGTGTGTGTGTGTGTGTGTGTGTGTGTGTGTGTGTGTGTGTGTGTGTGTGTGTGTGCAGTTCTTGCAGTTTGAATCGACAAAACTTAACTTTATCTGTCTGTGCAGGAATTAATCGAATGAAGTGTGTGTGAGTGTGTATGTGTGTGTGTGTGTGAGAGACTAAAACGGAAATAGTGACAGATTTATGCAGCAGCTGAGCTACAAATACACACACCTCAGCACTCATGGGGATGCCCCCCCCCCCCCACACACACACACACACACACACACACAATCAGTTAAATTGAATTCAGTTTTGTCGGAGGTCTGCGTAAAGAGGTGGTGCGAACAGGACTTTCTTCACGATGAACAATATAACTCATTCATTCTGTCCTTGTAATGACACACAGTCCATCAGCTGTTGTTTCACAGAACAACATCACATTGTTTTTCCCGAAGTAAAACATAAAAGTTAGAAAAGTTCTCCGAAACGACGTCAAACCCTCAACGACATGACGACCACGCGTGACTCATTCAGGGCGACTGTTCGCTGAGTGTTCTAATCCCTCTTATAACAATCAATGCGTGTTTGAGACTCTGAAGTAAAAAAAACAGATTTACCGCGTTAAGCTGGACGTGTACCAGCACGCCACGTTAACCACGTAAGATAGTTCAGAACGGTTACCTGAGCTGTCGCTGCTGCTCCCGGTCGGTTAAACCAAAGCCACCTGATGAACGTAAGAGTTTGCACAGCGAGCCTCTCGTCCTGACAGCGTAACACACACTGAGCCTCTGACACACTCACACCAGCACGGCCTCGCTGAGTCACACGGTCAGACGAGCACACAATGCTTGAGGGAGGGAGCAGCCCTCCGACTGACAGACTCCACACAGAAGAAATACATTCTGAGACGCAATTAAAAGACAAACAAACTGTTTCAGTGCTGCCCACACTGAGTCCATTCATACAAGTCCAGTTGAACTGTCTCCACGGTTTCCTTTACAACGAGGATAAATCAAACTCACTTCTACTCTAAACCCCTCACAGGACCAAAGGTAAACATCCTCTACCGTGATGCATTCTGTGGGCTGCAAACTTCTTCTTTTAACAAGCAAAGTCGTGGAGTTTCCTGCTTGTTTCTTTTGTGGGAATCTGTCTCCCAAACAAAAAAAACCCAACAAAACTTGCTTTTTTTCCTCCTGCTCTTATGTAAGTCCAGGCCACAGTCTGCTGACCACCAAAAGCCCTGCAGAGTCCAGCCAAACCACCCCCCCCCCCCCCTCACCACGGAACCCTCCGGGGCTCCGATCGGGGGCTGCGGGACGAGGGCTGATCGTGACAATGAAATATGACGGTGCTCCACCAAATACACCGGCCCTTTACTTAATAGATGCCCACATTCCACAACTAAGCAGGCCACTTAAAAAGCCCAGTTAGGCCTGAACAGGAATAGCTCGGGTTAGTCGGGATCTAAATAGAACACTTTGAGTCGGTAGCACCTGGCAAAGTACGAGACAAATGGCCGCGGCTACTGTGACCGGTCATGCTTTGTGCACACATACACACACGCACACCCACACACACACACACACACACACACCAAAGGCTAAATGCTATGGAGGACTAAAGCAGACATTATAGTAAATAAATGAGTCAATAAATAGAAAAATATATAGATCATGGTTTATTTGACGATTAAAGTTATTTGTTGAACTCACTAAGTAAATAAAGGAGAAATTGGGAAAAAATAAATTAATACGTAATAAGTACATTCTGAAATATATAGTTTTTCTATTTCTTTGCATATTCATTGATTTTTAAATGATTTTGCACATTTATTTCAAGGCTTTTATTTCTGAATTTCTTTATTTTATTTCTTTATTATATTTTTAAATACTTTATTACAACGTTTCATCATTTTCCATTAAACATTTTCATACTTTTTATACAAGTAAATTAATAAATAACAGAAAATAACATGAATTTCGTTTCAACGTCACTGGATTTATGTCTTTCCTAGTATGTTCTACTTTCAGAGGCTCTTTAAAGTCAAAATTATACCTCAGAGTCTTTTCGACCTCTCTATTATCTATTAATATCTATTATTATTTATTTAACATAATGTCAGCTTTAGTCCTCCGTAGACTTCTCCCGAGGTCAGCAAATATAAATCTGGTATTTGAGGTTTGTTTTAGAGCCACAGTGTTGGTGTCTGACGCTCGCTGCTCAGCAGAATGAGAGGGTGTGGTGTGTTTCTCTCTCTGCAGGAGCTCCAACACACACACACACACACACACACACACAAACAAGTGATATTTTTGGTCGCTGTCGATGGAGAAGCCTGGGAGTCTACTGCTGGGGGACATAGCAGATGGGATTATTTGTGGTGCTGCTTGTTACCATGCCGGCTCTTCTGTACAACACATTGAGAACGACGTCACACTGTAATCATGCGGCTCTTTTTATTCCAAATTCTTCTAGTTCGTAGCGATAACGACATGAGACGCTCCGTACTTCCCCTAAGTGGCTATAAAACACGGGTTAATAAGAGGAAGGGCTTTTTACAGTCTCTGGATGTTCCCGTTAATTACTGAGCGACTTTAGACTTTTCAGACTCGCTGCTTTGTCTCCTGGAGGCAGAAGAAGATGAAGAGAGAGAGAGTCAATTAAAATAAATGAATACGTAGTGTGCAGATGGGAGCAGCTTTCCAAGATATGACGCAACAGGAATAAAGTGAGTTCTCCCTCCGAGCAGCATCCTGGGTTTATTAAAGAACATGCAGAAAGGTGCTCAGGGGCCCACGGACTCCAAACAACATTAAAAAGGTCTTTCCAGGGTCAGCTGACATCACAACAAAACGGGGGGGCGGCGTGTAGTCATGACAACCTCTGCTCTCTCTCTCCCTCTCAATTCAATTCAATTCAATTTGCTTTATTGGCATGAACATTTAGAAACCGTATTGCCAAAGCATCACAAAAATTAAACATACAATAATATTAATAAACAATAATATTAATACACAATAACATTAATATACAATAACATTTATATAACATCTAGATTGATTATTCATTTTATATATACAGTAAATATATATATATATATAAAGTGTGTGTGTGTGGGTCACTCACTGTCCCTCAGGTTGTGGCATGTTAACACGTATTGGGCAGCAAGGTGCCCGATCTCCTTCTCCGAGGAGTATTTTTAATTTTGAGTTGTCACTAAATTTTTTAAAATCTGAAATTACAGAGTCAAATTTTTTAAAGTAAATGTTCCTAATTGTATTGAATGTTTCGCATTTTAGGAGGAAGTGCATCTCTGTCTCAGTCTCACCTGTCACACAGTGACCACACATCCTGTTGTCTTTTGGTTGCCATGACTTCTTGTGTCTTCCTGTAGATTTCCAGTGTGTGGTCACTGAGCCTGTACTTGGTGAGGATCTGTCTCTGCTTTCTATCTCTGACAGTAGAGAGATATTCTGCCAATTCGTAATTTCTTTCTAGGGCCAGATAACATTCTAATCTACTTTGGCTTTTAGTTTCTTCTTTCCAGTGTTCCAGATAGGTTTCTTTACATCGTGTTATAATTTGTTTTACTCTGATTGGTGTTTGGAGAGCAGTGTTGTTGTGAGAGCAGTGTCTCTCTCTCTCTCTCTCTGTCTCTCTCTCTCCCTCTCTCTCTCTCTCTCCCTCTGTCTCTCTCTCTCCCTCTCTCTCTCTCTCTCTCTCCCTCTCTCCAAGGAGACCAACATGACACAAAGCTAAACAGAGCTTCTGTCCTCTGGTGACTTCGTACTGTGATCACAATCTGTCCTCCCGACTGTCGAATCCATCCAGCATGAGAACCAACCAGAGCCCAGAATCAAACACATCGGCCACATAAAAATAAATGAGCATATTTTGAACAGGCCCCCGCTGACAGGAAGTGGACTCTCTATTGTTGACATCAACAGTGAGGTTGACTTTTGTTCTCGGGTATTTTCGTGAACTATTTGGAAGAGAATAGCTGTGGTGATGTGTTCCTCAAACAGCCGCGCTGCAGTAGGTCTCTCCATGTGAACTCACGTACACCAAACGAGGACGCTTACGTTTCCGATCGCGTGCTTCAAATTTCATCAATTTACACATTTTTTCTAACTTCTTCCGCGACCACGATCATCGATCTTCCTGCCGCTGAGTGATTACAGCTGCAGACGAACCCACGGAGCAGTCTGCGTCGCCGCTAATTGAAGGTATGTATCATAACTTTCTGGGAACGACGATTAGACAATTAAGAGTTTAATGCAACAGCTGAACCGCACGGAGCAGATCTGTGGTCACACCGAGTCACCGCTGCAGGGGGCCCAAACCTCCGGGGCGTGGACCAGCACCGGGCCGCAAAGCATTAGCTACCGGGCCGCTAGGAAACAGCACATGAATAAATAATACAAATAAAACATTATAGGCTATTTGTGCAATGATTGCATTGAAATGTGCACCGTATGTCTGCTTATAATTTCTATAAAAAGATTCTGAATCGTAGAATCTGCATCGGGAGAGTTCTGGTTTCCGTTTTGTAGTTTGACCAATCACGTTGGCTTTGAATGCAGGTTAACAGTGTGTGGAGAGCAGAAGAGGCGGAATATATATATATATACTGTATATAATATAGTATATATATATATATATATCTGTACATCTCCATCTTTTTGATGGTTGCTCTCTGTCCTGTCGTAGTTGACGTCCTGTGCAATTTCTGACATTTTATACAGAGGGAAGCCGACTACAAGTGTGGGTCCTAACGACTAAATACCCCAAAAAACAAAGACAAACGTGTACGATCCACCAGCCACAAACATGCAAACACACAAGCGTACAAAAACACGTGTGCTTCCATGACGGCCGGACCAGCTCTCCTGGTGTGTGGGCGAGCCGAGCACCTCGATGTCTCTGAATGTTCGTGTCAGTTCTAGAGTCTGATAGTCTGTGAGCAACACACTGATAAGAGACTTAGTGAACTCAGTAACACCCTGTGATTCTGCCGTGTTGACGATCGGAAAAAGTCTAGAAATTACCGTGAAACTTCTGCCAACAAAACAACCACTGGAGCAGATAAACGGCAATCGAGCTGCTGTAGTCAGGGATTGAACTCTGCGACCTCTCCTCCACACTCTGAATTTATGGACTAAGATCTGAACTCTCATCCGACACACATGAGCCAGACCCCCCCCCCCCCCCATATGAAACCAAATCCTGCAGACCCCCCACTCTTAACGGTCTCCCCATGATATCAGGAGAAGTGACCTGAAAAAGGGGGGGTTTGAAAAGGCAGGGATATTTAACTCAAGTGATGTGCAAAAGACAAACAGCGAGGAACGAAGATGCATATCTTGAGTTGCTTTGTAAGACAGTTTGACATTCACACAGCTGTTATCCTGTCACATGTACATGGGAAGGAAGACTTGAGCTTGTTTTTTACGAGTCCCATTTGACCTCTCGCCTGCTCGTAAAACAAGCATCCCTGCCCAGACATTTCTTTTTGTTTTTTGCACAACATGCAGCCAAAGTGCACAACACATGTACGCGCATTTTACAGTTTTAAGCACCAAGAGAGTCCAACGCAGACGCACAACACACATATAAAACTACACGCACTAAATTCCACCACTTCGCTGTTGTCAAAGGTACGTAATTGAATCGGGCCCGACATCAAACGCAGCTCTTCTGGCAGCCGCGCAGGAATCCAACGAATCCAGGGAAGAAGAAGAAAAAAAATAACGGCCTAAAATATCTCATCAAACGGCAGATTACTGTAAGCTCAATCTAATGGCCATGCCTTATCAAGCGTGATGAAGAGCCGGTGGGAGTCATTAAGCAGGTGAACGGAGGAATGTAACCCGCTGCTTACCGTTCACAGCCCAGCTGTGGAGCAGACCCCGGGGCCGCATGACTCAAAAACTACAAAACCTTAACTGAGAACAGAGACAACGAGGTGGTTACGCCGGTCTTTTAAATGCGACTTTTGTGTTGGGATGCCCCGGATCAGGAAACCCGCTGTGTCAGCACATGTGTGTCCAGACTTGACACGTCAATGCAACCTGCCTGATGGGACAGTCATCAGATATGTTATTATGGTCAAAGGAAAGGCTGTAAAACTGTGGATCATAATAGTCTCCTGTTACCTTTGCTGCCTATTCTTCCAACCCTGCAGTGTTAGTAGACTTGTTTTTATTGAAGAATAGTCGCTTATTTTGCAAGCGATGAACAGGAAGTGACCATATGTGGACTGAGGAGGAGTGACGTAGAGACGCCGTATACGTCTCTGGTAGAGACCTGTCAATCACCGTGTAGCCCCGCCCCTAAAGCATCCCCTGCTTTATGGTCTGTGTGACTCTAAATGGACCATCATTTACTAAATGAACATCATGCTGTATTGAAGAAGACTTGAAACTAGAGATTGAGACCATAAACTCATGTTTACAATGTTTACTGAGGTAATAAATCAAGAGAGAAGTAGAGTCATTTTCTCATAGACTTCTATACAACCAGAGGAGTCGCCCCCTGGTGGACATTAGAGAGAATGCAGGTGGTAAAGTAATAAAGCCCGCCTTTTCACTTTTCACATTTGATTGGCTGCCGGGGCCAAGTGTAACATTGATGAGCAGTGCAACTCCTGATTGGCTCTGAAAAGTTGAGGAATATTTTAAATTGTCTAAAAAACCGCAGCGCCGGACCTCGGGAACATTATCATGATGTGTTCAAATGTCATCTTGTATGTAATGTTTTAGCGGCATACTTGAATAAATACAGTTTGTATTGAAGATGTTTTCATGACAATATGAAATAGATACTGGAGAGAGACTTATGACCTGTTTAACTTTTAACGCACTAGCATCGGATCGGTAGTCGGTGTGTGTTTGGAACAAATGGTATTAAAACATCTCTACAGTGACTCGACTGGACCTGGTCTGGGACTTGACTTGGACTCGTCTAAGATCGTCTTGACTGCAGCTCTGACTTTTTTTTTTTTAAATCCTGAAGCTTTTTGGTTTGTTGTGAGGCCCCAAGTCGGTGGATCTGTTGTGGTCTGACTGGAAGCGGTCTGGGTGTTCACGTGTCACCGACCATGCAAGGCTTTGCTGCCGCCGGTTAATGCGTGTTCGTGTTTGCCGATGAGGTCAAACGGGCCGGCGCGCTCGGTGCGGAGATTTATGGAGCGTCCTCCTGCTGAACGCGTCTTACATTACTGCCTCTCGGCCTGCATGACTGCCGCCTTTGTCCGCAACAGACATGCTTCGCATTAAATCTGGTATTCCACTTCCTCAACTGTCACTGATCCTCTTATATAACTCTCTACAAATCTCTCTTCCCTCTTCTCTTTCACTACTCCCTTTCTTCTTTAACTCTTTCTAGCCCGAGTGTTTAGTGCAGTAGCAGCTTATTGATCATATCTGGGTTGAACGGATTCTACATTATGGTGTCAACTCAGTCTGAAAAGACGTTGTCATGAATGTATTCGGACATGAAGAAGGAAGCAGTGGCAAATCCTTTTTCACGGTCTACGAGACTCACCCACTAAGCACTGAATGGGATTTCAACATGGTGCTGTCAGTGAGCCCATAATCTTTTTGGCTGTGTGTACGGTCCATGGCCAAAGCTAACGTTATTAGAGGTTTATTCTCTTGATTAACAGCTGCATGATACATTCACACTGAAGTCCGTACAGTTTAATGTCTCTACGATAGTTCCTCATATTTATATAGAGATCGGATGAAATGATGTATATAAATGTACGTGTATAAACCACAGACTGTCGCTGCTGTATTTATACCGAGATGATGTTATTTTGGGTGTTGGAGCAGCTCAAATGTTAGCTTAGCCTAGCACCGATCGAACCAAACTCGCATTCAAAAATGTTGTTTTCTTGTCGTCTTGCAAACAGACGTGACAAAGCATGAATTCAGACTTTTTACAAATCGGCGTCATGATGTAGTTATTACGGCATCCTTTAATCTGTTTATTGTAATTAAATCACAGCAGAATTCTGTGTATTTCAGGTTCATACCTCTGTAGTGAACCAGCCAACGTGTGGCTCTGCTAGATACGGTGAATACGGCTTTGTGAAATTCACCGAGCGCTCAGACGTGAAGAGGTTTTCAAACGTATGTGGGACTTCCACAACATGTACAAAGCAGCGATAGTGGTTATCTCAGCCCCTTCTCTCCGGGGCCTCGACTGCGAGTAACGCAAGTTAAACGGGAGGCGTATACATTTGCTTTGGGACCATTAGTCTACAACTGACTAATAATTCAAGATAGTTTGCCAGAGCTGTCTTGTTTAATAAATGTCCACGGTGGAAGCAGGCATGTGTAAAATAGTTTCACAAATCGGATAAGTGGATTAGTGTGAATGTAGTTGCTGTATGTGAGAAGAGGTCAACGTCAGGAGCCCTTCAGAAGAGGAGCAGGAAAAGTCTCACCCCGTCGGGTGAAACTTTCACACTCCGTCTCCAGGACGGCTCCGATCGTCACAACACGCCGTTAACGTCCCGCCGAGGAAAAAGCACTGACGTGTGTCCGTCTGGATGTTTTGCTGCAGATGTCTTTATTGTGCAACGTTCTGCAGCAGGATTAGGAGTTAACGGTGATGTTGTCTGCTCAGTGGTGATATATATACGTTACGTGAACGGTGCTTTGTCTATTCACGGTTACCCTTTGGCGGCGTGCAGCGAACACGCTTGAATGTAAAACACACACACGGTCCATGAACAGAGTTTCCAGCACAGTGAGAACTGAGTAACACGTCAAGCTGACTGCCTCACACCAACCTGCAAGATCTCCGTACAGGATCCGTAGTTAAGAGTTTGTGTGAATGTTTTCATGTTTCTGGAATGTTAGCTTTCTGTCAAATAGTCCGCATATAGAATTAATTTGAAGTCACTCCAGGCTCCCTCATTACTTGGAGCTTAAATATGAAATGACATCATGCTTGCAAAATTAAAGCAGGTATGAACATACCAGCGGGTTTTTTTCCCCTTTCCCCTCCTCCTGCAGAGATCAAATGAGCCCATGAGGGAGAAGTTAAAAATGATGGCCTTCCTGAAACGGGCCAAACAGTCAGCATTACAGTCGGGCTGCGTCACGAGTCAGCACTGGGTCACCTGCTATGACCTCATACGAAGTCTTGTTTCACACAATGTAGGAGGAAGAGCTACTGGAGCTGATAGCTGGTGGAGTAACTAACTCTGAAACAACAGGCTGGCAAAACGTGCATCTTTGCCTTATCTGTGTGTGAAAGTGTAGGAGGTCAGTTTAGGTCCAAAATGTAAGAAAGACAAAAAAGTAGCCAAAGTAACAATCGTTTTTTGTTTCTCTTTTCTTTGTACTTTTACCATTTGTTTTTTTACACTTCACGTAGGTTGACTTTAGTTTGAATGCATTATTGCCAGTTTAGATCTACAAAAATATATATATATGACATGACAGATTAGACTAGATTACTTGTTTGATTCTCTGGCATCTTCACGGCCCTTTATGTGTGTCCGTCTGGCAAAATATAAACAGGTCAGAAAATACTGTAACTGATTGTATGGTATAAAATAGTATGTATGAGGAGGTAAATACCAGCAGCTGACACAAGATATTACCAGGCAACAACCTCCGGTTCTGCCGAGTGAAGCTGGTACTGAAGCGTCTTAACTTGCATTGTCTCTAGTGTCCACCAGGGGGCGACTCCTCTGGTTGTATAGAAGTCTATGAGAAAATGACTCTACTTCTCTCTTGATTTATTACCTCAGTAAACATTGTAAACATGAGTTTATGGTCTCAATCTCTAGTTTCAAGTCTTCTTCAATACAGCATGATGTTCATTTAGTAAATGATGGTCCATTTAGAGTCAAACAGACCATAAAGCAGGGGATGCTTTAGGGGCGGGGCTACACAGTGATTGACAGGTCTCTACCAGAGACGTATACGCCGTCTCTACGTCACTCCTCAGTCCAGATATGGTAAATTCTGTTCATTGATTGCAAAATAAACATGGCGATGGCTGTAATCCAAGATGCCGATGGAAAAATCGCCGAACTTGAAGGTTCATAACATCAGCCCACAAACCAATGGGTGACGTCACGATGACTACATCCACTTCTTGTAAACAGTCTGTGGGTATTTCCCATAAGCCTCAGATTAGAGTGATTTGGCTCTTCTGGCTGTAAAAAGATGAATTATTCCCCAATTTGATTAAGTGGGTTTGGTTTCCAGGACTGAACGTCTGCAAGAGAGAGAGAAGCCTTTTGCATCATTGTAAAGAAACATGTTGGTATTTGATCAGTGCATTTACCCAGGGGAGTGAAATGGGACAATTTAGGAAGTAAAAAAGACAAAAACAATTAGCAAAATAAATACTTGGACCACACGTATGTGTGTGTGTGTGTGTGTGTGTGTAAGTCTATAATCCTGTTAGTCAATATTACCTCAAAGTGGGTGCCTTGTTTGAAGTTAAACAAGGTTACAACGTTTCTTATTTGTCGTTCAACAAAATTCAGATTGTAGTCCTAATTTGCGACATAGGAACATTACAGAAAACTATATTCTATATGGAGGGTGGAGGATGAGTTAAGGAGTCTCACAGTCAGAGGAAAGAAGCTGCTCTGAAGTCTTTCGGTTCAGCTGATACTTCTGCATCTCTTTCCAGACGGCAGCAGGTTGTGTCCGGTGGGTTTTGTATCTTAAAATCCTTTTAGTTCTTCGCAGGCACCTCTTGTCACCAATATAACGATGCTCAGTAGATGGGTACCAGTGATGTTCTGGGCGGTTTTAATCACCACCTGTAGAGCCCTTCAGCCGTGAACATCCCATGTTAGTTTGTAATGTTTCCAGTCAGGATTCTGTCGCTCCTCTGACCTTTGGCACAGGAATTTAGTGTTAGGTTTCCGTTTATGAGCTTTTCTTCACCAGGGTGGAGATGTGTGAGGACCACGTCAGGTCGTTCGTGATGCTGATTCACAGGAACTGAAAGCTGACTAACTTGCTCCTCCTCAGCTCCATTGATGCGTCTTCACCTCCTGTTTTTTCAAAAGTCAACAATCGGCTCCTTGGTTTTCCTGACGTTGAGCAGCATGTTGTTCTCTGAGCTACACTCTGCATCTCCTCTCTATATGAAGCCCCCATTGTTGTTTGTAATCCGGTGTGATCTGCAAACTTCACAACAGAGTTCTCTTCATGTTTGAGGTTGTAGCAGTCGTGGGTGTACAAGGATCATACTGTATATTTCACAACTAATTCCATCATCAACCTCCGGAACGTCGTCTCCCACTGATGTCGCCGCCTCTTGTAGATCGCCTCTCATCTTCCAAACGTTTCCCTCTGTGGTTCTTTTGTGTATTCGGTTGAAACCAGTAAGCCGAGGCTGCTCTCTAACGTAGCTGCCCGTCTCCCTTCATTCATCTCCAAGTCGAGTCTTGAAATGCCTTGTTTGCACAGCAGGCATTTAGGGTAATGACATGGAAGAGCATCAGACGAAATGTCTTAAAATAGCGTGCCGAGCACGCCACAATCGGAGATGGATTTTCTCTTGTCTGCTCTGAGATGCATTGCAATAGTCATCAGGCTCCCGCAGCGTGTTTTGGTGTTCTGCACAACCAGACCTCACACCATCAATTTTGTTTAGAAATGCTCCCTTTGACAACACACACACACACACACACACACACACACACACACACACACACACACACACAGGGTCTTACACTGGCTGCATACATTCCCTAACCTCTCATGCCAACTGCTAATCTTAACCCCAAAACTAGCCCCTTGAAGATGTAAAAAAAAAAAGGCCAAAATGACCTCAGACTGAGAAAATGCACAAAGTGGCTCCCAGAAGGATGAAACACTCACGCATCCCACCACCAGAGACGCATCGTTATAAACAGAGCGTTGCATAAAACGTGCGTGAGGATATGCTGAAGAATACCAGGCGCTCAGCACCCTGAGACTCTCTCCGGCCGAGAGACAAATTGTAGTTGACCACGGAGGACCGCGCCCAGCGCCCAACCGCACAGAATGTCTCTTTTTCGCCGGCTGTGCAAAACATGCCGACATCGGCGGCTCATTAACCCGCGTTTAACGGGGAGGTGAGAAGGTTCGTCAGCTTCAAAGACGCTGCATGTTGGAAATGAAAAGAAATAGGGATTTTGATTCAACCATTGTAAGTTTCTATTTAAAAAAAAAGAGAGTTGCACACACACACACATCTTTCTGCGTGGACGTTAGTGGTGTAACTGGACCTCACGGTTCTACACGCACGTGAACCTCAGATCAATAACACAGTTTAACGTTAACCATCACAGTGTAAATAAAGTTTTACTGACGATCGTTCTTCTCCAATATTCAGTAAAACATGTTTCTAGTCTCTGATCTCTGATCAGGTTTCATTGTAAACAACCAATCAGTGTTTAGACCAACAGGAGGAGAGCTAGTAACGTTAGCAGCACCGCTAACGGCTAACCAACAGGAGGAGAGCTAGTAACGTTAGCAGCACCGCTAACGGCTAACCAACAGGAGGAGAGCTATTAACGTTAGCAGCACCGCTAACGGCTAACCAACGGAGGTGCACATCAGTTACATCATGATGCCTTCAGGCTCTGCTCAGTGTATAATATACAGAATATACTCTTATATTGTCTGTTTGTTTGTTTATCATATATGTAGTTCAGTACAGTCAGAGCTGACGTTTAGCTTTATTCTGCTGCGTGCCTCTATTTCAGCAAGAAGCTACGCAGGTAGAGTCTGAGATGTTAATAGTATTTATTATTTAGCTGAGGGGATTGTCCTCAGAAGCTTGTATTTATTTATTCTGTATATTCATCTAAACATAGACAACTTGGCTTCAGCAGAGAAAACTCTGGTTTTCTCCTTCAGCTAAAATATAACTTGTACTTCTTAAAATGTCTCTGATGTGGATTCCTTTGACACATCTAGAACTTCCAGAAGATGCTCAGTTTTGAACAATTTGCTGCCATCTAGTGTCCGCCATCAAATGCCAGCACAGGAAGTGACGGCACCTTTTATTTTTTCTGATTTTCTAACAGACAACAATGAGAGTGTGTCATCAAGCGACAAAGAGACAAAAACTGCATCTGCATTCGTTTAAAAAAACAAAACCATCTTTCCATCTCATTCTGCTGCAGCTGAACTCACTTCAGCATAAAGATCATAATCTTGCAACCATTCTTTTGGGGACATTTGTAAACTATACATGAACACTTCACTTTCCATTCATGTCCTCATGTCATAAAACACCAGTCTGGCCACAGCGTCTGTGCTGAACGCTGTGGTTCAACGTGCTCCACGCTACCTTCATGTTCCCCCAAGAAGGTGTGGGCAGACGTGGAGCCTGGTGACGGAAAAACGTCGAGTCATTACATTGCCTGCATTCTTGTGCCTGGCTCCTGTTGGCCTGAAGACTATTTATACAAGAGGCCCCTCGTAACCTGCCCGGGAGACACTCGTCCTGGTCTGCTGGCTTCATGGCTGCTGATTACACAAACACCTAGAAACACATCGCCTGCTCAAGACTTCGTGGAAGTGAACCGCTTTCACTGCACCGGTCTCTGTACGTCTGTCCTTCGATTTTCTCGACAACCGTTCGTCTGATTGACTTCACACTCGGCAGGTGTTTTGCTGAAGACACAAGGAAGTTGATTTATGAGCAGCAATACCCGGTCCATGCAATTGGCTCGTTTAGAGGGTCACGAATTAAGTTTAAATTCTAGATAAGATCGCAAGTTGTCAAAAGACACCAAACTGAAGAAGAATAAATTATAAAAATGCGTCCAAACTTGAATGGCGTATTGATTTATAGTAGTATAAGGGTTAAATGAAGAGTGACTCTGAAAGCATCAGGGAGGACGGACACACGCTGCAGAATGTTCGTCCTTATAACCGTGAAATAATCACGTTGAAATAGACCCTTTGACAGTTTGAGAAACCCGGCGCGTAACGTTCCACCAGAGAGACATTATGAGCTACAAGTCACTAGAGTTCATGAACAGAACGTCAGACGCCACGAAGAGACTCAGAGGTTTCACTTCATTCAGCTTTCAGTGGTCGTCAACACGTTTAACAGCTTACAGACAAAGACTGAGACTGAGTTTCTACAAAGAATGATTGAATATCGAATCATATTTTTGATTGAAAAAGCTGCATTCTTAATCATTCAACCCGTGTTTTTATTCAGATAACGATGAGTTAAATCTGATGTGAAATCAGTTTGACTAAAATTACAAAAATGATTGTGTTGGCTCGACTAGATTGATTTAAATATTCTCTATAATCTGATCGAAAAACCTTAAGAGAGAAAACCTTTTGACTGAAAGTTGATACTAAAACATAACGACTTTTCAGCAACTAAAACTAAAATGTTTTGAGTTGTCTATGAGTGATAAGAACGACTGACATGTGACTAAAACTAATCAGGTATTTTGCTCGACGTTCAACAGAACATGTAGGTGTCCTCTCAAAATCCTTCAATCCGTGTGAAAACAGACAACCACGGACGCATTCGGCTGAAAGTCACCAGTTAACTCGGTCTCTCGTTCAACTGAAACACCTGTTGCCCTGAAACGGTCGTGATCCCGGTGAGTGTTGGAATATCGATTCTGAGAACCGAACGTGCAGCAGTCAGACATTTTGATGCTGCTAACAGTTTCATTCACAAGTTTAAAGCTCGCTAACTCGTCTTGTCCGTTGCCAACATGTAAATGCTTACTTTTGACGACGTCGGCTGTAAAAGGTCTATCGAGCGCCACTGTAATGAGCGCAGGTATGTCTCTATAGTAAACAGCAGGCATGTTGAATGAGCTGTGAGTTTGACATATGTAGAAACAGGAGAGGAGTGTATTTTTAGTTTGCTGATGAACGGGTGCACATAACCAGGGTCATCCAGTGAGCCTGCTTTTAACCTGGCTCAGGTACTAACGGACACAGAGTGGAAGTCCCCGCAAACCCGAAACCAGGTGCTCTGCTTGTCAACACATGGGTAACCCCCCCCCCCTCCCATCTCACTCACCTTATCTCTAACGGCCAGGTCAGCCTGGCTGAAATCCTGACGCCCGGTCTGCTCCACATCCCCGACACTAAGATATAAAGGTCTGTTCATGCACTGCAGCTCATCCACAGACTGTACATAAGAAGTGGACGTATAGTCGTCATGACGTCACCCACTGGTTTGTGGACTGATGTTCTGAAGCCTCAAGTTCTGCGATTTTGGCCGTCGCCATCTTGTTTTTTTTATCAACCAGTGAACAGGAAGTGACCATATCTGGACTGAGGAGGAGTGACGTAGAGACGCCATATACGTCTCTGGTAGAGACCTGTCAATCACTGTGTAGCCCCGCCCCTAAAGCATCCCCTGCTTTATGGTCTGTGTGACTCTAAATGGACCATCATTTACTAAATGAACATCATGCTGTATTGAAGAAGACTTGAAACTAGAGATTGAGACCATAAACTCATGTTTACAATGTTTACTGAGGTAATAAATCAAGAGAGAAGTAGAGTCATTTTCTCATAGACTTCTATACAACCAGAGGAGTCGCCCCCTGGTGGACACTAGAGAGAATGCAGCTTTAACACACTTCCACATCGGCTTGACTCGGCAGAATTTTAACTGGTTATGACACGGTCTCAATTAAAGACCCAGATCCGGCTTCACCGCAGCCTCTGACCTGCAGTCAGGAGCTCCGGAGGGAGGAGGAGAGCTCAGCTCCCGGCAGCAGCAGCGTCTCCTCCTCCACCACACAGTGTGATGTAATTATCAAACCTCAAACCCCCACCATAAAGCAATGTGTTTCAGGTCAAACCTTCAACACCAAAATGGACCAGAAGTCCTTCAAGTGCTCAGGAAAAATGGGAAAGTTGGACATCTTCAGTTCCATCACAACAGGGGAAAAACACCATCTGCTGAGGAAGACCGTACGATACCACTGAAAGCTCCAGAACAGCTGCTTCAGATTGAAGATCAAAACCTTACCTGACGAGCGGCAGGGGGTTTCCTGTGACTCTGCACTCCAGACGAATGGGGCTTCCCTCCGCCACCTCCTGGCTCTTCAGCTTCTGGAGGAAGCAGGGAGGAGACAGCGATCCGTACGCCGCCGGAGCTCCGGAGAGCTGAGACCCAGCGTTAGCCGGCGGACCCGGCGGGCCTCCGGGCTGAGGCTCCAGGCTCACGGCCTCCGCTTTCTGGCAGGGAGGCAGAGCGGGAGCGGAGGCCGAGCCCTGAGGGGCCGGTCGCCGACTCCTCGGAGTCAGGTAGCCGCTGTCGGGAGAGGACGAGTCCTCCTCCGCCTGCTGCTGCTGCTGCTGCTCCAGGTGAGCGGAACCTTTGAAGATGGACGACAGCTCCTCGATGAACGTGGCGGCTCGGCTGCAGAACTCCGTGGCGGAACCGGCCCGATCGTTCAGCTCCAGGCCTTCGTGGACCAGCCGAGGTTTGTCCTGCTTGTAGACCGGCTGCATCGGTTTGCGGCGGGCCGGAGCCTCAGCGGACACCTGTAGGGGTTTGTTTAGGGGGGCGTTCTGACCGGAGGAGACTTCAACTGCAGCACCCTCGGGGGGCACAGGCAAGGGGGCTTTGGTCTGGTGCTGCACATTTGGGCTTGTGTAGAGGTTTTCAGTAGGAAGGGAGGGGACAGGTTGGAGAGCCGGCTCCTGGGATGTGGGATTAGAAGAGGGTCCTGGATCTTCAGACTCCGACGTGTCGCCAAAGGCCTCCAGGGCCAGGTCCAGGCTGCGGTGAATCTCCTCTGCGCTCAAGAAGGCAGTGAGATCTGCAAAGTCCCCGTCTCCAGAATCCAGCTCTCTCACCGAGTCCAGGTAGAGCTCCCCGTCGGAAAACACCCCCCCATCGCCCTCCGAGGTCCCGCCTCCCGCCGGGTCCTTCAACCGCTGAGAGATGGGGAGCGGCGGATTCCGACTCCCGTCCTGCATCCTGAAACACACACGGACCGTCATTTAACCGGCAAATCACACCGTTTATAGACGAGTAGACGAGATAACGGTCAGCGGGAAGCAAGATATAGACGTTACAGTAGTGACTCGTTGGCTCTGGCAGGATGACTCAGCGTTTTCTGGAGTCGGTGGGTTAGCAGAGGCGTTTCCTCCATTTGATCCCATCACCCTGTTCTGTGTTACACTCACATGTGTTGGACTCCACATTAACATAATAATAATGGAAATGTTATTTTATTTAGAACAATATGAAGTGAAGGAAGGATGAAACCTGCAGATGTTTTTCTTTTTTTTTAAGAAAAACTATCAAAACAATCATTTTCTGTCAGTCGACTAATCAGTCAATTGACTGATCTCAGCTCGGATGTAATTTCTGATTCTATGGATTAGATCAATATTAATATCATGTTAATAACACACATATGTTAATATCATGTAAATAATGCAGCACCTCTTAAATCATTTTATATGTTATATACGATTGTTATTTTGATCAGCCGATTAATTTAACGATTAATTTATTGATTATTCTAAAGATTCTTTTGTAAATTCCTGATTAATCGAGCAACTAATTTACCCCTAATAGACATTTAAAAATGTTTATTTCATCTTCTTTTAAAAACAAACAAATGTAACAATTTGTCAGATGATCAGAAAAATACTGGACCTTAAATTCAAAAGTGTTGCTGTGACACACAGACGAGTTTAATCTCTGAATCTCAGAGCAAACCTGCAAAAAGACAGATTTTACTAGTCGATGACGTCATGATGACAGACTCTCTCTCCACCTCCCTACACTTATATTTAGAGTTTAATTTAATTCACCAAAAAGAGACAAAACAGTTAAAGATGAATTTGAATGATAGCATCATTTAATTATTTTTATTTTGAAATAACTATCGTGATAACATCAACTAAGGGATGTTATCACATAATGAATACCCAACAATGTACATAGTGTGCTGTACACATACTGTACATGTACTGTATGTGTACAGCACATGTACTGTATGTAGTGTACATGTATGTTGTTTTCTGTTCATTCTTTGAAAACCACCTGACCGTCCATCTATTTATACCATAAATCTATAAAATACATTCAAAACTGAAATCATGACATTTTGATATTGAAGTGATGTTGAATCTCTGAACTCTGATCTATGATGGATGTGGACCTCGTGTATTAGTCTACATACATAATATATAACGGCCTCAGATGTGAAATAAGGTCGCTCTCAGTTTAAACGTCTCCTCGGCTCCTGCAGACGTATTAGCGTGTTGTGATCCTGTTGGTGAACACACACGTATGACGCGGAGTGACACTCGGAGCCTCATGGCGTCCCGGAGACCAGCTGTTGTTCTTTTTAATCCTCTGGTCTGTTTCAACAGCAGCAGCAGCAGCGAGCGCAGACCCCACCCATCCGGAGCTTAGAGAGCAGAGGTCCTGGAACCTCTCGCACAGGTACGACGGGATCGAACGCTCGCAGTAAAAGCATTAAACAGACGAACCGACACCACGTCTCTCAAACGCCCCATCGTCTGAACTACAGCAGCAGCACGGTGCTTATTAAATATGAATGTGGGAAACATTGTTACTGATCGTCGAAGTTTCCACTAACTTATTATTTCCAAGATTTCACAAGTCTTACTAGGTTAACTTCAATATTTATTGTAGCTTAGGTAGCTATTTTCATAGTATTTGTTATATTTAATACAAATATATAGTTTAAATTGAGAAAGAATGAACATGAGAGAAGAAACTAGACGCCGTGTCTTCAGTGACTGATACTGTCTATTAAGGCTTCATTTAAAACAGCTCTGCTGCTACTCTAAATAATTTAGATCACACTCTTCTTCATAAACGCTTAAGAACCGAACCAGTATCAATAGAAACAAACCTTAAATTGATCTGTTTGTCCAAACGCTTCCTCCTGGTTTTGTGGTTCCACGTTCGTCCTGTTGATGAAGTCAGAAAAGAGACAGAAAGGAGAGAAAAAGCGTCTCTTTCCAGAAGAGCAGCCTTATTGGTGGGACGTGTCGGCAGGATCTCTCCGGTTCAGGGTCCAATTGCGTACTGCCTCTGCAGTGGCCTGCTGTCCCATCTGTCCCGGTCCCTAACGGCTCGCTGTGTGGGGCTATATTTGGCCCGCGGCTCAGGTTTCACCGCCAGAATATTGGCAAGAAGAGAGAGTGTTAAGGTTAGTCCGGGGGGAACAGAAGGCAGCGGAGGACATTCGTACAGAAACAAGTCTTCATTAATGAAACGCAATAAACGTTATGTTTGACACACACACACACACACACAATATGCTTTTATACATTTGGGGTTTTAGGCGATAGAGGCTCTCAATGTGCATTGGCCCCCTGTTACAACCACACGTTTTGGGTAATGATGAGAAACCAAGCATCCTGCAGAATAAGTCAGTAACTGATGTTATTATTTGTCTAATGAAGACGTTCAATGTGACACAGTGGAGGGACGGCAGCTCGTCCACTGTGTGCAGCTGAGTGGACGCCGTGACCCCCGGACCACCCACTGGTCTGTCTCTCCTAACGGTAAGTTATCTTAAAGCGGAACTACGACCATTTTTTACAAACCATACATTATTCCTATAATCTAAGACAGTCTCAAAGTATTAGTGAACATGAAGTCTCTCCCAAATCCAAAAACTAGAGCGATACGACTTTAAACTAATGTTAGACAATGAATTGTGAAAGATGTTATAGATGACACTCCTGTTTCTATTCAATTGTCAAGCTTAGTTTTGAAATGTGGCAAAAGAAAAAAAGGAAAACAAATTAGTTGCGTTTCAATCAACTGGTTTGGAGCAAATATACCAGCGTGTCTGTCCATTAAACAAGAGTAGAAGAAGAAGTAGTGGCTGCAAACAGGCGGCAATGCTTCATGTGTTAAAGCTGCATTCTCTCTAATGTCCACCAGGGGGCGACTCCTCTGGTTGTATAGAAGTCTATGAGAAAATGACTACTTCTCTCTTGATTTATTACCTCAGTAAACATTGTAAACATGAGTTTATGGTCTCAATCTCTAGTTTCAAGTCTTCTTCAATACAGCATGATGTTCATTTAGTAAATGATGGTCCATTTAGAGTCACACAGACCATAAAGCAGGGGATGCTTTAGGGGCGGGGCTACACAGTGATTGACAGGTCTCTACCAGAGACGTATACGGCGTCTCTACGTCACTCCTCCTCAGTCCACATATGGTCACTTCCTGTTCACTGGTTGCGGAAAAAACAACATGGCGACGGCCGTAATCCAAGATGGCGACGACAAATTCACCGAACTCGAGACTTCTAAACATCAGTCGACAAACCAACGAGTGACGTCACGATGACTTTGTCCACTTTTTATAAACAGTCTGTGGTCTGGACACACCAATCTGGTTTCTGGCTTTGAAAGAGAGAAGCTCATGTTCACAGATCTCTGTTAAACTTAACTCGGCCATAAAGATAACATATTGGATTTCTTGATGTCGGTGGTGTTGCCCTTTAAAATGCATCTGGGGGGATTTAACAAAGACTCGTGCTGCTTTAATGTTCACCATTGGGTTTGTTTAAAGTCTGTTCCACTTTTACATGTATAAAGATTAATTCACAGATCCGTAGCATTTTATTAAACTCTCTGACTTCGACTGGACTGAAGACTAAACCGTGTGTCAGAAGGACAAAAGACACTCGAGGACCGAGCAGCCTCACCCGGTCTATTTCTAGTCCACTATCACACTTTATGCTGTCACAGCTATTCTGGCTCTTCATCAATCTACTGATTACAGTTGAGTGCCAGTGATGAGTTCAGATGGAATTTATCTGCTGCACACACACACACACACACACACACACACACCTCTAAATATTCTACTTGTTCGTCATCACTCTCCTATTATTAATACTTGATACCAAAGTATCACTTAAAAATAACTGCATTATTTAGTGATGACTTCTATAACGTAAAGACTTTATATCTGTACGTAAGAATAGTACTGGAGCATTTCCAACACTATTCCTCACAGCACAGGTTATGTTTACACGTGGCCTCCATGCAGGATTTATCTTTAGTGTTTAACACATATTACTGGATGCCCCGGAGACTTTCTATTCTCATATTAGACCTGTGATGCTAGCATGGTCAGACATCAGCTCGACACGCAATGGGTGGATCACACATTACAAAAAGAATATATCTGATAGATATCTTTAATGAAACTCTGGCACAAGAATTTCCTTCAGATTAATAAAGTTATATGACATCTTATCTCATTTTATCTTGATAGAAGTTTAGACTCCCTGTGACAGTTTGTATTTCGGATGCTAGCATTGAACTTTCTGTACAAACGCAATTCCACCGTTTGGCCAGCAGAGGTCGCTGTTGTGAACGCCAAATGCTTCCAAACAATCAACAACAATAAACTATTACAACAACAATCACTGTGGCTCCAGACAGTGCTATTACGAAATAAGCCTCGTTTCGCCATCACACATTGTGTTATCTACTTCCTGTTTGAAGGCTGCTAATATAACCAGTAAGAAGTGTACCAAGCCATTTACGAATTGCGTTTTCCCCTGTAAATAGGTTTGTACTCCCACGCTTCCCGTTGCTCCTCAGTGATTGGTCGATTGGAAAAGAAATGGCGCCGTCCGCGTAATTGTAAAAAACATCATGAAGAAACCGTAAATCAAGTGTTTCACCGGGCGGATTAGAGTGTGTTTGACGTTTTCAGATAAAACAACGGTACGTTACAGTTATAATGTCTTTTTCTGTGACATCCAGCGCGGTTAAATAAGACACGAGGAGTTCTCTACAGGAGCTTTGTGTTAGCTTAGCTAACAAGCCTGCTAGCATCACAGCTAACGTTGGAACAGAAGATCTGTCAACTGTTAAAGGTGAGGGGGCTGATCATTAATATTATCCTCTTATTATGACACCTTAAGGACACCGTTTAGGGTTTAATGTTCTCAGTGATGTTCAGTGTATGTTTCTCTGGGTTCTCTTTTAAATCATCTCTCAAGACTCACTTTTACCGTTTGGCTTTTTCTTTATTATTTATTGTCTGTGATGTGGTTTTTAATTGTTCCTGCTTTCTTTTGTTTGTCCTTGTTTGTGAAACACTTTGTAGCTGTAGTTTTGAAACGTGCTATCTACATAAAGTTATTATTATTAATATCATAACTACATAAAGACACAACTACACGTAACAACAACGAGTCAGCTGTGTGGTCTTCCTCAAGCAATAACAACAGCATTTCATCTTCACATCACATTTTCTTTAGTCAAGTTGTCCAAATCAACGTCTGTTATTAGTTTTTTTATTACTCTTCTCGTTTCGCAGCACTCAACATGCCGGCCTTCCGGCAAGTTGGAGAGAAGCAGCTTCCCAACCCGGTGCTGTGTATGGCTTGGTCTCCTAAGAGGGATCTCATCGCTCTGGCCAACACAACTGGAGAGGTGCGCTTAAAAAGCTTTTTTTAAAACCCTGAAACTTGTCTTATTATCTTTTATGGTTTTGTCATTTATGGTTCATGTTTTGTCCGTAGTTGCTGCTCCATCGCTTGGCTAGTTTCCAGCGTGTCTGGAGCTTACCGCCCAGTGAGTATACTGGGAAGGAGATCACTGCACTGGCCTGGAGACCTGATGGCAAGAGTAAGGAATGACTGTACCTTTTTAAGCAGAATCACTAAGATGGTTTGTTGTTGACGGGAACATGAAGAAGTTAAACTTTCATTCTCTCTTTCATCTCCAGTTCTGGCCTTCAGCCTCGGAGACACGAAGCAGGTGGTCCTGTGTGGTGTCGAGAAAGCCGAGATCCTCCACGTGTTTCCAATGCAGAGCTCGGTGACCTGCATGCACTGGATGGAGGTGACGGAGGAGAGCAGGTGTGCACGAGGCTCGGCATCAAAGCGGTGGCACGAAGAACGTCTGGTTCTCTAGAATAACGTGAACGTTTGGTGTTCTTGCTGTTTCAGTGCCCTCAGCTCCTTCTACAACTCAGAGGATGAATCCAAACTCTTTCTTCCCAAGTTGCCAACACTCCCCAAGAGGTAACGCTGACACGACCTGCACATCAGATGATGAGGAAGTAATGCTTTGTTGACTGAGTAACATCTGTCCAAACATCTGTTTCTCCTCAGCTACAGCACAACGTCAAAGATCTTCAGGTGGGTTTGTTTTTTAAAGCATCACTTATAAGTAATAATGAGTCTGCTATCAGCTGTCTACTGCTAACAGCAGCCTGGTGTGTTTATCTGTGTGTGTTACAGTGAAGAAAAGTCTGATGAGATTTTGAATCTCATGGGAGAAGTCAGGTACATTTAACACACAGGTTCTCTTTAAATCAGCTTTCTTTTTAAATTTGCACTGAAGTGTTTCTGCACCGCATGTTGTTTCCCTGCAGACTGAACGTGCTCGTTCTTGGAGGAGACTCTGGTTTTGTGGAGCTTTATGCTTACGGGATGTACAAGATCGCTACTCTATCCGGGGTGAGGAGCTCTTCTTCTCCGTCACATCTTTAAGTTTACGTTAATAGAATATCAGCACAAAACTTTCTGCTGAATTGTGTCATGTGCCAGAAATGTAACTTAACACGGATTGCACTGTAGGAACGTCTCCATGTTTGATCATCGCTTCTCTGACACAGTTTGAACGAAATGTAAACGATCTCAAAGCAGATACAGAGTTCAGACGCGTCCAGAAAAAGCTTCAAGGCTGTTTTTGAGCTGGAAACGGACTGATGAAGTTATGAGAGGAAAACTTAATAAAAACATTGCTTTCATACCACCATGAAGAGCAAATGTATTTCAATGTGTGCAGTGAAGAATGAAAGTTTAGAAGAAGAAATTAAGCAAAATATAAATCAATTAAAGAAAATCTGCTTTATGTGGTACAAAGATGATGTGAGATCAAGATGATTATTATTCTCATTTTTAGAAATATAATATGTTTTATTTATATAGTTCATTTAGATTTTATTGTATTCTTTTGTTTTCTTATTATTATTTACATTAATCAAATCTAATGTTTTTAGATGAAAGTAAACACAGAATGTGTCCCAGTGGCACAAAAATGACGACGTTTGAAAGATCTTGAATCTTAAAACCTCCACGAATCAAATCTGAAGACGTCAACGATCCATTCGGTGCTTCTAACTCTTTTTATTATGTGACGACTCTCATCAGGTGTCGGGAACCTGTCGCAGCCTGAGTCTGTCCAGCGATCTCAAGTCTCTGTCCGTCATCACAGAAGTCCGGTCCGCTGACAACAACTCACAGATCTGCTACATCCAGGCGAGGATTTGACTTTCTCTCTCTTCACGTCCTCGTCGTCTCTGCTCTAACTTGCTTTTTGTATTTTTGTCTTGCAGCTGGACACGAGGTTGCTGTCAGACTGTCTGCCCGAGGTGACCAGGATGGCACGCAAGTTCACCCACATCTCTACGCTGCTGCAGTACCTGCACCTCTCACTCACATGCATGTGTGAGGCCTGGGAGGACATCCTCATGCAAATGGATCTCCGACTCACTAAGTTTGTTCAGGTCAGCGGTTGATACCACATCCTCCATCAACACCGTCAACACTGGCGGCCCTCAGGGCCGCGTTCTGGGTCCCTTTTATTAGTGCTGCTCGGTAGACCGATCGCAATACCTCATTAGAAACGGTACAATGGCTCTTGACGATTACGGCTGGCTGTGGATCAGAGGTAGAGCAGGTCGTATTCCAACAGAAAGCTCGGCGGTTCGATCCTCTGTTCCACATGTCGTAGTGTCTAAACTCCAAATTGCCCCGCCCCTAAAGCATCCCCTGCTTTATGGTCTGTGTGACTCTAAATGGACCATCATGTACTAAATGAACATCATGCTGTATTGAAGAAGACTTGAAACTAGAGATTGAGACCATAAACTCATGTTTACAATGTTTACTGAGGTAATAAATCAAGAGAGAAGTAGAGTCATTTTCTCATAGACTTCTATACAACCAGAGGAGTCGCCCCCTGGTGGTCATTAGAGAGAATGCAGCTTTAAGACATGAAGCTTTGACTTCCCTCGTCAGAACTGGAGGTTGCCGCCTGGCACCATGGAACCCATTTTTGTTTCGATATCATGACATGGTTGTTACTCATGGATGCCTTCGGCCATCTAGTTTATATGACACCAGTATCTCCACTTTAACTTTAAAACCTGCTACAGCCTCTGAAAGACAGGAAAGGACGCCGTCGTCCAAAGAATGAATCTGGTTTGTCGTCTGAATCAGTTAAAATAAGAGATTACATCAAATGTCTTCTTTCCTCCTGTTTTTAGGAAAAGAACACAAGCACTCAAGTTCAAGATGAGTTTCTGGAGCTGCTGCTGTGGGGACAGTCAAGGTGAGAGAAGACGCCGTTTCTATTGTTAAGTCGTTGTAACGTTCAGAGTGTCCAGCAGATGGCGGCAGAATAATATGTTTGTCTGGTTAATCTGCTGTTTTGATTGGAGGGATGATTGTAGTGTTTCTCACCTCTGGCTCTCTGCTTTCATGTAGCCCTGAGCTGCAGGCTCTCCTCATGAACCAGCTGACCGTCAAGGTGAGAGAGTAAGAGGTGTGGACGCTCCTCTCGGTGTTCCTACTTCCTCTGATCTGCGGTCCAGATCAGATTTAAAGGTTCGTGTGTGTTCTGTTTTCATCACAGGGCCTGAAGAAGCTCGGCCAGTCCATCGAGTCGTCTTACTCCAGCATCCAGAAGCTGGTGATCAGCCACCTGCAGAGGTACGTTTCCATCCTTTCTCTTCTCCTCAAAGCTGCCGGATACCTGAGATTTCTCCGTTAAAACGTCTCCCTTCCCTTCGCTCGCTGCAGCGGCTCTGAGGCTCTGCTGTACCACCTGAGCGAGGTGAAAGGCATGTCCCTGTGGAAGCAGAAGTTCGAGCCCCTCGGTCTGGATTCAGCAGCTATAGAAGGTACCGTGTCCCCAAACCTGCACCGAAGATCAGCTTTCTGATCCTCAACAGCCGCGTGATGTGTGTTCTATGTTCTCAGGCGCCATCACCGCCGTGGGCTCGTTCTCTCTGAAAGCCAACGAGCTTCTGCAGTGAGTTCAATTCACCTTTTTTATTAACTTCTCTCTTGTGCAAATTTCAATCTGACTTGTTTCCGTTTGTTGGGAAGTAATCTGGTCTCAAGCTATTTGGTCAAATAATTCCTGTTCATTGGATTTCTTCTGCCTGTTCTCGTTATTGTTCTCATTGTTGTTCTCATCACTGCTGTTTATTTTGTCGTTTAGGGTGATCGACAAGAGTATGAAAAACTTTAAAGCCTTTTTCCGCTGGTTGTATGTCGGTAAGAAGAAACGCGTCACACGTGCACGAGTTTGATTTGTTGGTATCGAGACGTTTCATTTTGTGTTTGTCGGTTTATTGTTGACGTTTGTTGTGTTTTTTCACAGCGATGCTCAGAATGTGTGAGGAGCATGTTCCACCAGAGCTCAACAAGGTGAGTCATCAAAGGTTCTGATTGTTTAATAGCTGACGGATGAATCATCTTAACGTGCCGGTCGATCCTTCAGATGACTCAGAAGGACATCGCCTTTGTCGCTGACTTCCTGTCGGAGCATTTCAGCGAGGTGAGATCAGCGTGACGTCGCTCTGCTGATCACTGGCTTTCTTACAAAGTGCGTTAAAATGTCTCTCTGGTTTCACAGAACGAAGAACTCTTTGACCGTAAAGGGAAGTACTTCAACGTGGAGCGAGTTGGTCAGGTGAGCGCCTTTCTGTTGCATCGCTTCAGGTTTGTGTTGAACGGAGCCGGTGACTTTACAACATCCGGGTTTCTCTCCTCCGCAGTACTTGAAGGACGAGGACGAGGACCTGGTGTCTCCTCCCAACACCAAGGGGAACCAGTGGCTCAAGTTTCTGCAGGAGAGCACGCACCTGAAGGGTGAACCGTCGTCTTCATGATTAGTAGCTTTGTAACTCACTTTAGAGCGACGGAATGACGTTGAATAATTAGTTTGGCGATGAGTTACTGGGTCTCAATAAGTTTGAGTGGTGATTTTACACAAACGTCTGTACACCAGTTACTCTCCTCGTGTCTCTCGTGCTTCCACGGTGACCGAAGACTCAAAGAAACCGAGATGTTGATTTAGAGGGTGAAGTATTTCTTTTGTGATGTTAATGCTTTAACTAACGGACTGAAATGTGTTTATATCTAGAGAGCCCGTTGCTGTTCCCTTCATTTCCCCAAAAGTCTTTGCACTTCGTGAAGAGGATGATGGAGAGCGTGATCGAGCAGTGTCTGCAGAAACCTGCAGTGAGTTCTGTGTTCTGTCCTTCTTCCTGTTTTGCACCAGAACGATTAAAACATTTAATTATAAACATGATGGGACTTATAGGACAGCTCGTTATGGACATTAGAGAAAACTCTGAGATTAAAATAGTAGATTTACAAGAAAACAAACTATATTATTCTCTGAGATTATAAAATCACAACATTCTCTAATATTTAAGTGGGAAATGTACTTTTATTTTGTAAAGGAACCACATGGCTTCACGTTGGAAGGTTGGATCAACCTCATCACACACTGGATGACCTCATCAAATTATACTTCATCAGATTTATCAGATAGGAAATACACATGATCATCAGCATCCAGCCTCTGAAGAGACGTCGTGACTTTGGTCCGTTCAGCATCGAGCTGATGAGGAGGAATGTTGATGAAGAACATCACATGTTCCTCACTAACACGTTCATGTGGCTTCTGTGCTGTGATGACGTTGATCCAAAGCGATGTGGTTCCTGTGTGTAAAACAAACAAAAAACACAAATGTTCTCAAGTTTTTTCTTACAAATTTATAACTAAATAATCTTTGAGAATATTAGATTTTTGTCTCCTTATAATATACGAGTTAAATCTCTAAAACTCTGGTCTTTCTCTCGTAATATAAAAAAAATGTTTGTACCTACAATGAACCTAAAACGCAGTCGCAGACGAACCCTTACACACACACACACACACACACACACACACACACACACACACACACACACACACACACACACACACACACACACACAGTCTGGATTTAAAACACTTTGAAATATTGATTTGAGATAATACGAATAAGAACTTTACTGCCAATTCTGTGTGTTGACTGAAAGCCTTTTAAACACACTTTACACAAAATACAGAGTGATACAAGGTGTGTGTTGATATTGATAACTGAACATGCTTTAAACATAAAGATGTGTTTCATGTGATTCGTTCTCTTTTTGTTTTGTTGCTTATTTATTGTTTGTAATGTTTCTGCAGGAAGTCATTGGGAAGTCTGTAAAACAGGCCGTGTTTCTGCCGCTGTACACCGTACCAGAGAGGTATGTCTCTGTTAATAATATGTACTATTTAAAATATGTCTAAATTAATGTGATTAACTAATTTTCTTTTCTTCATATTTCCAGCTCTGAAAACACTCCACGACTTTTTGAACTCCCATCTTTGTACGTACAAACACAAACATCCTGGTGTTTCCTGATGCTCGTGAGCAGTAAGATGTTTTTATTATTATTATATGAATGTTATGTATTTGTTGGATTTCTACAGGTGGAACGACAAGAAAGCCAAAATGCACCACGTGGTGTTCTGCATGCCGGAGGTTTCCCCCTGCAGGCTCTACCTGTTACGGAGAGGAACCGACCCCAACAGGTGCGTCTGTGTGATTGTGGGACTTTCTTTGTGTATTGAATCTGTGTTTTAACGTTTGTTTTGTTTTGCACAGACACATCCCCAACAGCGTGATGTCCATTCACCTCAGACACCATCTCGACAGCGCAGATGAAGATAACGCTGCAGCCCAGTCAGTGCCTCTCACGTCACTCCTTTTGTCAAATAAATGCAAAGTACTTCCATGACTTCCCGTGATATTGTCTCTTTTCAGGACTAACTACCTCCACAGCTGCCTGGATGCCCGTTTCTATGACGACGAGATGCTGACTGTGGTCTTGCAAGGATCAGAGGAGGAGAACCGAAGGCGCGTGCTGGCTCAGCTTCCTCTGGCTTCAGCGCTGAGCTGTGAGACGGAGTTCAGCTGGGAGCCCAACCTGAGGTGAGTCAGGATCGGTGAAAACGTTGTTCTATTATTGAGTTTCGTCCTCTTGAGGACGGCAGAGAGGAGGCATGAGATGCTGCATGATGTCACTCGTTGTTGTCAGGTTGGACCAGCAGAGCAGCGCCATCCCGTGTCACCGGCTGGTTTTGGGGAATCAGTGGCGTGAACTGGAAAACATGAAGGCTCAGTTTGTAGCTGTCAATGGGATCCGCAAAGTGGCCTGTGTGGTAAGTTAACAATATATTCTCTTTATATTTTGACCAGACGGCAACTGCCGAGTGAAGTCAAAGCTTCACATGTTAAAGCTGCATTCTCTCTAGTGTCCACCAGGGGGCGACTCCTCTGGTTGTATAGAAGTCTATGAGAAAATGACTCTACTTCTCTCTTGATTTATTACCTCAGTAAACATTGTAAACATGAGTTTATGGTCTCAATCTCTAGTTTCAAGTCTTCTTCAATACAGCATGATGTTCATTTAGTAAATGATGGTCCATTTAGAGTCAAACAGACCATAAAGCAGGGGATGCTTTAGGGGCGGGGCTATTAGGAATCAAAAGTCAGCAACAGACGTCTCTCAATATTGTTCGGGGCGGTCCGAAGGTTAGGACTGTCCTTTGGGCAGCGAGTCTCTTAACAGTATTTGCATGATTTTTTGTTCCTGGACTTATTTATTTTCTTTCCCGGCAGCTGAGTGCCAATCTCAGGCACATCCGTGTTTTTGAGATGGACGTAGAGGACGAAGACGACGAGGGAGCCGAGTCTCAGAACGCCAGCGCCGACCAGGACGGACTGGACACCACGATGACCAGCGAGGGGCCGGAGGAGGAGAGCGTGGAGGCTAAAGGAGGAGAGAGAGGAGGCGACGCCTTTAGGAAAACTGAGGAGCAGCTGGAGTCAGAGGAAGCTCTTTAACTCCACTAAAAGACTGAGACACAGAAACGAGCTACGTTCATGTGACATTTGTTTTTGTATCTGACAATAAACACAAATAAACAGGTTTGTGTTCATATCTGTTGATCACGTGTTTTCGGGTTGTCCGTCCTTCCGCGATATTTCAGGAACTCCTGGAGGGATGTTATAAATCCACAAGGATTCAAAGATGAACTGATTAGATTTTGTCACTTTGACCTCACAAAACACACCTTTTGGCCATAACTCAAGAATTGATATGCTACACATAACGGGATCAAATGATGACTTTTTGGACAGACATGAATGTAAACTTCCACTAGACTGGTTGGCGGAGGAATACAACCTTCAGGGGGTAGTTCTAGTTTTGTAGTAATGTAAATCTTAAATATATCTTTTTTTTGTCATTGCTATTCACTTTGTCTTCCTGTAGGGATGAATAGGAGAAGCACTGTATTCCTGTTGGTCAAAGTAGTTCTAGGTTTACAGATTTGACCAGTGATAATACGCAATAGAATGTATTTATATTTAATCATTAGTAATAATTAATAGCCTAATAATATCAAGTTCTATAGAAGGATCCCCCTGTAAGAAATAAACACATTCTAGAATTTAATTAGTTATAGATCTTTTCAATATTTATTTGTTTTATGAACAATTTAAGTATTCCTGCTGTAGGTTAATTGGTCAATTTAAATATAATTAAATAAATAGTTAATAAATTACTATCCAGCTGCCCAAATGCTTATTTAATTTATCTCATTCCTTATTCATTAATGTACAGATGTACGACCTTTCCGTAACAAAATAATAATAAAATATATAACTTTATAATATAATAACTTTCTTTCTTTCAGTTCATGTTTAAAAATGTGCTACAAAAATAAACATGACGTGAACTTTTCCCTGATGTCGTCCGTGCGCGAGCAAATAGGTGTTGGTTACGTGCTCACTCCCGCTCACCGAGCGCGGGGACGCGCGCGCTAGCCGCCGCCTGTTGGTCTTTCACTCACACATACACAGTTGTGTGACGAGTATTATGAAAAAATGGCCTCGACTTCTTCCCGTAGCCACGACTAACCGGTAGAAAATGACGGTGTTGAGATTTCTAAGTCAGTTGAACACCAAAGCCTCGTCTTTGAACACGTAATAGACAACAGCGAGAAGTTACCCGGGAAAACAAAGAACACTTTACGGCAGAGAAACGACTAGAAGAAAAAACACCACCCTCAAACCACCGCGTATTTTTATTATTCATTTTTTTCTCTCCGTAGCGCTGGCTGGCTCTCTGGAGGAGCCGCTATGGAGGATATCAACTCAAACATCAACGCGGACTTGGAGGTGCGGAAGCTCCAGGACTTGGTGAAGAAGCTCGAGCAGCAGAACGAGCAGCTCCGGAGCCGGTCCACCACGATGCTGTCGTCCTCGTCCGGAACCAACCACCAACACCACAGCAGCAGCAGACCGCTCAGCGACGGCTATCAACCGTCGTTCGGCGGCACGTGCGGCTACGGCGACCTGCTGGAGAACAGCCGCTGTCTGGGCTCCAGACTCTCCTACGACGGAGGAGTCAGCTTCAGGAGGCCGTACGAGTACGAGGGAGCAACGGCCGCAACCACCGCCGCCTCCTCCTCCTCCGTGTCACTTTTCTCGGACGGCATCGGGGGTTTTACGGACGAGGCGGAGACGTCGATCCTGGACGAAGTGGACATCTTAGATCTCGAGGACATGGATTGTCTAAACGAGGACGAGGACAGCTGGTGAGTGACAACAGTCTTTTTAGGGAGGAGGTGGTGATGACAGCTTTAAGATAAGATAAGATAAGACTTTATTACATGTACAGGATTACAGCAGCAGAGCATAGTGCAAACAAGAGACAGTTAAAAACAAGATTAAAACTAGTATGAATAAGTATTAAATCCACAATAACTAAAATATTATATATACAAACAGAATAATGTGTTGCAATATTATATATACAGACAGAATAACTAGTATTGCACAGTTGTGTTGTCATAACACTCATGTGACAGCTGCTCTAAAACATTTTAGCTACCACGACACAAAAAAAAAAAACATCCTCCTCATCTTCCCTGTGCTCTACAATATGAAGTCACATGAAAGCACTGGAGGATTCTCTCATTGTGGACCTCTCACTGAAAAAGGGTGTTGTTTGGCAAGTCACGTGGGTGTTGCCAAGCCCCATTCTCGGACCGTGTGATCATAATAGATGTAGCTTCGTCATACATTCAGAGTCATGACCTCATACCTTCCTACAGTTTTTTTTAGGAAGGCCCTCTCTCAGCTGTCTGGACCTCTGAAAGCCCTCCATCATCTGTTGCAACCGTTTTGTGTGTGTGTGTGTGTGTGTGTGTGTGTGTGTGTGTGTGTGTGTGTGTGTGTGTGTGTGTGTGTGTGTGTGTGTGTGTGTGTGTGTGTGTGTGTGTGTGTGTGTGTGTGTGTGTGTGTGTGTGGCAGCAGCCATGGTTATATAGTCCTCTGAATTTCCCCTTTAGCGCACCATTTGGCATCCCTCCACCAGAGCTCCGCAGCACCTAAAGGAGGAGATGATGTGTCACAAAAACAAAAAGCTGCCCACAGCGTTGTGATTACAAACAGTGACTTTTAAAAACATGGAGAAGGAGCCGTGTTGGTCTGCTGTTATCATCCAGTACTCCTGGTTCTTAATCCTCTACCCAACTCATCGTGTCCATGAAAGCCCCCCCCCCCCCCCCCCCCCCTAAAGCATGAGCGTTTATGGTATTTACATAGATACTCTCTTTAGAAGTGTAATCCTTGAGTATGATTGGATTTGTGCTGCTG
Source organism: Pholis gunnellus (assembly GCF_910591455.1). Classification (NCBI taxonomy): domain Eukaryota; kingdom Metazoa; phylum Chordata; class Actinopteri; order Perciformes; family Pholidae; genus Pholis; species Pholis gunnellus. Next base: position 1,890,514 of record NC_136530.1, read on the forward strand.
TCTAAATCTCGTTGCCTGGCTGGTTACATCAGCTTTTTGTTGCTTAAAAAAATATGGTTTAATATCTCTTTGTCATGTTTTGAGTAAGTCCGCTTAAAGAGACAGTTCACTCCAAAATCAAAAATACACATTTGTCCTCTTACCTGTAGAGCTATCTATCATTCTAGATTGTTTTGTTTATGAGTTGCCTCGATTAAAGATACCCGCCGTATAGATGTTAGCCTTTAATCCGCTTTAATGTGACTATATGTCACTATATGTCCCTTTATAATAATGAAGATGTGACATGTTTACATGTTGTAGATGCTAATTTGTGTGTTTAAATGTTTAAAAGTTGCCACTGATGGCAGCCAAAGGCCAAGACTTCAATTTCTCAAAGTGGTTGCTAGTTGCAACCTGGCAACCCGTACTGTCGAGCCTTTAGAGACGCATTCGTTACCCGGCTGATGGCCGACATGGAGACGTGGTCGAGAGGTTTTCTACACAGACTGTAAGTGGACGTAGTCATCGTGACGTCACTCTTTGGTTTGTGGACTGATGTTTTGAAGCCTTGAGTTCAGCGATTTGGCCGTCGCCATCTTGTTTTTTTGCAACCAGTGAACAGGAAGTGACCATATTAGGACTGAGTGACGTAGACGCCGTATACGTCTCTGGTAGAGACCTGTCAATCACCGTGTAGCCCCGCCCTAAAGCATCCCCTGCTTTATGGTCTGTTTGACTCTAAATGGACCATCATTTACTACATGAACATCATGCTGTATTGAAGAAGACTTGAAACTAGAGATTGAGACCATAAACTCATGTTTACAATGTTTACTGAGGTAATAAATCAAGAGAGAAGTAGAGTCATTTTCTCATAGACTTCTATACAACCAGAGGAGTCGCCCCCTGGTGGACATTAGAGAGAATGCAGCTTTAACACATGAAGCTTTGACCTCACTCGCCTGGTTTTTACAGAAGGGTTGTTGAGATAGAAAAGCAGTAGTTATTTTGAATGCTTCAGATACTGACTACACATGACTGTAATGATGGGCCGTCCTCAGAAGAGGATCCTTGATGTCCATCCTGTTGGGACGGGTTTGTTCTTTTGGCATCTTCTCTTATATTGACACTATAATAAGCAACATTAGGGCGTAACATGAGGACGGCTACTGAAGCTCTTCCAAAGGTAGCTCATGTTTGGTTGAAAGCCAGCCGACTGCAGTGAAAAGAGCTTCTGGCAGTCAGCACTTAGCATCTGTGTCCACGTTGTAGGTGTCTCTAAAATAACGAGCTTATATCAACAAAGAGGACCGAACTCTGAAAACAGACCCACTGGAATATGACATGTGGGGTATAAATGGATCGGACATGGATGCTGCTAATCAGTGGGCGTGTTTCCTTCAAGTAAAAAGAGGTTCAGACGATTTGTTCTACTAATCATCAGAGCAAACCGAGTCGCTCGACATCAGACTACGTTCATACATTGCTCGCTCATGCCCCAACAGAGCCACTCTCGTTATGCCCACGCTCCTTCTTTTCTGCTCTTTAGGATCAGATGTGATATCCTGGATCACCCAGTACTCCTCTGACAGGATTTAAAACACGCTGCCTGCCTCCCGACTATCAATAGACGCTCGTCACACTCCCATCGCCGCATGTGGACATGACACACGAGCTCGGGGAGTTCATGAAAGTGTTGATAGACCCTGAATAGGTGCAGACCCGTGTTTCATTCTTGTATTTCCTCTGCACTCGCCCTCCTTTTGCCTTTAATGTTGCTTCCTTTATGGCTGCAACAGAGCTGATAACTGCTGACTCACATTTCTCTCCTGAGTGGAAACTCCTCTGTTGTCTCCTGCTCAACGCTTCAGGATGAACTCAGGTTACTTGTGTAGCCGACAAACAGGAAGTAGTGAATTCAGTCGGTTTTGTCGCCTTATTTTTAAACCTTTTATGTGTCTGTCAGTATCAAGAGAGGCTCATAGTGTCAATCAATACAGCTGACTATGCACTTAACTCATCAAGTGACGCTGGTTCATTCTCAATGTTTGCTGCAGCAGAAGCTGACGGTTGCATCGCTTCCTCTTTGCTAATGGTTTGTGCTAAATTAGCTGCAACTGTGAGAGTCGAGTCTTAACAGATTCAAGCCACCGGCAGGTGTTCAGCTGGTAGATGAGCTTTGTCACCACTCGGTTTGACAGCTGTTAACGTTCGAGCAATAAGAAACAAGCTGTACGGGTATTAAAACACAAACATGTTTCTGTCTTTGTGATGATAGTGTGTGTGTCCGGAATATAAAGTTCAGGTACAGACAGACGGCCACAACAAGCGTCTCCTCCATTTACCACACTGACGTCACCAGAGCTTTCCTGAAAGGTTCAGAGATTTTCAGAATCAGCTTTATTTATTCCATGTATACGTACGCATCATGGAATTTGACTCCGGTTAACACGTTGCTCTCAATATACACACATAGAATATACAAATAAACAAGAAAATATAAAAACAAGGACAACAAAGTAGAACAGAGGTAAGCATAAACATTTAACAAAAGGTATAATTTCAATTAGAAGCGCTCTGAGCGGCCGCACAACAATAGGCGGAGCATTCAGGACACTAGCCGCTGGGTGTGGCTGCGTACGCTCTGTCCTCTTTGGGAACAGTTGAATAAAGGAATAAAGGCGCCATGTGGACACAAGCTCTTATCTTTCATTGCAGCCTTCTGTGATTCAACAAACACTCTCCTCTGAGAGCCGTCTGTGTCTGAGAGAGACAACACTTTACGTAACGATGCTCGCTATGTATTGTTTTTATGAACATGCAATATAACGTGTTAACTGTGTGTGTGTGTGTGTGTGTGTGTGTGTGTGTGTGTCCCCCCCAGGCTATACGAGGCGAAGCTGGACAGTCCCATGCAGAAAGCCCTGAGTCCGATCGTGTGGTGCCGCCAAGCTCTGGACAACCCCAGTCCAGAGATGGAGTCAGCCAAGCGCTCCCTCATCCACAGACTGGACCTCACCATGTCAGGTAAACCGCCGCCGCCAGAGAGCGCGAGGCACGGCGTCTCAAGGAACAGCATCAGTAATACACTCTGCTAGGCTACACGCTTACAGACTACTTTATTACTTTCTTATACAAACCCTGTAAAGAAACACGTCCAGTATTAAACTCATTACTAAGAAAAAAAGGTGTGACATGATTTGATTTTGCAGCAGATGATTTACCTAAACGTAGCTTTGTAAAGCGTGCGGTTCCTAAAGCATCTAGAAACACATTGCTCGTCTTTATAAAATCCTCTGACGTGTTAGTGGTGCTTTCATCAGTGAACTATTTGTGACTTTCATGTCTGAAGAGCAGCGAGTATAAACTAAGCTTCGCTCCTCTTAACACAAGTGATCAACAACTGCTTCAGGAGCAGAAAGGCATTACCGGCTATCGGCTGGACTCCAAATCTGACGTTGACAAAAAGGTTTTGTCTCGTTTTGAACCAGATCATCTGCAGATTAATTCCACAGTCGATGTGTTAAGATCCACTACAGTTAGACGCGTTAGGAGATGAATAAATCCTCGTTCTTTGGGTTCTCTTCGTCGTCTCCATACCTCTGTTCATCTCTGTGCTCTCCGTCTGATTGCGGTCAGTTTGCATGTCGATCCATTTTAATAATTGCATATCGTGAGCTGTTGGAGCTCTTTATCTGTATCATGAAAGCAATCCTAGCTCACGACAACAATAACAAACAAAGCACAGGCGGACGCATCGCTCATTGAAGGCGTTTCCTCGTGCGGGTAAGATGAACCGCTGAACCTGTTTGGTCAATCATTGAATGCTGAATGCTGGAGGATGTAGTTTTATGACCTGGCAGATGCAGATAAGGTGACGTCAAATCAGCAGCACGGTGACTTGGGGATTAATTACCAGGTGAGGTTATAGATTTAGTACCTGAGAGTTCAGAGGGTTAGTGAGAACACACACGTGTGTGTTGAGTCTCTTCTTGGGATTGAAAGTGTGAACACTGATTGTCAGTCTGCACAGTGAACAGTGTGTGTGAGAGCTGCTGGTGTAGAGGGGATCCAGTTCTCCTCTTCTTGTTCCTCCTTTGGCAGCAAAGTAACGTTTCATTCATACGTCACCGATGGGGAACGCAGAATATTAATGGTTTCGTCCCATAACGGTCCCACCGAGGTGCTTAAAGCACGTTCGGTATTTATTTCTTTATGTTCACATCTGTCGACACATTTCTTCTTTCTAGTGCGTCGCTTTCTCCTCCACAGTCCAAGTCACAGAGAGATGTTGGTCCCAGAGATAAAGAGACAGTCACAGTGCTGATGTTCTGTAGTGTGTGTGTGAGAGATGAGTTCATAGAAACAGAGAAATGTTCTGCTAACAGAATGTCTATCAGTGTGAGTGAACGCTGTATTTAGAATGTGTTCACCTCTTCACCTTGCTGTCAGACAGACCTTTCTGAGGGAACTGAAGCTGTTCTCTATGATCTCTACAAAGACACCAGACTCATTCACTGAAACACTGATTCTACCTCACAACACAGGAGCTGCTGCTCTGCTCTCACTATGTAGCAGAACCTCATAGAACCCCACTTTAGAACAGAACCCTCCTGTTTAAATTGGTCCGTGTTTATTGATCCTATGAAGCACCAGAGTCGATGTGAACTAGTGGAAGAAACCCGCTGGAGTCGTGTAGTGCTGCTGTTCACGTTTAAAATCGAAGGGAACCTGGATTATTTCATTCATTTTCCTTCTTCTTTACACTCTAAACTGATTATTAAAAGTTGTTTATAATTGTATGACATCACACCATTATTCTTACAGTGGTTTAATCTACAGTACATCACTCAGCTGCGCTTCATGTTTCGTCCCGTCTGCTCGTCTCTGTGTGTTTTCTGATCTTCACGATGACACTAATTATAGTCGGCCCCTCAGACCCCCTCAGACCCCCCCAGCTGAACCGAGGGGGGTCGTTTCCATTCTGACAGCGGTATGTCCATGTGACCGTTGGATCATGTTGAGCAACAGGCTGCTGAAGGTTGTCCACTGTGGTGGATTTGATCTTCTCAGCTCTGTTGTGCAAGAGTCTGTTCAGCTCCCGACACACGAGCTGCTCCTCAAACAGCCAACCTGAGACTGAGTTATATAGCTGCACAATGTAAAGACTTAAAGACTAAAAGACGTCATAACTGATGATGAATCTCAATTAAATCAGGAATCTGCAACTTTCATCAAAATACACAAAGAATCATTTTTGTCTCTTTTCTCTTTATGATGAATATGATTATGGGGCTAAAGCTGACATTACAGTGAATAAATATATAAGTGACTCAATAAAACAATGATGAATGAAAATGATACATTTACACATTAAAGCCTCCATTATTGAATACATGTGCAGGTTAATTAGACAAATATAATATATTAATTTATTTGAATAAATAAAGAAAGAAGTATGAAAACAAGTGAATACAAAAAAATTATTCTTCAATGAATGAATTCATTTCATTTATTTATTTATTTTTTTACTTCTTTGATCCTTTTAATTTATGTTCATATGAACGTATTTGATGAATCAGGCTTTTATGTCTACATTTCTGTCTTGTTTATTATTTTAACTTTGGCTCAGGAGGATGTCTGCATTGATTGAGTCATTTATGAACTCATTCTAATGGAGGACCCTGAGTGAACAGCTGACTAATAGATAACTGTAGATAACTTTCCACTTGACTGTGTTTATGGTTGTGGTGATGTCATCATTGATTGTGTGGTCAGAGGATAACGTCATCCTACTCAGTCCTGAAAATATCTCTCCAGTCACATCATCTCACTCACCGACTCCCGTCACTCGTCTCCACCACGTTGTCTCCACCATCACCACCTCTCCAGCATAGGAGACACACAGCGTTGATGGTTAAGCCCACAGACTGTATAGAAGAAGTGGACGTAGTCGTGGTCAACTATCGGTTTGTGGGCTGATGTTATGAAGTCTCGAGTTCGGCGATTTGGCCGTCGCCATCTTGTTTTTTTGCAACCAATGAACAGGAAGTGACCACATCTGGACTGAGGAGGAGTGACGTAGAGACGCCGTATACGTCTCTGGTAGAGACCTGTCAATCACTGTGTAGCCCCGCCCCTAAAGCATCCCCTGCTTTATGGTCTGTGTGACTCTAAATGGACCATCATTTACTAAATGAACATCATGCTGTATTGAAGAAGACTTGAAACTAGAGATTGAGACCATAAACTCATGTTTACAATGTTTACTGAGGTAATAAATCAAGAGAGAAGTAGAGTCATTTTCTCATAGACTTCTATACAACCAGAGGAGTCGCCCCCTGGTGGACACTAGAGAGAATGCAGCTTTAACACGTGAAGCTTTTGACTTCACTCGCCTGGTTTTTACAGAAGGGTTGTTGAGATAGAAAAGCAGTAGTTATTTTTAATACATTTTAATAAATCAAGAGAGAAGTAGAGTCATTAGACCCGTTCATTAATCCACTTCCACAAAAGTCTTCACACTAAAAAAGACACAACAACAGATATGTTTCTGTTAGTGGACACGTGGTTTAACCATTTTACATTGAAACATTCGTCATTGTGTAGTTTGTGAGCTTTGTGTCTGTGCACGCCCTGATTTAAATCACATCCCCAGATGATGTTATGTAACCAGCAGGGAGGAGATGTCAGACAATCCCGATAAGAAGTCCAAACACGTGTCGCTGAACGATTAAACAGTCTTTTTATTTTCCATTCTGCTGCTCTAACAGCTGTCCTGCTCATAAAAAAAAAAGACCCAAAGTCACACAGCTGACCTGCTTTAGTCAGAAAAGAGCTGTGACTTTCCTTCAACCTCGTACTGCACACATTGTGTTTATCTCTCTTTTATAAAAGCTTCTCTGTTTGCTCTTTTTCTTGTGATGTCCTGGAAGCTCTTTAAATATATAGTAGACCTTGTTGTCTCGACCTCATAAGTCTTTCAGTTCACTCTCAATATTTGCCCTCCAGACCTTTATTTCACATCAGGCTGTTCTGTGCTGGCTTCTTTTTAGGTTGTTTTCTTTTGGGACCTGTGGAAACTGGTCTGAACTTTCCATAGTTTAAAAAAACCCCGATGGAAAGAATCCTCTAAAGCAACTTCATACGGCAGTAAATGTAGAAGCGTCTCTGTTCTCCTGACTTCTTGTTTGAGGATTTGAGGACGCTCTATTTCGGTCGGTCCCTGAGCTGCAGATCCCTTCAGGTCAATCTGCGTCTCTTTCGCAAGTAGAACTTTGTTCTTCAAACCCACTTCTTCAGCCGCTCACCAATGACTACAGAACGTCTGCACACTTCAGAGAACACTCGATGTTCACGACAAACAAGTGGTTACGGCGTTTTCTTCAGTTCTATTGTTGTAAATGTATATTTATTTATCATTTATTCCATTATTTAATGATTCTTTTCATTATGTTTCCAACATAATAATCACGATACGAACACTTCACATCAGTCATGTGAATAGATTCCACTGATATCCAATAGTAATTGATTGATTCTTCTATTGATGGGCCTGGAGTCTCTGTCTGCTCACACAACCTCGTGTCTATGCTGCTGTGACATGTTTCACATTGAGCCCTGAGGAGGAACTCCTCTTCCAGCACCAGGTAGATCTATTTACAGAGAGCGAGGAGAAGCTCTAGGGACGCTTTAGGCCACGAGGAGCCGTCCTCATGGAGCTCTGCAGCAGTTTGCAGCCAGAGATTTACCAGGAAAATGTGACTCGACCTCAAGAACAAACGTAAGAAACAAGTTTAGAACATGTTGGTGAACGAGGCTGTTTAGAGTCGCTGTGATCGGACACATCATCACCTAATGACCTACAACCAGGACATGACTCAGCATCTTTACACTTCCTGGTCCCGTAGTCTGAAAGTCAAAAAGTGTTTTCTGAATCTGTGTTTGTTCAGACGTCTGAAGTCTGTTCAACACAAGATGAAGAGACTCAAACGATTTGTTCTACGATTCACCCTCTGATGAATCTATCAGCTCCTACGTGTCTTAAAAACAGTCAAATGAGACGACGACAACGTCCTCGTTAGAACCTCCTCGCTAGAACACTAGTAATCTCTTTTAAATCACTTTTTTTTACTGAATTACTTTACTAAATGTACTTTATTTAGTTTCTGTCTTAGTTTATTTGTATCCTTTCGAGCGTCTCACTGAGCTTTCTGTTTTTGTTATTGTTGCTTTTTAACTTAAACCTTTGACTTCTTCTGCTGATTGTATTCACGCTTCATGAATCCTAACAGTGGAGTTAATTTGTGGGGATTAACGTGCTGAACGACACCTGTAAGTGTCATCGATGTTCACCAGCGTGACGCTGACTTGCAACAACACAACATAATCCCTGCAGCGCTGTGAAGCACCGGTTCTGTGGACTGTGGTCCCCCTCACCACTCTAGCTCAGACACTTCAGTCTGTTTCATCAGGGGAAGATGTTCCCAAATCACTGAGACTCTACGTCAGAGTGTTTGGCAGCACTCACAGAGAGGTTTGTGGAGCATATTGTTGGTCACAGCGGAGCTTGACGGACTCATTTTAATCTTGACGTCGGGGGTTAACAGTTTCTCCTTCAGTGAAACAAAGCATCCTTTGCTTCAGAGCGCTCAGCGTCACAGACCTACATGTCTACATGTGCGCTGCTGACATTCCTCAGGAGAGGATGGACTTCATGGTATTTCCTAAATAATGCAGGAGGACGGAGTGCAGAGCAGAGAGGAGGTCACTGATGTTCAAGGCTTTCCTCCCGTCACCACCCAGCTGTGTAACCACATCCAATCAGAGCGAGAGAGACTCACAGACGTGAACCATTAAACCACTGAACCGTCCCAGTGACCAGCAGCCGGTCCAGAGTCTGATCTCGTGACTGAGACCTCGGAGCCTCTGACCGCTGCATCCGCTCACAGCATCGCATTGTGCTGCTCGACTGCGTCTCTATTGAATGAGCGTATTGTTGAGTGAGTGCTGATGTAGTCTGTCTGAGTCTCTATGAGTCTGTATCAGGCTGCACTCAGCATACGGTGAGAGAGACTCCACCAGACTGCCCAGAGCACTGAGGGGCTTTCATGAGGCTTCATACGGATCCTTTCTGGGTGCGAGTGTGTAAGATGTCTGTTGACACACTGAGCCTGACGAACACGTCGTTGGTTCCTCCTCACAAATGAGCAGCGTCTTGACCTTCAGTTGTTTATTACACAGTGAACAGTATTCTCTTCTGAAAACACATTTATACAGACTGGCTTTTATGTGACGTCGTCGCTTTTCTATTTTGTTTTTATTTGTTGTTTTTACTAAATTATTTTACTTTTTTTTTTTTTATTTAATTTTTTAATTTTTAATTATTTTTATCTCACTGATCTTTCCGTTATTGTTGTTCTCGCTTTTGCTGCTTTGTCTGTCAAAATTATTATTATTATTATTATTCCAATAACCAATCTCGCTGTTACTGTTCTTGGCTATATATATATATATATATATATATATATATATATATATATATAAATAAATAAAAACTTTCAAATGCCCACACGTGTTAAAACCTTTGGGGAAAGGAGGCTGCACGACCTTTACATATTGAACTGTTTACATTGTGCCTCTGCTCTGTTCAGCAGTTCAAACATGTGACTGTTGGTCTCGGATGAATCAGTCATAGTTTCATGGTTTCATAGTTTCATAGTTTCATGGCTTCATAGTTGTGAGCTCAGAGTTTAATCTTTTTACAGCATCTGGTGAAAGTTTATTTTTGGCTGCATTTTAAAAATAGAAATAGAATAAAATGACTTTTATGAAATAATAACTTTAAACTTTGATTTGTTTGCTTTTTGTCTGAAGGAAGCGTTTGTCACATATGATGCGTTCAGGGACCGTTGAAAATGTTCTAATCCGACGATAATGTCTGATAATATCGTTTAAACCCTCCGGCAGAAACGTTGTGATGTGATGACTGATGTTCTGTTCTGTGACTGCAGCCAACAGGCGTAGGAGCCTGTACGGAAGCCCCTACAACCAGCAGAGCTACGGAAGCCCGTACAGCACAAACGCAGCCAACAGCCCGTACAGCAGCGGCTTCAACTCCCCCTCCTCCACGCCCAGCAAAGTGCCCACCGTCAGGCAGCAACTCATGCCCGGGAACGCAGGTACGCAGCTCTCTGTGGTTCACTAACGACTACAGGACACCTGACGACGTGTCACTAAAGAGTTCACACGTGATTTTATTTCTCACCAGCACACCAGCGGAACACGGCGGCAGAGAGGAACCCCCCGGCGGTGAGCCCGCAGTCCTCCGTGGACAGCGAGCTGAGCACCTCGGAGATGGACGAGGACTCGGTGGGCTCGTCCAACACCTACAAACTCAACGACGTCACCGACGTCCAGATCCTGGCCCGCATGCAGGAAGAGAGTACGTACCCGGAGCCGTGGGGGGGAGGGGCACCGTCAGGGTGTTAACGATGCTACTCCGTGTGACGTCCGTATGACATCACTACCGTATGCCGTCCCCTCTGTAGCAGCGTCGTTCTGTGACCAAACCGCTTGTTTCATAGTGATGTAACTGTGATCGTGTCCGTGTCTCTCAGGTTTGAGACAAGACTACGCCGCCACGGCGTCCAGGAGGAGCTCCGGGTCGTCCTGCCACTCCCTGCGACGCAGCACCTTCAGCGACCAGGAGCTGGACGCCCACAGCCTGGAGGACGAGGAGGAGGCGGTGCTGCACCCGGCCTTCCACCTGCCCTCCAGCCGCTTCAGCCCCTCCCCCCGGCACTCCCCCCGCGCCTCCCCGAGGAACTCTCCCCGCTCCCGCTCGCCGGCCCGCTCCATCGACTACAGCCACAGCCGCAGCTCGCCTCAGCCCGTCATCAGCCGCCTGCAGCAGCCTCGCCACTCGCTGCAGGGCCACGGGCACGACCTGCAGACCAACGTGGTGAAGAACGAAGGTGAGTGGAGACAGACGACGCCGTGGTGCGATCTCTGCTCACTTTGCTTAATCTCTACTCTTGTTGTTTGCTGTTTGCAGAAAAGCTGCGTCGCAGTCTTCCCAACCTCACGCGAGCCTCAGTGGCGGCGGTCCAGAACCCCGAACCCGTCAAGAACAGCCGCAGCTGTGAGTCCAACCTGCAAGTGCCAAACGGAGGTTCTCCTCGACACCAGAATCAGTCGGCCAGTGAGTACTGAGACAAACACACTTCAACATGTTTCCATCTATTTCACTGCAGAAAACACAGAAACCCTCTAAAGTTGTTAGTGTGGTCGGCTCACATGTTGATGTTTGTTTTGCTCTTCAACCACACTGAGCGTTCAGGAACACGCTGCACCTTCACCACCACCACTGTGCTGCTTTAGCGTTTCTGGGAATCCTCTTTGTCTTTGATCTTTCTCTGTTGTAATATCTTTTTATTCCTCTCTCTCTCCGCCTCGGCATAACTTTACACTTCAAAGCGACGCGCTCGTCCTGCAGCATCAGAGCTCTGAGACAAACCTGCTTTCACTGAACATCGTTTAAAGGTTTAATGTTCTTTAAGAGCTTTAGGAGTCTCACCTCTTAAGACTATCCATCTCATGTGATCCTGTGATGGGGGGATAAAGATAATGGTGTTAATCCTCTCTTACTAGAGACAAGAGAGCACAGGGGTCAGAGGGGTCAGAGGGCAGGCTTCCTGTCTTTATCTCACATTACAGCAGATACTTTATGTTTCTGTCTTTAAGCTCTACTGTCCTCTTCTGTCTCGAGCTTTGGCTGTTCTGGGCATGTGAGACACCAACACTTCTGCCTCTCTCACTGACTCCTCTAAAGCATGAGTAACAAACCCAGCCTGCGTTTCTCTGCTGGGTTGGCTGATGGACGTTGGCTCTCTGCCCTCCTCCCTGAACCTGCTGCTCCTCTGGATGTTTGGCTGTGGAGCCCCCTAGTGGCCTCAAACTAGCACCTCCAGCCCCCCCTTCTCCTCTTCCTCCAGTAACTTGGTGAAGTCTTGACATCCCATGATGAAATGTCCCTGTGTTCTCAGCAGCAGCGGCGGCTCAACTCCCGAGATACTCGAGCCCCTCTCGCTCCTCCCCGAAACCCAAACAGCACCTCCAGAGCCCGACCGCCCTGCGAGGTAACGGCCTGATCTCAGACCAGCCGGAGGCCGTCAGTCAGCCGCCTGTGCGCTGTGCCGGGCAGACCGCTGGCTCTCAGGGGGTTAGCGAGGCCTTCTTGAGCTTTCACTTCAAATGCACGGTTAGCCTGAAGTTAGATTCACAGAGCGTTCCCGCTCTGATGAGCAGCGTTCAAAGTACGCAGATCAAATAAGTAAAGAGCTGTTAGAACAATGAACAGGCGTCAGGGAGAAGAAAACACTGAATTAGTCAAAAAAAGATGGTTTAAAATAACATAAAAGATACAAAATACAGAGAACCTGAAAATATATATTCAAATAATCTCAAAAGTCATTTGTTTTACTCAAACTTCCTGCAGCTCTTACGTCATTATTTGTGTTCATTATCAGCTGTTCTGTACTGTTGTTGTCGTGCATTAAATATAACATTAAATGTTATTTAGTCAGTTTAATCACTGATGGAGAAGGATCCACTGGATCACAGCGCTGGTGCTCCTGGAGGGAAGATGAGGATCAGAGGTTTGAAGCTCGTTGTTTCAGACTTCAGGTTTCTCTGTTTTGTTGCTTTCTTTGTGAGAGAAATGTTGATCAGAGAGGAGCGTTATAGTTCATAGATTTAAATATTCACATGAAGGTTGAGTCGACCTGGTTCTGTACATATGACGGCTGTCCTGTGTGACCTCCGTCCGTCCGTCGGTGTGAACGCGAGATCTCAGGAACACTTTGAGGGAATTCCTTCAAATTCGGCACAAACGTCCTCGTGAGCTGGAGGAAGAACTCTTCAGGTTTTTGTGGTCAAAGGTCACCGTGACTTTACGTGGGTCAGTGAAATCTCAGGAACGACTTGAAGGAAGTTCATCCGGCACGAAGCACCCACCTGGACTCACAAAACCCATTCATGGCCATAACTCAACAATTCATATGCTAATGTGATGCTAATGTGCTAATGTGATGACTTTGTGGACAGACGTGGATGTAAAGTGACTGGTTGGTGGAAGCGTATCATTCTTTAAGTGTGTATTCATGGTCCCGGGTCAGTGCAGGCGGCTCACTGAGGCTCTGTTGTCTTCGTCTTGTCTAGTCCCGCTCTCCTGTTGCTTTGGAGAAGAAGGTGATTTCAGTGAGTATTCACTGAGCGGCTCTCCTACATGTTGTGGTCTCCTCGCCGTGGTTGCATTGATGTCGTGTTATATGACGTGCTTCTGGTTCTAGTTGATGCAGAGTGTGTGTGTGTGTGTGTGTGTGTGTGTGTGTGTGTGTGTGTGTGTGTGTGTGTGTGTCTCATTCTGTCAAGTTTATTTCGTAGATTCTAAACTTGCATCGTTTGATATCATTTGAGCTGCGTATGTTTCAGTGTTTAATAGATGTTGTGTTTGCTCTGTGCATCGTGTTATTTCTCTCTCACACCGTTGTGCTCGTTCATTGTTTGTAATGTTAAACGTGTCGACAGCATGAAGCTCTCTAACGTACCGTTCCGTCTGCAGTCCCGTCTCCCAGTAAGCTGCGGACTCCGGTCACCCCGTCCCCACTGGCCTTGAGGCAGCCGGTGAAGGCCACGTCTAACCCCGGCTCGGCCACCTCCTCCTCCACCTCCACCCCCACCCGCTCGCTGGCCCCCCCGCGCAGCGGCCTCCCCCGTCCCAGTGCTGCCGCGGGAGGGGGGGGGGGCATCCCTCTGCCTCGCAGCAAACTGGCCCAACCTGTGCGCAGGTACGTACGCCGACACACCACGACCCCTCTGTAAGCAAACGTCTGTTACCCGTGTTCAAGGTGAGGGATGCGCTTTAATAACAAACGTGTTCCTTTAAAAATAAGCTTTATTTTCAACATAATCTGGTGTTTAATCCACACAATCGCAATCTTCTAATGTTTGGAATAAAACAATCCAGTCGTCATATTTCATATTCGCTCGTTTTACACAAACTTCCTGCAGATGTTCATCATTATTTGGGTTAATTGTCCAGTTTATCAGTTGTTCTCTGTTGAATACGATCTAGAATACGTCAACTAGTCAGTTTAATCACTGATAGAAAAGGATCCACTGGAACACAGCGCTGGTGCTCATGGAGGGTAGATGATGAAGTGACTGTGCTGATCAGAGGAGCGTTCATTCATTCATTCATTCATTCATTCATTCATTCACCAGCTTGTTGTTTCAGACTGAGAGGAAACTGAGTTCAGGTTTTCTGTTTTGTTGTTTTCTTTGTGAGAGACGGTGGAGCCGGATGTTGATCAGAGAGGAGCTTTATAGTTTATAGACTTTAATATTCACAGATTGTGTCGACATGGTTCTGTAGAAATATTATGGTCTGTCTCGAATACAATATAATAATAATATATAATCGATCCAGTTTAGTTTGTTGTCTCCTGAAAGAAGCAGCTGAACTGTTCTAAAGTAAATGTTACGTTTTCACTTTGTTCATTTGATCCTTTAGCTGCTCGCTGTTTAATATAAACAGGTTCTAAAGATTTAAAGTCTGTTTTGAATCTTTAATGTTGTCAAAGATCAACGTTATCTCTGCTCCACAGTAACGGTTTGCCAAACTAATTCTAGGACTTTGGTTTCTCTCCGTGGCGACGTTCAGCCCCAAATAAATCTCTGTTTGTAATGTTTGCTGCACTAATGATATTTAAACACTGTGAATGTGAGAGGAGGATTCATCAGGATGAACCGGTAACTTGATAATCCGTCTGAATGCTTCTAGACATTTCTGTGAAACACTAACGGACGGACGTCTCTCCTCCTCCTCCTCAGGTCTCTTCCTGCTCCTCGGTCCTACAGCGGAGCCGGAGAGAACTGGAGAGAAGGTTGTTACTGAACCGGGCCAGCAGGGGGCGCTGCGATCACAGCATCCACAGCAGGAGGGAGACATTACAACATGATGGCACTTTATCTACCCAGATACCTTTTACAGTGACGAGAGAGAGAGAGAGAGACTATGTCCCACAAATATAAATATATATATAGTCAGAATTTTTTTAATACAAAGTAGAGGAGTGTCCGCATGGCGTCAACGAGGACCTCCCATCGCGTCCCTCTGGCTCTGGAGGGTCCGGCATGTAGAGCAGAGAGCCCAGAAGAATGCCAAAGAAACCAGCTCGGCTCCAGCAGAGGACACGCCTCCTGCCTTTTTGGTTCTTCATCCCTTCATCAGAGGACACGCCTCCTGCCTTTTTGGTTCTTCATCACTTCATCAGAGGACACGCCTCCTGCCTTTTTGGTTCTTCATCACTTCATCAGAGGACACGCCTCCTGCCTTTTGGTTCTTCATCACTTCATCAGAGGACACGCCTCCTGCCTTTTGGTTCTTCATCACCTCAGCTTCCTCCCGCTCCTCTTCTTATTTCACCTCCCTCAGGTCGAAATGTCTCCACACATTTCTCTCTTTATGTCTGTGAGCGATCTCTATGATGATGATGATGATGATGATGATGAATGGTGGATGTCTTGGAACAGTGAAAGCACCTCGTTGAGTAGTGACGTCTTGTCAAATCAGCCAGAATGTATGCACAAAGTTTTTTTTTTGGGAAAAGAAATATTTATTCAAATTATTTAAGAAACATCCGTATCAGTATTTTTTTGAAGATTTTAAATTGTTAAAAAAAAAGAAGAAAGAAATGTACGTTTTAAACGTTTTAAAGAAGCTAACTCTCCAAAGCGTTAAAAACAGCTTGAAATGAGCTCAAAACTAAAAAAAAAGCTAAAAATATTTAGTCTCTGCTCCCCATTCGGCAAGTTAAACCAAGAAACCCGACGTCACGTCATTGATGAAAGTACGTTCTGCTGGTTCAGCCTCTTGTGCTCTGAACATGGACGGAAGGTGTTCAAACTAGTGCCTATAATTTAAAGATTCACTCGTTTGTTCGTTTAGCATTTTGTGCCAATTTTCTTTTGCATTTCTGCTCGATTGATTTGCTTTTTGTTTGTTTGTTTTGTTTTTTGTAATTGAATCAATGCATTTATAATTGCTTTAAAAAAAAAAGAAATGTTCAAAAATGCGCCTTCATATTTATATCAAATAAGTCATTGTGTAAATGAAACTATTTATTGAAGAGGTTCCTCTGTCAACGCTTCAGCGGGGAAGCTCCAAACGAATGTTGCAAAAAAGACAAACGCACACCTTTTGTGTGAACAGTTTTTGTTATTGAACCTTTTTTTTATATCCACAACCATGACATTCAGTTCCTCGTGTAAAGTCACATTTCAAATAAAAGATGAAGACTTGTCCTCGTTTTGCACTTTTTTTTTAGATCCTCACAACATTAAAACAGGTTTGTATTATTCTGAGACGATACATCGATTAATAAAACATCAACGCTGTTCGTCCTCATTTCATTGTTCATCGGGTTTCAAATCTGTCGGGTTTGTTATATTTAAGTTCTGCAGCTGTGAACCTTCACTTCTACGTCAGTAGAAAGTATTTTACTGCTTCAGTCTGATACAAACAGAAGCCGACTGGTCAGAGACGTCGCCTGTGTTGCTGTTTGCTCTTTAAAACGAACATCTGAGACCTCAGGCTCCCAACGATGCTCATTAAATATGTATGAAGAGAAAACTACGTTTAATACAATTAAGATTTATGAGTTCAATTAAAAAATACATTTATATACATTTGTGAACAGTATTTCAAATGAATAAACTAAACAGGAATAAAGTAAATGTATAAACATACAAAAATATATAGATGTATAAGATGTAAATATATATATATAAACATTTTATATATATATGTAAAAATATATTAGAAAGCAAATATCTAAATATAAAGTAAATATGTATATATATATATATTTCTAAATGTATAGAAATAAATAAAACATAAATATAGAATATATATATAAATAAAAAATATGCAAATAAATGTTAATTAGAAATAAATTATATATAGAATAAATATAAAAACTTAAATATATAGAATAAATATATATATAAGCATTTAAAAATATTTGAAAAAAAGATGCAAATAAATGTAAAATAGATATAAACTTAAACGTCTGGTCTTGAGTTATAGTCTGAGTCTCCGAACTCATGAAAGAACATTTGTTACATTGTTTCCGTTATCGGACCTTCAAGCTGCTTTTTCTGAGATTAAATAATGAAATAAGCTTCAGGGTGTTTACAGCGCAGCGTCACTCACGTGTCTGATTGAATTCAAACATCTGGCCCGCCTGATGAAAGTGACGTCACGTCAATGACAGACTTTATATCCGCCTTCTCGTGTTTCAGTGTGATAGAGCAGCTTTTAAGAGGAAGGTGACACGTTTATATTCTGCACACACAGTTGTTGCATTACGTACCATGGAGTCCCCCATTGGTCAACGGTGAGGCACGATGTGTCTCCGGGGAGGGGAGGGGAGGAGGCAGATGGAAGCCTGAGTCACCGCCCCGGTGCCATGAAGTCATATGACGTCAGTCACTCATCTTCCTCTGCGTTTGGCACCGCGGGGCTCGATGTGAGTTTCATCTCGGAGAATCCGCGGACTGCAGACAGAGCAGAGACCCCCAAACATGCATCATGATGCATGACTGCGGGCAGCCAACCTGTCACAAGCTTTACTCAAACTAAACGTGAGCCTCGCGCGCCTATAAAGTTTGAGACGAGCGCTTCGTGGGTAAAAAGCGCACTTCATGAATCAAACAGCAGCGCCAACAAAAAGAAACGGGCGAGATGTTCACAGTTTGCTGCACTAGTGTAGAAAGATCAGCACACTGTGTTTACTCAACCTCTTCACAGCTCCATTTCCCATGTGTCTACATTCTAGTCTTTATAATTCTACAGAAGAGAGAGAACGATCTCTATTGGGCCGGGTTTTAGTTCCTAAATGGAAAACTAAATATGTAATAATTGGATTGATATTCTGGGGACCTTTCCTCCTTATTACGGAGCGGAGCGCAGTCTGAAAGGGCAGCCTGCGTTAATGATTGTCCCACCCACTCTCCTTCTCTCTGAGGATGTAGACCGTGTGCAGACTCTCCTCCAGCTGTGTGCGTCTATAGGTGGGAGCCAATCCGTGGCACCAGTCTGTCTCTGAGAGTCACTTTAAGGCTATCAGTGCCATGGCACCATCACATCATCCGACCACTGAGCGCTGTTTCTCATTAGTGCCAGTGCGCCACTAGGGGAATCATTTTACGCACGAGCCTCTGCCTCTCCTGTTGCGCCATGGAGAACTCTAGCCTGCTGGGCGGCGACGCACAGAATGCTGGTTTGATGGACTTTATGTCGGGCACTTTGAAGCAAGTTGTGGATTCTCCAAAGGACGCTGCCATGGCGGGATTAGTGGCCATCTTCCGCGAAGCCAGCGCATTCAGGACTGTCGCCGGAGCTGAGTTTATGGCCGCTCCGCCGACGGAATCCCCTCACCTGATGCCCGCCTTTTGGGATTCCCCGCTCAGCCACGGAATCAATGTCTTTGTGGGACTTGTGCTGTGCTTCACCATGCTGGGGCTGGGCTGCACGGTGGAGGTTAGCCAGCTCGGGGAGCATATCCGCAGACCCATCGGGGTGCTGCTGGCACTGGTGTGTCAGTTTGTTATCATGCCGTTGGTGGCCTTTCTGTTGGCTTTAGCCTTCTCTCTGGACGATGTGGCGGCGATGGCTGTTCTCCTCTGTGGCTGCTGCCCGGGAGGAAACTTATCAAATATAATGTCTCTGCTGGTGAACGGGGAGATGAATCTAAGGTGGGTATACTGTACTCATCTACAGAACCAACACAGTGAGTTATGAAGCGGAACGGTACAAAACAAAACGATTTCACAAGGTTGATCTACGTTTTGCGCGTCTTATTCCGCAAATTACGCACTGAAGTAACGGGGACTTTGGTACAACATGACGCACGACTTACAAATTCTACACGCTTCCCTTAATTCAATGAGTCTTAACTATCAAACTTAAAAAGATTCAACATTGTGACCAAACACCACATGCCTGGTTTAAACGGTGCGTCTTTGCTCTCCTTCTCAGCATCGTCATGACCATCTCCTCCACTCTGCTGGCGCTCGTGCTGATGCCGCTGTGTCTGTGGATCTACAGCCGGGCCTGGATCAACACACCCGTGGTCAACCTCATGCCCTTCGGGGCCATCATCCTGACCCTGTGCAGCACCCTCATCCCCATTGGTTTAGGAGTTATCCTGAGGTACCGCTACACGCGCGTGGCCGACATTGTTTTAAAGGTAATTTAAGAGAAGTCTCTCAAAGTTACTTTTCCATTTAATAAATGAGCTAAATTAGTTAAATAATACAATTTAGGTTATTTTAGACCGTGTGTACTTTCGTTTAAGGAGGCACCTTTGCCCAAAAGCGCACTGCGTAATTTTCCTGTCATAATTAGAGGGGGATGCAGACTACAGGAACAGTGACATCAGAGGCACTATGTCCGGAAGAGCTCCTCCCCCCTATTTGATAAAAGCCACATATGAGGGAGGGCCACATCAGCTACAACCATGGTTACAACAGGCTGTAACGTTGGGCGGCAGTGACGCAGACTCCATCCCTATTTTTAAAAGGTTTACATTTTAATTATATTCGCATATTATAATCACGTTCCCAAATATGTCATAAAAAGTCAAGAAATGTCATTTAAAAAAAGTCATAGCTAAGTACGCAATAAAGAATCCTAGTATAAACACTGTCATAAGAAATCCTATTCTATTCTTTCTTAAAAAGTAAAAAAAATGATACTAAAATAAAAAAATGTAAATCACATAAAGTCATAAAAAAGTCATAGCATAGTATGTCATGAGAAAAATGAAAGATGTCAAAGTAAAGTATGTCAAAAAAAATCATAAAAAGTTGTGTTATAGTACACTGAAAGAAGTCACGGTAAGGTATGTCATAAAAGAGAAAAAAATGTCATAGTATAGTGTTTTGAAAGAAGTAAATAGTATAGTGTGTCAAAAACATTGTAATACAATAGTATGTAGACAGAAAGCCGTTGCCCTGCAGGATGACGGTATTTATACGTTTCCCTCCAGTAGTAAACCGCTGCCCTCAGGTCTCCTCAGTGCTGAACTCCTGTGTGTCTCCAGGTCTCCCTGTGGTCTCTGCTGGTCACCCTCGTGATGTTGTTCATCCTGACTGGAGCGATGCTGGGCCCGGAGCTGCTGTCCACCATCCCGCCCTCCGTCTACGTGGTGGCCATCCTGATGCCTCTGTGCGGCTACGCGGCGGGCTACGGCCTGGCCGTGCTCTTCGACCTGCCGCCCAGCAGCCGCCGGTCGGTCTCTCTGGAGACGGGATGCCAGAACGTGCAGCTGTGCACCGCCATCCTGAAGCTGGCCTTCCCCCCCCAGCTGATGGGAGGCATGTACATGTTCCCTCTGCTGTACGCCCTGTTCCAGGCGGCCGAGGCCGGCATCTTCATCCTGGCCTACAGGATGTACAGGAAGAAGGTCCTGCACAAAGCGGACCCCATGGGGGACGGCGAGGACACGGACATAACGTATCAAAGGTTTCAGGACGACGAGGACATGGACTCGTCTTACGGTGCCGTGACGGTGAGCGACCCGAACACCATCATGCTGGACCCCTGTCCTCCCGATCCCACTCCTGTCTGATGTGCAGACCGCTAGGGGGGGGGGGGGGGTGGTGAAACCTGCAAGTGGATCCATCGTTATGATCGCCGTCATTCATGAAGACAAACCTGGAGAACAGGGAGACGATGCTGGGAAACATGTTCATCACCGACCTGACTGCTGAAAATAAAGGTGCTGAATGTCGTCCAGCTTTACGCATTCAGTTTGACAACAACAACAACATCAATGTTTAAACATCGCTGTGTTTCCTGTAACGGTATTTTCATAAAACTGTTTTTAGTTTTAAAACATCGATGTGTTTCCTGGAAGAGTTCTTAGTCGACCAATAATGACGACTAATCGATGAGTTGATTTAATCAACAGATCTGTAAATCTGAGTTTCTCCACAAAGAATCACACAAAAGCAGCACTTTAAATCTTTGTGTTCAGTCATTTGTCATGAAAAACGCATAAAAACGACTAATCGAGTAAATAAATATTAGTCGACTAAGAACAAAACGACTGATTATTTTAGTTAATCGACAGATCTGTAAAACTCAACAAAAGAATCACACGAAAGCTTTAAATCTAGAGTTCATAAATGTGTTCATTGATTTGTTAGAAATAAATTATTTAGCATGAAAAAAGCCTAAAAAACAAAAGAAATGTGAGTCGACGATGAACAAAGCGACGGATTGGAGGACGAATCGACTCAGAGAGACGAGGGCTCAACTCCAACCTGTGAAAGTCTCATTAATCAATAAATCAATAAATCACATCACAGACGAGCAGAGCTGTAGAAACTGTCTGAAGAAAATGTACAATATGTGTATATTATAAACAACTGTATCAAGAAAATAAAAATGTGTAAAGAAAGAAAGTAAAACAACTTGCATACCTTTGTGACGAGTCTCTTCTTCTTCTTCTTCTCTTTTAAACGGCGGTTTGAAAACAGCTTCCAGGTGTTTTCAGTGTGGACTCTCCCATCGCTCTAATCCAACAACAAAACAAAGAAAACTAAGTAATTAAACAAACAAGAGGAAACAAATGGAAAATAATAATAAATAAATAGAATCCTTAATTTTAAGGTCTTGTTGACCCGAAATACTCTCAACATTTGTCACTTTTCTTTCTTCCTCCAACCTGCATTTGATTTAAACTTCTCACTGAATCTTCTGACAGAACAAAATGTAATCCACAGTTTCTACTTCTTCACAAAACTTCTCACTTTACATTATTATTCTTTATAGTAACCTCGTTAAGATCAGAAGGACTTTAGTCCTTTACTTACCTATATTTTGATTTGTCCCTTTAACACTTATATTTACATTAAAGTTATTAATCCAACTCTTCAAAGACTCTCTTTCTTTTTGCTGTTTATCCTTTACTTTACTTTTTTAGTTACTTTTTTAGCTACTTTACTTTTAAAGTTACTTTTTTAGTTACTTTACTTTTAAAGTTACTTTTTTAGTTACTTTACTTTTAGAGTTACTTCTTTAGTTACTTTACTTTTAAAGTTACTTTTTTAGTTACTTTACTTTTAAAGTTACTTTACTTTTAAAGTTACTTTTTTAGTTACTTTATTTTTATTTGTAATTACTGCAATTTAAATATTTTCCTTTATTGTTTTTATATTATGCATATAAGAACATGAAAGTGTATTTTATTACAGACGTATTGTTTTTACCTTGTTTTCATCGGTCAGTTTATGTATTGGATGCTTCTGGACTTCCGTGTGTTCAGTGAATTATGTGCAAATGCAGTAAAGAAAAGAATTTAATGATGAAACCCAATTGTGTTTTTTCAGTTTGTTCTACTGGGGTTAAAGTCGAAAAACAGTCAAAAAAGTCATTCAATCAGGAGAGACTTCATTAGAATTTCACAATAATTTATTACACATTGTACAAATGTGAATAGTGCAACGTCTTTGGCGATTGGACTCCATCCTGAAGGAAGACAATCGATGTTGATGAAGGGAGTTGCTGCGGAGTTATAAACAGCATAGTATAGGATGTCGAAAAAAGTCATGAAAAAGTCAGTGTACCATGTCGAAAAGTCATAACTTTACTTAAGTTACTTTATTTTTAAAGTTGCTTCTTTAGTTACTTTACTTTTTTAGTTACTTTTAAAGTTACTTTTTTAGTTACTTTACTTTTTTAGTTACTTTTAAAGTTACTTTACTTTTTTAGTTACTTTACTTTTTTAGTTACTTTACTTTTTTAGTTACTTTTTTAGTTACTTTACTTTTAAAGTTACTTTTTTAGTTACTTTACTTTTTTAGTTACTTTTTTAGTTACTTTACTTTTAAAGTTACTTTTTTAGTTACTTTTAAAGTTACTTTACTTTTTTAGTTACTTTTTTAGTTACTTTACTTTTAAAGTTACTTTTTTAGTTACTTTACTTTTAAAGTTACTTTTTTAGTTACTTTACTTTTTTAGTTACTTTTAAAGTTACTTTACTTTTTTAGTTACTTTTTTAGTTACTTTACTTTTAAAGTTACTTTTTTAGTTACTTTACTTTTAAAGTTACTTTTTTAGTTACTTTACTTTTTTAGTTACTTTTAAAGTTACTTTACTTTTAAAGTTACTTTTTTAGTTACTTTATTTCTATTTGAAAAACTCTTATTCCGTATCCCTGTAGTGTTGATTCAGAGTAAGCACTGCATTAATTACAACACCTTGCACATTTGGAAAACCAAAACTACACATATCTTTAATTTCAACCAACATATAAACAGTACAGTACACTGCCTTACAGGTTTGGCGAATAGAAGTCTGTGTTCAGTGCATAATGTGCATGGCATGGGAGAAGATACATTCATCACCAGGTTGACCACAGCTGGCCGCTTCACTCCTCTGTGTCGGAGCTGTCTGCTGCGTCGGTGTTGTGGGTCAGCATGTAGTTGTCGATGGAGGGGCAGTTGTGGATGGAGTAACGCAGACGCTCAGCGAGGATGGCCTGGCTCGTGTAAGCGGGCAGGCGAAACAGGAAGAAGCAGGTCTGTGCAGTAGGGAGGCCGTTGACGGGCTGTAGGATATGATAGGGGGAAAAAGTTTAGTAGTTTGTACTATTGATATGTTTGCCCTCGTCAACAGGCTCGTTATTTCCGTTAGCGATGACCTCACCCTATCAACCTTGATGATTTGGAACTTCTGCGTGATATCAGCTGGGTTGGAAGGCAACCTGGACCGGCCAGAGACGAAACGGAGGAAAAGCGCTCGCTCCTCATTGGTGAACTCCTCCAGGCTACCTAATGTTCATCAGGCCTTATCCTGCCTTTCTGTCCTGCTGTAAAACTGTCACCTTACTCTCCTGATATCAAAGCCTTTTTGTACTACTGCACCTGACCTGCATATAGTTTGATTTATTTTAGGTACTGAAGTTGTAAAAGTTCCTTTTAAAAGAAAATGCCTTTTGTAAATAGTAATTACTGCAATTTAAATATTTTCCTTTATTGTTTTTATATTATGCATATAAGAACATGAAAGTGTATTTTATTACAGACGTATTGTTTTTACCTTGTTTTCATCGGTCAGTTTATGTATTGGATGCTTCTGGACTTCTGTGTGTTCAGTGAATTATGTGCAAATGCAGTAAAGAAAAGAATTTAATGATGAAACCCAATTGTGTTTTTTCAGTTTGTTCTACTGGGGTTAAAGTCGAAAAACAGTCAAAAAAGTCATTCAATCAGGAGAGACTTCATTAGAATTTCACAATAATTTATTACACATTGTACAAATGTGAATAGTGCAACGTCTTTGGCGATTGGACTCCATCCTGAAGGAAGACAATCGATGTTGATGAAGGGAGTTGCTGCGGAGTTATAAACAGCATAGTATAGGATGTCGAAAAAAGTCATGAAAAAGTCAGTGTACCATGTCGAAAAGTCATAACTTTACTTAAGTTACTTTACTTTTAAAGTTGCTTCTTTAGTTACTTTACTTTTTTAGTTACTTTTAAAGTTACTTTTTTAGTTACTTTACTTTTTTAGTTACTTTTAAAGTTACTTTACTTTTTTAGTTACTTTTAAAGTTACTTTACTTTTTTAGTTACTTTACTTTTTTAGTTACTTTTAAAGTTACTTTACTTTTAAAGTTACTTTTTTAGTTACTTTACTTTTTTAGTTACTTTTTTAGTTACTTTACTTTTAAAGTTACTTTTTTAGTTACTTTTAAAGTTACTTTACTTTTTTAGTTACTTTTTTAGTTACTTTACTTTTAAAGTTACTTTTTTAGTTACTTTACTTTTAAAGTTACTTTTTTAGTTACTTTACTTTTTTAGTTACTTTTAAAGTTACTTTACTTTTTTAGTTACTTTTTTAGTTACTTTACTTTTAAAGTTACTTTTTTAGTTACTTTACTTTTTTAGTTACTTTTTTAGTTACTTTACTTTTAAAGTTACTTTTTTAGTTACTTTTAAAGTTACTTTACTTTTTTAGTTACTTTTTTAGTTACTTTACTTTTAAAGTTACTTTTTTAGTTACTTTACTTTTAAAGTTACTTTTTTAGTTACTTTACTTTTTTAGTTACTTTTAAAGTTACTTTACTTTTTTAGTTACTTTTTTAGTTACTTTACTTTTAAAGTTACTTTTTTAGTTACTTTACTTTTAAAGTTACTTTTTTAGTTACTTTACTTTTTTAGTTACTTTTAAAGTTACTTTACTTTTAAAGTTACTTTTTTAGTTACTTTATTTCTATTTGAAAAACTCTTATTCCGTATCCCTGTAGTGTTGATTCAGAGTAAGCACTGCATTAATTACAACACCTTGCACATTTGGAAAACCAAAACTACACATATCTTTAATTTCAACCAACATATAAACAGTACAGTACACTGCCTTACAGGTTTGGCGAATAGAAGTCTGTGTTCAGTGCATAATGTGCATGGCATGGGAGAAGATACATTCATCACCAGGTTGACCACAGCTGGCCGCTTCACTCCTCTGTGTCGGAGCTGTCTGCTGCGTCGGTGTTGTGGGTCAGCATGTAGTTGTCGATGGAGGGGCAGTTGTGGATGGAGTAACGCAGACGCTCAGCGAGGATGGCCTGGCTCGTGTAAGCGGGCAGGCGAAACAGGAAGAAGCAGGTCTGTGCAGTAGGGAGGCCGTTGACGGGCTGTAGGATATGATAGGGGGAAAAAGTTTAGTAGTTTGTACTATTGATATGTTTGCCCTCGTCAACAGGCTCGTTATTTCCGTTAGCGATGACCTCACCCTATCAACCTTGATGATTTGGAACTTCTGCGTGATATCAGCTGGGTTGGAAGGCAACCTGGACCGGCCAGAGACGAAACGGAGGAAAAGCGCTCGCTCCTCATTGGTGAACTCCTCCAGGCTACCTAATGTTCATCAGGCCTTATCCTGCCTTTCTGTCCTGCTGTAAAACTGTCACCTTACTCTCCTGATATCAAAGCCTTTTTGTACTACTGCACCTGACCTGCATATAGTTTGATTTATTTTAGGTACTGAAGTTGTAAAAGTTCCTTTTAAAAGAAAATGCCTTTTGTAAATAGTAATTACTGCAATTTAAATATTTTCCTTTATTGTTTTTATATTATGCATATAAGAACATGAAAGTGTATTTTATTACAGACGTATTGTTTTTACCTTGTTTTCATCGGTCAGTTTATGTATTGGATGCTTCTGGACTTCTGTGTGTTCAGTGAATTATGTGCAAATGCAGTAAAGAAAAGAATTTAATGATGAAACCCAATTGTGTTTTTTCAGTTTGTTCTACTGGGGTTAAAGTCGAAAAACAGTCAAAAAAGTCATTCAATCAGGAGAGACTTCATTAGAATTTCACAATAATTTATTACACATTGTACAAATGTGAATAGTGCAACGTCTTTGGCGATTGGACTCCATCCTGAAGGAAGACAATCGATGTTGATGAAGGGAGTTGCTGCGGAGTTATAAACAGCATAGTATAGGATGTCGAAAAAAGTCATGAAAAAGTCAGTGTACCATGTCGAAAAGTCATAACTTTACTTAAGTTACTTTATTTTTAAAGTTGCTTCTTTAGTTACTTTACTTTTTTAGTTACTTTTAAAGTTACTTTTTTAGTTACTTTACTTTTTTAGTTACTTTTAAAGTTACTTTACTTTTTTAGTTACTTTTTTAGTTACTTTACTTTTTTAGTTACTTTACTTTTTTAGTTACTTTTAAAGTTACTTTACTTTTAAAGTTACTTTTTTAGTTACTTTACTTTTTTAGTTACTTTTTTAGTTACTTTACTTTTAAAGTTACTTTTTTAGTTACTTTTAAAGTTACTTTACTTTTTTAGTTACTTTTTTAGTTACTTTACTTTTAAAGTTACTTTTTTAGTTACTTTACTTTTAAAGTTACTTTTTTAGTTACTTTACTTTTTTAGTTACTTTTAAAGTTACTTTACTTTTTTAGTTACTTTTTTAGTTACTTTACTTTTAAAGTTACTTTTTTAGTTACTTTACTTTTAAAGTTACTTTTTTAGTTACTTTACTTTTTTAGTTACTTTTAAAGTTACTTTACTTTTAAAGTTACTTTTTTAGTTACTTTATTTCTATTTGAAAAACTCTTATTCCGTATCCCTGTAGTGTTGATTCAGAGTAAGCACTGCATTAATTACAACACCTTGCACATTTGGAAAACCAAAACTACACATATCTTTAATTTCAACCAACATATAAACAGTACAGTACACTGCCTTACAGGTTTGGCGAATAGAAGTCTGTGTTCAGTGCATAATGTGCATGGCATGGGAGAAGATACATTCATCACCAGGTTGACCACAGCTGGCCGCTTCACTCCTCTGTGTCGGAGCTGTCTGCTGCGTCGGTGTTGTGGGTCAGCATGTAGTTGTCGATGGAGGGGCAGTTGTGGATGGAGTAACGCAGACGCTCAGCGAGGATGGCCTGGCTCGTGTAAGCGGGCAGGCGAAACAGGAAGAAGCAGGTCTGTGCAGTAGGGAGGCCGTTGACGGGCTGTAGGATATGATAGGGGGAAAAAGTTTAGTAGTTTGTACTATTGATATGTTTGCCCTCGTCAACAGGCTCGTTATTTCCGTTAGCGATGACCTCACCCTATCAACCTTGATGATTTGGAACTTCTGCGTGATATCAGCTGGGTTGGAAGGCAACCTGGACCGGCCAGAGACGAAACGGAGGAAAAGCGCTCGCTCCTCATTGGTGAACTCCTCCAGGCTACCTAATGTTCATCAGGCCTTATCCTGCCTTTCTGTCCTGCTGTAAAACTGTCACCTTACTCTCCTGATATCAAAGCCTTTTTGTACTACTGCACCTGACCTGCATATAGTTTGATTTATTTTAGGTACTGAAGTTGTAAAAGTTCCTTTTAAAAGAAAATGCCTTTTGTAAATAGTAATTACTGCAATTTAAATATTTTCCTTTATTGTTTTTATATTATGCATATAAGAACATGAAAGTGTATTTTATTACAGACGTATTGTTTTTACCTTGTTTTCATCGGTCAGTTTATGTATTGGATGCTTCTGGACTTCTGTGTGTTCAGTGAATTATGTGCAAATGCAGTAAAGAAAAGAATTTAATGATGAAACCCAATTGTGTTTTTTCAGTTTGTTCTACTGGGGTTAAAGTCGAAAAACAGTCAAAAAAGTCATTCAATCAGGAGAGACTTCATTAGAATTTCACAATAATTTATTACACATTGTACAAATGTGAATAGTGCAACGTCTTTGGCGATTGGACTCCATCCTGAAGGAAGACAATCGATGTTGATGAAGGGAGTTGCTGCGGAGTTATAAACAGCATAGTATAGGATGTCGAAAAAAGTCATGAAAAAGTCAGTGTACCATGTCGAAAAGTCATAACTTTACTTAAGTTACTTTATTTTTAAAGTTGCTTCTTTAGTTACTTTACTTTTTTAGTTACTTTTAAAGTTACTTTTTTAGTTACTTTACTTTTTTAGTTACTTTTAAAGTTACTTTACTTTTTTAGTTACTTTTTTAGTTACTTTACTTTTTTAGTTACTTTACTTTTTTAGTTACTTTTAAAGTTACTTTACTTTTAAAGTTACTTTTTTAGTTACTTTACTTTTTTAGTTACTTTTTTAGTTACTTTACTTTTAAAGTTACTTTTTTAGTTACTTTTAAAGTTACTTTACTTTTTTAGTTACTTTTTTAGTTACTTTACTTTTAAAGTTACTTTTTTAGTTACTTTACTTTTAAAGTTACTTTTTTAGTTACTTTTAAAGTTACTTTACTTTTTTAGTTACTTTTTTAGTTACTTTACTTTTAAAGTTACTTTTTTAGTTACTTTACTTTTAAAGTTACTTTTTTAGTTACTTTACTTTTTTAGTTACTTTTAAAGTTACTTTACTTTTTTAGTTACTTTTTTAGTTACTTTACTTTTAAAGTTACTTTTTTAGTTACTTTACTTTTAAAGTTACTTTTTTAGTTACTTTACTTTTTTAGTTACTTTTAAAGTTACTTTACTTTTAAAGTTACTTTTTTAGTTACTTTATTTCTATTTGAAAAACTCTTATTCCGTATCCCTGTAGTGTTGATTCAGAGTAAGCACTGCATTAATTACAACACCTTGCACATTTGGAAAACCAAAACTACACATATCTTTAATTTCAACCAACATATAAACAGTACAGTACACTGCCTTACAGGTTTGGCGAATAGAAGTCTGTGTTCAGTGCATAATGTGCATGGCATGGGAGAAGATACATTCATCACCAGGTTGACCAGAGCTGGCCGCTTCACTCCTCTGTGTCGGAGCTGTCTGCTGCGTCGGTGTTGTGGGTCAGCATGTAGTTGTCGATGGAGGGGCAGTTGTGGATGGAGTAACGCAGACGCTCAGCGAGGATGGCCTGGCTCGTGTAAGCGGGCAGGCGAAACAGGAAGAAGCAGGTCTGTGCAGTAGGGAGGCCGTTGACGGGCTGTAGGATATGATAGGGGGAAAAAGTTTAGTAGTTTGTACTATTGATATGTTTGCCCTCGTCAACAGGCTCGTTATTTCCGTTAGCGATGACCTCACCCTATCAACCTTGATGATTTGGAACTTCTGCGTGATATCAGCTGGGTTGGAAGGCAACCTGGACCGGCCAGAGACGAAACGGAGGAAAAGCGCTCGCTCCTCATTGGTGAACTCCTCCAGGCTACCTAATGTTCATCAGGCCTTATCCTGCCTTTCTGTCCTGCTGTAAAACTGTCACCTTACTCTCCTGATATCAAAGCCTTTTTGTACTACTGCACCTGACCTGCATATAGTTTGATTTATTTTAGGTACTGAAGTTGTAAAAGTTCCTTTTAAAAGAAAATGCCTTTTGTAAATAGTAATTACTGCAATTTAAATATTTTCCTTTATTGTTTTTATATTATGCATATAAGAACATGAAAGTGTATTTTATTACAGACGTATTGTTTTTACCTTGTTTTCATCGGTCAGTTTATGTATTGGATGCTTCTGGACTTCTGTGTGTTCAGTGAATTATGTGCAAATGCAGTAAAGAAAAGAATTTAATGATGAAACCCAATTGTGTTTTTTCAGTTTGTTCTACTGGGGTTAAAGTCGAAAAACAGTCAAAAAAGTCATTCAATCAGGAGAGACTTCATTAGAATTTCACAATAATTTATTACACATTGTACAAATGTGAATAGTGCAACGTCTTTGGCGATTGGACTCCATCCTGAAGGAAGACAATCGATGTTGATGAAGGGAGTTGCTGCGGAGTTATAAACAGCATAGTATAGGATGTCGAAAAAAGTCATGAAAAAGTCAGTGTACCATGTCGAAAAGTCATAACTTTACTTAAGTTACTTTATTTTTAAAGTTGCTTCTTTAGTTACTTTACTTTTTTAGTTACTTTTAAAGTTACTTTTTTAGTTACTTTACTTTTTTAGTTACTTTTAAAGTTACTTTACTTTTTTAGTTACTTTTTTAGTTACTTTACTTTTTTAGTTACTTTACTTTTTTAGTTACTTTTAAAGTTACTTTACTTTTAAAGTTACTTTTTTAGTTACTTTACTTTTTTAGTTACTTTTTTAGTTACTTTACTTTTAAAGTTACTTTTTTAGTTACTTTTAAAGTTACTTTACTTTTTTAGTTACTTTTTTAGTTACTTTACTTTTAAAGTTACTTTTTTAGTTACTTTACTTTTAAAGTTACTTTTTTAGTTACTTTACTTTTTTAGTTACTTTTAAAGTTACTTTACTTTTTTAGTTACTTTTTTAGTTACTTTACTTTTAAAGTTACTTTTTTAGTTACTTTACTTTTTTAGTTACTTTTTTAGTTACTTTACTTTTAAAGTTACTTTTTTAGTTACTTTTAAAGTTACTTTACTTTTTTAGTTACTTTTTTAGTTACTTTACTTTTAAAGTTACTTTTTTAGTTACTTTACTTTTAAAGTTACTTTTTTAGTTACTTTACTTTTTTAGTTACTTTTAAAGTTACTTTACTTTTTTAGTTACTTTTTTAGTTACTTTACTTTTAAAGTTACTTTTTTAGTTACTTTACTTTTAAAGTTACTTTTTTAGTTACTTTACTTTTTTAGTTACTTTTAAAGTTACTTTACTTTTAAAGTTACTTTTTTAGTTACTTTATTTCTATTTGAAAAACTCTTATTCCGTATCCCTGTAGTGTTGATTCAGAGTAAGCACTGCATTAATTACAACACCTTGCACATTTGGAAAACCAAAACTACACATATCTTTAATTTCAACCAACATATAAACAGTACAGTACACTGCCTTACAGGTTTGGCGAATAGAAGTCTGTGTTCAGTGCATAATGTGCATGGCATGGGAGAAGATACATTCATCACCAGGTTGACCACAGCTGGCCGCTTCACTCCTCTGTGTCGGAGCTGTCTGCTGCGTCGGTGTTGTGGGTCAGCATGTAGTTGTCGATGGAGGGGCAGTTGTGGATGGAGTAACGCAGACGCTCAGCGAGGATGGCCTGGCTCGTGTAAGCGGGCAGGCGAAACAGGAAGAAGCAGGTCTGTGCAGTAGGGAGGCCGTTGACGGGCTGTAGGATATGATAGGGGGAAAAAGTTTAGTAGTTTGTACTATTGATATGTTTGCCCTCGTCAACAGGCTCGTTATTTCCGTTAGCGATGACCTCACCCTATCAACCTTGATGATTTGGAACTTCTGCGTGATATCAGCTGGGTTGGAAGGCAACCTGGACCGGCCAGAGACGAAACGGAGGAAAAGCGCTCGCTCCTCATTGGTGAACTCCTCCAGGCTACCTAATGTTCATCAGGCCTTATCCTGCCTTTCTGTCCTGCTGTAAAACTGTCACCTTACTCTCCTGATATCAAAGCCTTTTTGTACTACTGCACCTGACCTGCATATAGTTTGATTTATTTTAGGTACTGAAGTTGTAAAAGTTCCTTTTAAAAGAAAATGCCTTTTGTAAATAGTAATTACTGCAATTTAAATATTTTCCTTTATTGTTTTTATATTATGCATATAAGAACATGAAAGTGTATTTTATTACAGACGTATTGTTTTTACCTTGTTTTCATCGGTCAGTTTATGTATTGGATGCTTCTGGACTTCTGTGTGTTCAGTGAATTATGTGCAAATGCAGTAAAGAAAAGAATTTAATGATGAAACCCAATTGTGTTTTTTCAGTTTGTTCTACTGGGGTTAAAGTCGAAAAACAGTCAAAAAAGTCATTCAATCAGGAGAGACTTCATTAGAATTTCACAATAATTTATTACACATTGTACAAATGTGAATAGTGCAACGTCTTTGGCGATTGGACTCCATCCTGAAGGAAGACAATCGATGTTGATGAAGGGAGTTGCTGCGGAGTTATAAACAGCATAGTATAGGATGTCGAAAAAAGTCATGAAAAAGTCAGTGTACCATGTCGAAAAGTCATAACTTTACTTAAGTTACTTTATTTTTAAAGTTGCTTCTTTAGTTACTTTACTTTTTTAGTTACTTTTAAAGTTACTTTTTTAGTTACTTTACTTTTTTAGTTACTTTTAAAGTTACTTTACTTTTTTAGTTACTTTTTTAGTTACTTTACTTTTTTAGTTACTTTACTTTTTTAGTTACTTTTAAAGTTACTTTACTTTTAAAGTTACTTTTTTAGTTACTTTACTTTTTTAGTTACTTTTTTAGTTACTTTTAAAGTTACTTTACTTTTTTAGTTACTTTTTTAGTTACTTTACTTTTAAAGTTACTTTTTTAGTTACTTTACTTTTAAAGTTACTTTTTTAGTTACTTTACTTTTTTAGTTACTTTTAAAGTTACTTTACTTTTTTAGTTACTTTTTTAGTTACTTTACTTTTAAAGTTACTTTTTTAGTTACTTTTAAAGTTACTTTACTTTTTTAGTTACTTTTTTAGTTACTTTACTTTTAAAGTTACTTTTTTAGTTACTTTACTTTTAAAGTTACTTTTTTAGTTACTTTACTTTTTTAGTTACTTTTAAAGTTACTTTACTTTTTTAGTTACTTTTTTAGTTACTTTACTTTTAAAGTTACTTTTTTAGTTACTTTACTTTTAAAGTTACTTTTTTAGTTACTTTACTTTTTTAGTTACTTTTAAAGTTACTTTACTTTTAAAGTTACTTTTTTAGTTACTGTATTTCTATTTGAAAAACTCTTATTCCGTATCCCTGTAGTGTTGATTCAGAGTAAGCACTGCATTAATTACAACACCTTGCACATTTGGAAAACCAAAACTACACATATCTTTAATTTCAACCAACATATAAACAGTACAGTACACTGCCTTACAGGTTTGGCGAATAGAAGTCTGTGTTCAGTGCATAATGTGCATGGCATGGGAGAAGATACATTCATCACCAGGTTGACCACAGCTGGCCGCTTCACTCCTCTGTGTCGGAGCTGTCTGCTGCGTCGGTGTTGTGGGTCAGCATGTAGTTGTCGATGGAGGGGCAGTTGTGGATGGAGTAACGCAGACGCTCAGCGAGGATGGCCTGGCTCGTGTAAGCGGGCAGGCGAAACAGGAAGAAGCAGGTCTGTGCAGTAGGGAGGCCGTTGACGGGCTGTAGGATATGATAGGGGGAAAAAGTTTAGTAGTTTGTACTATTGATATGTTTGCCCTCGTCAACAGGCTCGTTATTTCCGTTAGCGATGACCTCACCCTATCAACCTTGATGATTTGGAACTTCTGCGTGATATCAGCTGGGTTGGAAGGCAACCTGGACCGGCCAGAGACGAAACGGAGGAAAAGCGCTCGCTCCTCATTGGTGAACTCCTCCAGGCTACCTAATGTTCATCAGGCCTTATCCTGCCTTTCTGTCCTGCTGTAAAACTGTCACCTTACTCTCCTGATATCAAAGCCTTTTTGTACTACTGCACCTGACCTGCATATAGTTTGATTTATTTTAGGTACTGAAGTTGTAAAAGTTCCTTTTAAAAGAAAATGCCTTTTGTAAATAGTAATTACTGCAATTTAAATATTTTCCTTTATTGTTTTTATATTATGCATATAAGAACATGAAAGTGTATTTTATTACAGACGTATTGTTTTTACCTTGTTTTCATCGGTCAGTTTATGTATTGGATGCTTCTGGACTTCTGTGTGTTCAGTGAATTATGTGCAAATGCAGTAAAGAAAAGAATTTAATGATGAAACCCAATTGTGTTTTTTCAGTTTGTTCTACTGGGGTTAAAGTCGAAAAACAGTCAAAAAAGTCATTCAATCAGGAGAGACTTCATTAGAATTTCACAATAATTTATTACACATTGTACAAATGTGAATAGTGCAACGTCTTTGGCGATTGGACTCCATCCTGAAGGAAGACAATCGATGTTGATGAAGGGAGTTGCTGCGGAGTTATAAACAGCATAGTATAGGATGTCGAAAAAAGTCATGAAAAAGTCAGTGTACCATGTCGAAAAGTCATAACTTTACTTAAGTTACTTTATTTTTAAAGTTGCTTCTTTAGTTACTTTACTTTTTTAGTTACTTTTAAAGTTACTTTTTTAGTTACTTTACTTTGTTAGTTACTTTTAAAGTTACTTTACTTTTTTAGTTACTTTACTTTTTTAGTTACTTTACTTTTTTAGTTTTTTTAGTTACTTTTTTAGTTACTTTACTTTTAAAGTTACTTTTTTAGTTACTTTTAAAGTTACTTTACTTTTTTAGTTACTTTTTTAGTTACTTTACTTTTAAAGTTACTTTTTTAGTTACTTTACTTTTAAAGTTACTTTTTTAGTTACTTTACTTTTTTAGTTACTTTTAAAGTTACTTTACTTTTTTAGTTACTTTTTTAGTTACTTTACTTTTAAAGTTACTTTTTTAGTTACTTTACTTTTAAAGTTACTTTTTTAGTTACTTTACTTTTTTAGTTACTTTTAAAGTTACTTTACTTTTAAAGTTACTTTTTTAGTTACTTTATTTCTATTTGAAAAACTCTTATTCCGTATCCCTGTAGTGTTGATTCAGAGTAAGCACTGCATTAATTACAACACCTTGCACATTTGGAAAACCAAAACTACACATATCTTTAATTTCAACCAACATATAAACAGTACAGTACACTGCCTTACAGGTTTGGCGAATAGAAGTCTGTGTTCAGTGCATAATGTGCATGGCATGGGAGAAGATACATTCATCACCAGGTTGACCACAGCTGGCCGCTTCACTCCTCTGTGTCGGAGCTGTCTGCTGCGTCGGTGTTGTGGGTCAGCATGTAGTTGTCGATGGAGGGGCAGTTGTGGATGGAGTAACGCAGACGCTCAGCGAGGATGGCCTGGCTCGTGTAAGCGGGCAGGCGAAACAGGAAGAAGCAGGTCTGTGCAGTAGGGAGGCCGTTGACGGGCTGTAGGATATGATAGGGGGAAAAAGTTTAGTAGTTTGTACTATTGATATGTTTGCCCTCGTCAACAGGCTCGTTATTTCCGTTAGCGATGACCTCACCCTATCAACCTTGATGATTTGGAACTTCTGCGTGATATCAGCTGGGTTGGAAGGCAACCTGGACCGGCCAGAGACGAAACGGAGGAAAAGCGCTCGCTCCTCATTGGTGAACTCCTCCAGGCTACCTAATGTTCATCAGGCCTTATCCTGCCTTTCTGTCCTGCTGTAAAACTGTCACCTTACTCTCCTGATATCAAAGCCTTTTTGTACTACTGCACCTGACCTGCATATAGTTTGATTTATTTTAGGTACTGAAGTTGTAAAAGTTCCTTTTAAAAGAAAATGCCTTTTGTAAATAGTAATTACTGCAATTTAAATATTTTCCTTTATTGTTTTTATATTATGCATATAAGAACATGAAAGTGTATTTTATTACAGACGTATTGTTTTTACCTTGTTTTCATCGGTCAGTTTATGTATTGGATGCTTCTGGACTTCTGTGTGTTCAGTGAATTATGTGCAAATGCAGTAAAGAAAAGAATTTAATGATGAAACCCAATTGTGTTTTTTCAGTTTGTTCTACTGGGGTTAAAGTCGAAAAACAGTCAAAAAAGTCATTCAATCAGGAGAGACTTCATTAGAATTTCACAATAATTTATTACACATTGTACAAATGTGAATAGTGCAACGTCTTTGGCGATTGGACTCCATCCTGAAGGAAGACAATCGATGTTGATGAAGGGAGTTGCTGCGGAGTTATAAACAGCATAGTATAGGATGTCGAAAAAAGTCATGAAAAAGTCAGTGTACCATGTCGAAAAGTCATAACTTTACTTAAGTTACTTTATTTTTAAAGTTGCTTTTTTAGTTACTTTACTTTTAAAGTTGCTTTTTTAGTTACTTTACTTTTAAAGTTGCTTTTTTAGTTACTTTACTTTTTTAGTTACTTTTAAAGTTACTTTACTTTTAAAGTTACTTTTTTAGTTACTTTACTTTTAAAGTTACTTTTTTAGTTACTTTACTTTTTAGTTACTTTTTTAGTTACTTTACTTTTTTAGTTACTTTTAAAGTTACTTTACTTTTAAAGTTACTTTTTTAGTTACTTTACTTTTAAAGTTACTTTTTTAGTTACTTTACTTTTTTAGTTACTTTACTTTTAAAGTTACTTTTTTAGTTACTTTACTTTTTTAGTTACTTTTAAAGTTACTTTACTTTTTTAGTTACTTTTTTAGTTACTTTACTTTTAAAGTTACTTTTTTAGTTACTTTACTTTTAGAGTTACTTCTTTAGTTATTTTACTTTTAAAGTTACTTTTTTAGTTACTTTACTTTTAAAGCTACTTTTTTAGTTACTTTATTTTTATTTGAAAAACTCTTATTCCGTATCCCTGTAGTGTTGATTCAGAGTAAGCACTGCATTAATTACAACACCTTGCACATTTGGAAAACCAAAACTACACATATCTTTAATTTCAACCAACATATAAACAGTACAGTACACTGCCTTACAGGTTTGGCGAATAGAAGTCTGTGTTCAGTGCATAATGTGCATGGCATGGGAGAAGATACATTCATCACCAGGTTGACCACAGCTGGCTGCTTCACTCCTCTGTGTCGGAGCTGTCTGCTGCGTCGGTGTTGTGGGTCAGCATGTAGTTGTCGATGGAGGGGCAGTTGTGGATGGAGTAACGCAGACGCTCAGCGAGGATGGCCTGGCTCGTGTAAGGGGGCAGGCGAAACAGGAAGAAGCAGGTCTGTGCAGTAGGGAGGCCGTTGACGGGCTGTAGGACATGATAGGGGGAAAAAGTTTAGTAGTTTGTACTATTGATATGTTTGCCCTCGTCAACAGGCTCGTTATTTCCGTTAGCGATGACCTCACCCTATCAACCTTGATGATTTGGAACTTCTGCGTGATATCAGCTGGGTTGGAAGGCAACCTGGACCGGCCAGAGACGAAACGGAGGAAAAGCACTCGCTCCTCATTGGTGAACTCCTCCAGGCTACCTAATGTTCATCAGGCCTTATCCCGCATTTCTGTCCTGCTGTAAAACTGTCACCTTACTCTCCTGATATCAAAGCCTTTTTGTACTACTGCACCTGACCTGCATATAGTTTGATTTATTTTAGGTACTGAAGTTGTAAAAGTTCCTTTTAAAAGAAAATGCCTTTTGTAAATAGTAATTACTGCAATTTAAATATTTTCCTTTATTGTTTTTATATTATGCATATAAGAACATGAAAGTGTATTTTATTACAGACGTATTGTTTTTACCTTGTTTTCATCGGTCAGTTTATGTATTGGATGCTTCTGGACTTCTGTGTGTTCAGTGAATTATGTGCAAATGCAGTAAAGAAAAGAATTTAATGATGAAACCCAATTGTGTTTTTTCAGTTTGTTCTACTGGGGTTAAAGTCGAAAAACAGTCAAAAAAGTCATTCAATCAGGAGAGACTTCATTAGAATTTCACAATAATTTATTACACATTGTACAAATGTGAATAGTGCAACGTCTTTGGCGATTGGACTCCATCCTGAAGGAAGACAATCGATGTTGATGAAGGGAGTTGCTGCGGAGTTATAAACAGCATAGTATAGGATGTCGAAAAAAGTCATGAAAAAGTCAGTGTACCATGTCGAAAAGTCATAACTTTACTTAAGTTACTTTATTTTTAAAGTTGCTTTTTTAGTTACTTTACTTTTAAAGTTGCTTTTTTAGTTACTTTACTTTTAAAGTTACTTTTTTAGTTACTTTACTTTTAAAGTTACTTTTTTAGTTACTTTACTTTTTTAGTTACTTTTAAAGTTACTTTACTTTTAAAGTTACTTTTTTAGTTACTTTACTTTTAAAGTTACTTTTTTAGTTACTTTACTTTTTTAGTTACTTTACTTTTTTAGTTACTTTTAAAGTTACTTTACTTTTAAAGTTACTTTTTTAGTTACTTTACTTTTTTAGTTACTTTTTTAGTTACTTTACTTTTAAAGTTACTTTACTTTTTTAGTTACTTTTTTAGTTACTTTACTTTTTTAGTTACTTTTAAAGTTACTTTACTTTTTTAGTTACTTTTTTAGTTACTTTACTTTTAAAGTTACTTTTTTAGTTACTTTACTTTTAAAGTTACTTTACTTTTTTAGTTACTTTTAAAGTTACTTTACTTTTTTAGTTACTTTTTTAGTTACTTTACTTTTAAAGTTACTTTTTTAGTTACTTTACTTTTAAAGTTACTTTTTTAGTTACTTTACTTTTAAAGTTATTTTACTTTTAAAGTTACTTTTTTAGTTACTTTATTTTTATTTGAAAAACTCTTATTCCGTATCCCTGTAGTGTTGATTCAGAGTAAGCACTGCATTAATTACAACACCTTGCACATTTGGAAAACCAAAACTACACATATCTTTAATTTCAACCAACATATAAACAGTACAGTACACTGCCTTACAGGTTTGGCGAATAGAAGTCTGTGTTCAGTGCATAATGTGCATGGCATGGGAGAAGATACATTCATCACCAGGTTGACCACAGCTGGCCGCTTCACTCCTCTGTGTCGGAGCTGTCTGCTGCGTCGGTGTTGTGGGTCAGCATGTAGTTGTCGATGGAGGGGCAGTTGTGGATGGAGTAACGCAGATGCTCAGCGAGGATGGCCTGGCTCGTGTAAGGGGGCAGGCGAAACAGGAAGAAGCAGGTCTGTGCAGTAGGGAGGCCGTTGACGGGCTGTAGGACATGATAGGGGGAAAAAGTTTAGTAGTTTGTACTATTGATATGTTTGCCCTCGTCAACAGGCTCGTTATTTCCGTTAGCGATGACCTCACCCTATCAACCTTGATGATTTGGAACTTCTGCGTGATATCAGCTGGGTTGGAAGGCAACCTGGACCGGCCAGAGACGAAACGGAGGAAAAGCGCTCGCTCCTCATTGGTGAACTCCTCCAGGCTACCTAATGTTCATCAGGCCTTATCCCGCCTTTCTGTCCTGCTGTAAAACTGTCACCTTACTCTCCTGATATCAAAGCCTTTTTGTACTACTGCACCTGACCTGCATATAGTTTGATTTATTTTAGGTACTGAAGTTGTAAAAGTTCCTTTTAAAAGAAAATGCCTTTTGTAA
This sequence comes from Pholis gunnellus, assembly GCF_910591455.1. Lineage (NCBI taxonomy): Eukaryota > Metazoa > Chordata > Actinopteri > Perciformes > Pholidae > Pholis > Pholis gunnellus. The sequence goes on from NC_136530.1 coordinate 1,930,060, forward strand.
ATAGTAATTACTGCAATTTAAATATTTTCCTTTATTGTTTTTATATTATGCATATAAGAACATGAAAGTGTATTTTATTACAGACGTATTGTTTTTACCTTGTTTTCATCGGTCAGTTTATGTATTGGATGCTTCTGGACTTCTGTGTGTTCAGTGAATTATGTGCAAATGCAGTAAAGAAAAGAATTTAATGATGAAACCCAATTGTGTTTTTTCAGTTTGTTCTACTGGGGTTAAAGTCGAAAAACAGTCAAAAAAGTCATTCAATCAGGAGAGACTTCATTAGAATTTCACAATAATTTATTACACATTGTACAAATGTGAATAGTGCAACGTCTTTGGCGATTGGACTCCATCCTGAAGGAAGACAATCGATGTTGATGAAGGGAGTTGCTGCGGAGTTATAAACAGCATAGTATAGGATGTCGAAAAAAGTCATGAAAAAGTCAGTGTACCATGTCGAAAAGTCATAACTTTACTTAAGTTACTTTATTTTTAAAGTTGCTTTTTTAGTTACTTTACTTTTAAAGTTGCTTTTTTAGTTACTTTACTTTTAAAGTTGCTTTTTTAGTTACTTTACTTTTAAAGTTGCTTTTTTAGTTACTTTACTTTTAAAGTTACTTTACTTTTTAGTTACTTTTAAAGTTACTTTACTTTTAAAGTTACTTTTTTAGTTACTTTACTTTTAAAGTTACTTTTTTAGTTACTTTACTTTTTAGTTACTTTTTTAGTTACTTTACTTTTTTTGTTACTTTTAAAGTTACTTTACTTTTAAAGTTACTTTTTTAGTTACTTTAATTTTAAAGTTACTTTTTTAGTTACTTTACTTTTTTAGTTACTTTACTTTTAAAGTTACTTTTTTAGTTACTTTACTTTTTAGTTACTTTTTTAGTTACTTTACTTTTTTAGTTACTTTTAAAGTTACTTTACTTTTAAAGTTACTTTTTTAGTTACTTTACTTTTTTAGTTATGTCGTGTGTCGTTATGTGACACACTGAATTGGATTTACACGATGTGGTCTATACTTGATATAGAGCAACATAATGCATGTTTGCGCGTGTTCTCTAGCGCCACATAGTGGATACAGGAACTGGTGAAATATTTGCACTACATAATTTCCAGTGTCACACAGTCCAATCATTAAAAATAAGTCTAACTTGTGGGCTCGCTGTCTGATGGTCGCAGATATTTATGGCCGCTTCTGCCGGCATCCCGCCAGTACCTCCGACGTGCGGGAGGATACGAGGGCCCGTACATCGCTGCTTGCAGCTTTAATTATTATTACTGTTCTAAAGGTCTCAGTATTCCCAACAAGGTTTTTAGACCTATATACACAACCATGATCCAGAAGGTATTTTATATTATATAACCATATATTTAGCTTTCAGAGCAGACCAACTCCTCCCTCTGTTCCCACCAAACACTCTCATCACATTTTAAACCTTTTTACACTTTATTATCAATATGTACATCAAACCACTTTCCTAAACATGTTTTTAATTAGTCTATCCTATTCAGCGCCTTTAACCTCTGTTACAATTATAAATAGTTATTTATAATTTTTTTAAATAATAAATATTTTTTATAATCTGTTAAAATTATAAATATTTTACATTTTTTTATAATCTGTTAAAATTATAAATATTTTTTAATATTTTTTATAATCTGTTAAAATTATAAATATTTTTTAATATTTTTATAATCTGTTAAAATTATAAATATTTTTTTATATTTTTATAATCTGTTAAAATTATAAATATTTTTTAATATTGTTTATAATCTGTTAAAATTATAAATATTTTTTTATAATCTGTTATCTGTTTATAAATATATATTTATAATGTTAACATAATATTTTAATCTCCATTTGTTCCGTTCATCTTCTTCCACGTGCCCGCCTCTCGTCCACGAACACCTGACCTTAATTAACCTAATAGAGGCGCCCGTGTTGCCCAAATCTACTTAAATGGATTCACCTGCGGCTCCGGTTGGTTGAGCAAAAATGGCAACGTATGGTGACGAGCCAGTAGACAGTTATTTCTATTCATCTTACAGACACCCCCGGCCCAAAGACGCGGGGTGGAAGTATAAAAGCTACCTGTCCCAGTACGGGGACACTTCTTCGGACGCGTTCAACAACCACCAGCGCGCCCAGCTTAAGTCCATCTTATCTCAGATCAACCCCAAACTCACCCCGAGGCTCCGGAAGGCCAACACCAAGGATGTGTCGGTGCAGGTGAACCCGCGGAGAGACGCCACGGTACAGTGCTCCATCGGCCCGCGGACCCTGCTGGCCTGGAAGCGGGACTCCCGACGCAGGACGCAGCAGGAGCCCGGAAGCGGCGGCGGCAGTTGCGGCGGCGAAAGCGGCAGCCCCAACGCGGCGGGCGGTGTGCGGTACCAGCGCACCCTCGCGGTGTATTCACCCATCGCCTACAGAAGCGTCACCTCCTTCCTGGTCGATGAAAACAACAACAACAACAACATTAAGGAGGCCTCGTGCGGTGACACGCAGACTGGTGACCCGCCGGACTCCGCGGGGAGACGCGACGGAAAGACCGCGAAGCTCCCGGAGCCACGCGACAAAACCAAAACCAAGCACGTGGAGAGCGACGAGCTGCTGCTCACTGCGGAGGGGTCAAAGGGCAAGGCGCGCGTGCGGTTCCAGGTGAGTGTCATCACGTGATCAAGGAGAAAAACATTACAATGTGCAAACATGATCTAAAGAAACGTTTAAATACATATAAATAATTAAAACCATATAATTTAATAAATAAACCTACATTTATTTTTTATAAAATAAGTTATACATAAATAACTATTACAAATATTATTTATTACATTTATACATTTTTTAAAAATAAAACCTAAAAGCAACACACTGTATAGAATTTAGTCCCCGAAAGGGTAAATTAACCAGAACGTTGGTCATTTTAAACTGTCAAAATGTACTTCCCATTTCAAATCAATCATCTACTAAAACAAATAAAATGAGGTGAAACTTTACTCCTCAAACGCAGCTCGTGTGAAGTTGTTACAGATATTATGAGGTAACTTTCCTCCGATGTTCAGAGACCCTGAGCTGTGGAGCTTTTAGATGAAAGTCTCTGATTCAGATAAACTAACATCTTAAATAAGAGAATCTAATTAAGAGAATCATTCAGTAACGTTAGCATGTGGTAGATGGTCATTTCAGTTCTGATGCTTTTCAGATTTTTCCAAACGTCCTAAATCAGACGTTAGGATAACAAAGCAGCTGTTTAACTTTGTGAGCCGATCTTTAACTAGTTGAACTGATTAATCGACGAACATGAGGCGGAGAGTGAACCGACTCCCTGACCTTTGCCTTCTCGTCCCGTCAGTTCCTGGAACAGAAGTACGGATATTATCACTGCAGAGGATGCAACCTGCGATGGGAGAGCGCCTATGTGTGGTGCGTTCAGGGCACCAACAAGGTGAGCTGATCTTTATTTATTGTTCGTTCGTGACGTTCACAGCAGGCCTAACTGAAGCACGTTGTGTTCCAGGTTTACTTCAAACAGTTCTGTAGGAAATGCCAGAAGGACTTCAACCCGTACCGCGTGGAGGACATCACGTGTCACGTAAGCGCGTCTCTAACTCGCTCTGTGAGCTGAAACTGTGCCACAGACTGAACCAAGACTTTCTTCTTCTTCTTCCCAGACTTGCAACAAAGCGCGCTGTTCGTGCGCCATAACGCAGCGCCACGTGGACCCCAAACGGCCTCACAGACAGGACCTGTGTGGCAGATGCAAAGGGAAGCGTCTGTCCTGCGAGAGCACCTTCAGCTTCAAGTACATCATCTAGGAGACTTCAGAGACGGACAGCCGACTTTTTTTGCACAAAAAAAAACCATTTGATGTTTGAAAACTTTATTTCATGCCTGTTTTGTGTTGATGGATTTAAGCACCACACAATTTTGCAATGTAATAAATGGCTACCTTGCACTCTGTACTGGTGCCGTTTCTTTCAGAAGTGGAACTAAAATACTCAAATAGAGCTTTAATTGAACTCGGCTCAGGTCTCCTGTGGAGGATTAATAGAGCGCCTGGAACTCTGATCTCACTGTGGTGGGTTTCGGGGGCCAACCTGTTGACACTCCGACGGCCCCCCCACGGGCTTTGAGTGTTAACTGTACATCTGTGTCACGTACACAACTATGTGTAGGCACTGATGAGACGTGTCTTTGGAAAGCAAGATTCTTGTGATTTGATTTATGCAAACGCTTTCAAGATACAATCGCAACAGCAGGTACTCGACGCCTGTCAGACCACCAAACAATTACAGAATTGAGGAAACTCTCCTATGAAGCCTCATCGTAGTCCACCCATCGATATTCACACAAACGCTCTTGTTACATTAACAAAGCTCCAGACGATCCAATCCAGTCAAATATTTAGTCCATAAACACCCACGACTGCTTTTGCATCATTTCAAATTAGCCGGCAGATAAGCCTAATTATGTATTTTCCAGTGTAACTTCAGTTCACATGTAAACATTGACGCTCTCTGTATCAAAACGGCGGCTGCACTCTGACCTTTTGATTGACACCTCATGACCTATGAGGAGCTTCCTGTCCACAGCCTACAACAGCCAACGAGAGTCCTTGTTGAAGGACCGGGCCTGCCCCTCTTTCGTGTAAAGCTCGAGCCAATTGAAACCGATCGTTCTGATGCTTCGTAGAGCCAATGCAATTTCCAAAATGACTATATACAGATTCAGGGGTTAGATTCAGAGACAGAACTTGGACGTCACTGCGTGAGGCTTCATGCTGCGGTCCCTTTGTGTTTTCCAGCTATAGTCTGTTTGCAAATAAATACCGTCTCCTTCAGTGTGTTCAAACGTCTATTACTCAATGCCAGCAGCACCTACAGTGATTCAGAGTGTTACCTTTCAAAAGAGACCAAAACCATGAACGTACTCCACATGGTTGAAGAACAGCTTTGGGTACGCGGCGCCTTGGATCGGTGTTTTAGGCTAATTTTACTGGAGCGGTAACAGGTTAACCTGTTATGGACCCAAAGTAGCATTTATATAGTATATCAATTAAAGAGGGGTGCAGGAAATAACTGTACAGTTTCAGGAAATGGGAGAACTTATAAGATTTAAAGGCAAAGTACGATTTTTAAATACTTTCAGTTAAGACGCGTGATTGTGGACTCTCATCACCTGAAGGGGAAGAGTGTTTAGCGAGACGATGTATATCCACACACTCCACACTCTGGAAGAATTTAACTCTTTTTCATGACACCCAAAATAAAAAGCAGGTAACTTGCTGCACAACGTTGGAGGCCAACCACTTGCATATTTTCTGTTAATGCTGTTAAATATTGTGGGATGTGAGATCCTGAACCCTGTGTCTTACTTTAGCTGCGTTTCATTACAGATGTTGCATCTTATTCCCATAGAAAGCACTCTGAATCGAGGACCGAGCTCAAACGGTTTGATTAGTTTTTTATTTATCCAGAGAGAAGGCTGGTATGTGAGTGAAGAAAAAAAAACCAAAAACAGAAATGTATAATGCACCTCTACATTAAAACATCTTCCAGGTAAATAATATATTCATTAAATAATTAAGAACAGCATTCAAAATGTACCAGACAAGCAGGGAAACCAAGCTGAGGAATGAGTACAGTGACGTGTTACGATGTGCCATGACGAGATCTCCAGAAAGCCTTCAGACGATGAGTCACAGCAGCCCCCCCCCCCCCCCCCCCCCCGAAAAGACAAAATAATATAACGCAACGTTGGAGGGGAGGGGGGGGGGGGGGCTGCTTTGCAACGTGAACAAAAAAACTAAACGTCAGTCCTCTTCTTGAGGGTTTAAGCGGATCACAGTGGAGGAAGAAGGAATGCATATGACTTGGTTGGATTGGTGCGGTCATTAGACCCCCCCCCCCACACACATAACCCCCCCACCCCCCCACAACCAAAAACCAAACCGAGGCAGCCTTTGGGAAAGTGTGACTGGACGAGGAAGGCGGATCATCAAAGACTCTTCTCTCTCATCACGTGAGCTTTATACAGACATCCTACTCGGATGAACAGTGCATTACACAAAAGTACAACGGGGGGGGGGGGGGGGGGGGGATACTGGTTTTACACTATACATTTTCTAAAATATATACAGAGTAAAATAAGTTATGTTTCCATAATGACTTGTAGCCAGTCTGTGTGTGTGTGTGTGTGTCTCTAAAGGCAGCTACTTATTTGGTTAAAGAGTGAGTTTGTTTTTTTTTGCGCGGAGATCAATAAACAGATTTATATATATTTCTCTTTTTACACTCCCTGAAAAGGCAAAAAACGTGTCCCACAGGGCTACAATGTTACATATCCTAACATTTTACAACCTAGGATGTTAGCTCTAATAAAAAATACATTTCTCAAAAAAATATTCTTGCAGTGCTTTTTTTGTTTTTTTTGTTTTCCTCTTTCAAGCATGCTGTTGAAAACTTCTTAAACAAGATTTGTAACTTTTGTCTTTCTCTTGTGTTTTGCTCATGAATCTGGAGGGCGTGTCCTCAGACACACGACCGGTATACATGCTTCTACCCCCCCCCCCCCCCCCGTGTGTGACGGACCAGCAAAAAAGAAACAAAAATAAAAGTTCTCGTCCCACAAAACCACCTCACGACTTATTGCAACTGAATTTTGCACGTTGGCTTAGTCCGGGAGAAGACGTTGGCTTTAAGCATTCATACGTAATAATATATATTAAGAGTCACAGTTATTCCCACTCATCCGTTAGCCCTTTAGGTGGAGTCTCTGGTCCTCCTCTGGAGCCCCTCGCTGTCTACCCTCTCTCTACAGCTGAGGTGAGGTCTGTGTAGAGCGGGGGGGGGGGGTAATGTTAGTCCAGTCTAGTCCAGAACCACCAGTTCTCACAGTCCAGTGCTGACCGTGGTGGTGGTGGTGGTCTGGCAGGCCTGAGCCCGGCTCAGAGCCTCTCGGATCTGCAGGTTGAGCTCCGTGAGGCGGCCGCTGGCCTGAGAGAGGTCCCTGCTGGGACCCACCACGGCCAGGCAGCCCGTCTGGCCCAGCGTCTGGTGGCGGAAGTAGATGTGCAGCAGGGTCTGGACCGCGTCGTCCGTCTCGTTGCCGAAGATGTCGTTGGGCCACAGAGACCTGCGGAGGAAGGAAGCAGCGCTCTTAAGTTTGGTTTGTACTGAAGGCAGCAGGAGGCGCATGTGCAGCTCTGAATCTCTGTGACTTGGCGCAATCAGGTGAGGCAAACTAATAAAAACTCTATTTACATGTCTGAGGATTATACAAAGAAGGTCGGTTCACTTTTAGAAACAGGAAGTCTTCATAATCTACGTTTTAGTAAATAAAAGTAGTTTATAGAACCTTTCTTTATAATATATTTAATACTTGGCTTCTTTCTTTATAAAGGTAATAAAGTCGTCCATAAATATGAGTTTACAGGTCATTATAGTCCCTCGTCAGAGTGGAGGTCGGTTCATCTACAGCCTGTGTTCATATCTCTGAGTTGCACTGAGTTCACTGAGTATTAACAAAGCTTTAGTGCTGCTGCCGTCATGTGGAGTGACGAGGTTGTACGTTTATGATGTTTCTGTGCAGCGTGCGTTGCAGTTTTTAAACTCGTTCAGCAGAAACACAACTACTTCTCTGCAGCTTTCACATCTCAAGGATAACAGAGAAAGTCGGTAGAGGTTATATATCAGTAAACTGCATCACAGTAGATCGGAGGTTTCTGTCTCATTTATATGTTAACGATATGCAGGAGATTTTAAAAAGCTGTGAACAGCAACACTTGACCTGATTCATTCTTATTGACTGATCTTTGGTCGGTTGATTTGAGTCAGAAGTGTTCTTCGTACCTGAAGACTTTGACTTGTGTGAGAGCAGAGCTGAAGTCTCGGGCTCTCAGAGTCTCGATCAGAGATTGGATGGCCGTCTCCGTGTTGGTCTGAGGAGAAGAGTCCGACATGCACGCGTCCTCCTGAACACCGCTTCCTGTCTCCGCCTCCTTCAGGCAGCTCTCGAGGATGGAGAGTTCTTCAGACATGTTGGTCACCTGAGAAGCAGAAGACGTTAATCTCATTGCACTGCATATTATAACGCACACGTGCAAAATAAACCTCCACTACATATTAACTGGAAGCACCGACCCCATCACTCCACATCACAAATGATTTAATATCGTTAGGAAGCAAATCTAATTAAAGCTCCAGCAAGAATGCAGGAATCGACCGTCTTAAAGGGACAGTAGTGTGTTTGTATGAGGTTCTCCTCCAGAGTCAGAGTTCTACTACAGCAGACGAGCTGAGATCTCTACAAACACACCAGACTCCATTCACTCAACCGAGGAGTCTAACATACGTCCACAGCAGAACATAGACTCATCTACTGCAGTAGAACCCTGACTGTGGAGGAGAACCTCACACACACTACAGAACATCAGTACTGTCTCTTTAAATATTCTGTAGTTAAGACAAACCAGCTCTGCATTTCAGGCATGTTTTATGATTTCAACGTCTGTCAGAAACCTAAACAGATCTATTCATGCAAATCCAGTTTATTTATGAAGCAGCTAGAAGTCCAGTGTGTTGTTTTGTTCTCACCTCTGCCTCCCTCTTGATGGTGTCCACCCTGCTGATGAGCTTGCAGTAGGCCTGGAAGAGCAGCAGCAGCTGGAAGTGCAGCTTATAGAGCCTGCGACACAACTCCAGCTCCTGCAGAGACAGAAACACAACGAGAGTCACGCGGTGGGTCGAGCTCGACACGTTAACTCGCTCTGACGGTCGTGTGATTAGACGGATTGGTATCCTGGGTTAGAGACGTGGGAGGAGATGAAAGGGTTAACGAGGACGAGAGCATAAGAGCCATCCGGTCGGGGTCGCGGAGCGAGAGGTGAGTCTACCGCTACGGTTAGTCATGAGATCTCAACTGATTACTGAGAGGCCAGACCCTGATCCAGGACAACACGGAGCGACAACAAACGCTGCTTTGAACAGGGATGGAACGATACACATGCAAAATGAAAAGTAACTTCAACCGGACAATGACGACTACGTTTAAAACCAATATTCCACTAATATTTCCGTTTACATGCAGCCGTGCATATTCTGATTCATGTGACTTTAAATCACTTTAAAGTTACTGCAAGGAACTCGATGTTGGTCCCTGTGGACTAAAGTGGTGGTGAGTCCCTTTAGAAAACCTCTCATGTTACTGCAGCAGGTCTGACAGTCTGACCCTCTCAGTCCTGGTTCTGGTTCTCCCGTGCCTCCCTTCCCTCCAGCGGGTCCAGCAATACGTCCTGGACGAGGAGGAGGAGGAGGAGGAGGAGGAGGAGACGCTGCTGCCGGGAGCTGAGCTCTCCTCCTCCCTCCGGAGCTCCTTGCAGGTCCAACACTGCAGGTGAAGCCGGATCTGGGTCTGTTCACGGTGGACCGGTCTCTGCTGGAGTCTGAGCTGAAGGAGTTTCTGGTGAACCTGCATGAGTTCATCTGGTTTCACCAGAATCCGACCCGGTGGCCCTGATGACGAGCATTAAGAATAACTCTATAGAAACAGACCATCTTCTCTCTGATGGTCTCTTCACTGATGGAGGTCTGATAGAGGATCAGGACTACACTGAGACTGGTTCAGGACCAGGTAAAGGTTCCTCACAGTAACTTTAAGTACAGTGTGTTTTTCCTTTTCTTTCGGCTGACGAGTGTCACAAACGATTGACTCGATTGTTATTTGATAAAAAAACATTTAAAAATGCAATTTAATATTCTGAGTATGCCGCTCACATGACCCGGGTCACATTAGGAATATTAGTGTAAACGTAGTCGCTATGATCTCTCCATCGATAATGAAATCATCAGTAACTCTGTGGAGACGTCTTCATCTATCTGCAGACACAATCAGTGTGCCGTACGAAGCGGTTTGATTATCCGGCTACAGGAGGAAGCAGCACATGTTGCCGTACAGGATAACGGTAAACCGTGAGGGAGGATGGGAGAGCCGGGTTACATGACCGATCAAGAGGAGGTACAGAGGGAGGTGCGTGGGTGTCCGGATGTCATGATTATTATTATTATTAAGAGTCTATAATATGAGAACCACTTACTGCTAGATTTTCCATTTGCTAAGCAAGAAGGAGAGCAGGTCACACACACACACACACACACACACACACACACACACACACACACACACACAACAAAACAGAAGGAGAGAAAGATCAAGAATTAGTGCGCTTTAACATGGCAGCTGAGACACAGTGACCTGACGGGCTACAGAGCGGAGGTTTGTCATCTTCACCTGGTACAGGTGAGGGACCTTTATTCTGAAGGGCTGAATAACAGGATGTGTGATGGGGGGGGAGAAACGATGTGTTGGAGGCTACAGGAAGGAGAAAGTGCTTCTGTGACTGAAAGCATCAGTTTTAACCTAAAGGCCTTTACACACAGACTAATACGTGCATCATGAATACTTTCCTCCAAACGCTAAAATTACGGAAAAAAAGTGAAAATTTTCTGGGAAAGGGTCGATTTCCCTGCAAATAAAAACATCAACCTATCACGTTGTGTGGAACATATTTAAAACTTACACTATAGCGTACAACAACACAACAAACTGTATTACTCCTTTCACCCTCGACTAAGGCAGTGCAAACCCAGCCAAAGCTTCATGTGTTAAAGCTGCATTCTCTCTAGTGTCCACCAGGGGGCGACTCCTCTGGTTGTATAGAAGTCTATGAGAAAATGACTACTTCTCTCTTGATTTATTACCTCAGTAAACATTGTAAACATGAGTTTATGGTCTCAATCTCTAGTTTCAAGTCTCTACGTCACTCCTCAGTCCAAATATGTTAACGTCCATTCATCGGGGAAAAAAACAACATGGCGTCGGCAAAATCGCCGAACTCCAGGCTTCATGACATCAGTCCACAAACTAATGGGTGACGTCACGATGACTACGTCCACTTCTTATATAAAGTCTATGGATCCACTCCTTAAGTTCTTACCTTTCACAATAAAAGCCCTCGACATATACACTGTGTAAGTGTTTACCAGAGGAAACTCAAATTCACTCCAAACATTTTAATAAAAGGAAACTCAATAAAATATCAGACGCTGGTCAATGGGATGCTGGTGGTTGGACTTATACCTGCAGGAATCTATTCAAACCTTATTTTGCAAATTTGCCGCAACTTTTGCAAATTTGCTTCGCTGCCGGTATGAAAAGTTTTAACGCGAAATATTCACAAGGGAGTGTTTAGCACTCGTCACGCCTCCGGTGTGTAAAGGTCTCACGAGGGAAGCTGTGAGTGTGAATCCACAGATTTGTGTAAGAAGCTCAAGCTTCAAGTCAGAAATGTCAACAACTGTTGACATTAAATAGTGACAGTGTACTGTGTACTCGGTTCCGCTGCTTTCAGTAAACTGATAAAATACAACAAATTGCTTGTTGAATAAAAACGGAAAATTATTTCCAATATTCTTTAATTGAACAAAGTTAATAAAGCTTTTATTTGTATTTTAATAACGCTGTCTTTTTAATGTGTTTATCGTGCAGATTGACATTACAATGATAAAAAAAAAACTATATTATAAAGCCAAGCAGAAGAGATGATGAAGACAAAAAGGTCGAGCAACATCATCCCTTAACGTTTAGTCATTCCCTTTGTAGTCAGAAATGATGTCATGTTTGTTTAATTTATTGGAAGAAAATGTGAGAAACTCCTCCTCGTCGTCTGTCGGGCTGTTTGATTGACAGCAGCTTGTAGCCTTCATGTCACGTGCAGACAGCGTGTTAGTGGTGAACAGAAGAACCACGCCAGCATCCAACCGCACCGACATGCAGTAAGTCACATGCTGTTTAATGGGCAGCATCTCGGCAGCTAATTTGCCGTCTTGCCTGCAAACTAACGTTAGTGGTGCACGTTTTTCCTGAATGTTCATTCAACAAACAGGACAAGATGCGGGCTTCCTGTTTGTGAGTTCGATAAGAAGGAGACTTGAGGAGGAAAGCTAATATACGGTCGCTGTTCTGAGGCTACAGACACACTAATACGGAGATCGTTCAAAAATCCCTCATCTTTGAATGATTTACAGGATTCTTAAACGTTATATTGATTGACACAAATGACCAATACTCCTCTCAGCCATCAAACCAGGAAGTGTTCGTCCCTACCTGTGCGTGAGTATTGTGTCGCTGGCTGCTGTCTTTGTCCCCAAATGTTTTCCTGCAGTTCTCCAGCCACTACAGGTTCGGGAGGACAGGAACGGGTAAAAAGACAAGAGAAACACATTAAGGAAGGGAGAGAGGAAGATAAAACGGAGGCAACACAAGAGCTTTGCTTTTCTTTTCCTCCCTCTGCGTCTACATTTGTGTACGTATACAATAAAAGGTCGGTCAGGACGGAGATCTAATAAGAGTGTTGTACTTAGCGAATTAAAGAAGGCCTGTTCCAGAGTACGGGATCATATCTGGCCCTCCAGGGACCGTTACCGTCTCATTCAATTAGCGTCCCTGCATCCCAGAACCCCTCTGCAATCTCATCTCTCTTCTCTTCGTTCCCCCCCCCCCCCCCCTCACAGCTTCTCCGGCCTCGGCCTCCCATGACTGATTTAGGAGCGTGGAGGGTTATTTTTATCCCTTCAGCAGGAGGATGTCACTAGTGATGCAGACACTAACGGCTGCTGAATCTATTCATACGCAGCACAATGTCTGCACCGCTGCTGAGACGGGCTGGGGCTCATCTTGTACAGCATCAGCTCTTTGTCTCCACGTCCTCTCGGTACTTCCATGGTGCGATGGCACAGGGATAAAGGTCAATTTACACAAGCTTCACAAGTCCATCTCTCTAGAGATGAAAGGCTATTGTGAGACAGTTCTTTAGAGTCACGTATATCCTGACACAGCAGCTTAAACTGCAGCCGAGGCGATCTTAAGAACCGGATGAGAGCGGATGTGAGGCAACGAGTCCTGAGGGACGAAGGTTCAAAGAGAATTGGAAAAGTAGACTCGGCGAGCGCGGCGACTTACAAGTTCTGCTGCTTCTCTCTTGGCGTTGTAGGTGTCCAGGTGTTCCTGCAACTCCAGCACACTAAACTTCAGAGTCTCCAACAGTCCACAAGAGACCAGCTACAAACAGCAAGACAGGACACCACACACACATTAACCCACAACGACCAGTACATAACACGGTACGCGACAGAGAAATATCTACAGCGGGACACACGCACACATTGAGGAATATGCATAACATGCAGCACTATCTTTAGAAAGAATATGTTACTGCAAACATTGTAATTTAGCTCGTTTTCTTTTTAATCTAAATGAATGCAGACAACCATGCAGAACAGCCTCACCGTCTCTGCATCCAGCAGCACGGTGGGGCACTGCGAGCGAGACGTCATGACTTCCAGGGAGCTGAGGAACTGATTGCCCATTCGCTGGAGCCGTTCCCCGAGAAAGCGCACAGACGAGTGCGTAATGGAGCCAAACTTCCTCTGCATGCTCTGTAAATAAAACAAAAGGACGTGGAATGAAAGGTTATATTGCTCAGAATGCTCACGAGACAAAGTGCAGCCCCTGCAAGCTTTTCAGAGTTGCCGTTCACCTGAAAGAGTCTGGAGAACACGTGGAACGTGTAAACAGCAGAGGAGCCGTCTGAGTCTGACAGCATCTGGTTAACATGGCAACGCCAGGCGTCCTCCTCATTGTCACAGGCGACGGGCTGGAACGCCGCCAGGATGGCGGAGAGGAAGGGCGAAGGGGGGGGCGAGGCCTGGATCTCCGGGAAGCAGTCTGCGTCACCTTCATCCTGACTGAAACACACACACACGGAGGGCCAATGAGCAACAATCCGACGTGGCACACACTCCCTTCAGTCTGTTTTTACTGAAGGACAAATGTAAACACACACACACACACACACACACACACACACACACACACACTCTGCTGCTGGTAAACAACTCTTACGTCGCTGCATCTCTGCCTCCCTCACTGCAGATTTTGCTGCAGTATTTTGAGAGCTCTAATCTACTGCAGTGCTCTAGCACAACAACAACATATGAGCTATTAGCACTTTAGCATCATGCAAACATCCCACACACACACACACACACACACACACACACACAGATACTCACAGGCCTGTCGGACCAAACAGCCTGAAGAAGCAGACAGAATATAAGTATCTAAAGCCGGCGCTGCCGAGCGCTGTAGCGGACACGGTCTCTGTCCTCATCCTCACCCCAACTATCGCTTCTCTTTTCTCTCCCTTAACTCTCTCCCCTCGTCTGCGGCTCGACTCTGCTGCAACTGCTAACAGCACTAGCGCGCTGCACACCCATCCCACACAGGACTGCAGCGAGCTCGACACCAGCTAGGCATCGACACACACACACACACACACACACACACACACGCTTTTGCAAAAGCTGCCAGGCAACATTCACAGCAGGTAGAACGTTGGCGAGTTGTTTTTTTGTCTCTCTCTCTCTCTCTCTCTCTCTCTCTCTCTCTCTCTCTCTCTCTCTCTCACACACATAAATCCTCACACATAGAGAACACAACACTAAAGCCACGCTGCTTTCAGACAATCACTCAGAGTGCATCCCACTGACACGCTTGCCTATGAATCATCATGAAGCTTAGCTAAGTGAAGGACCTTGAGTTCAGTAGTGTATGCTAGTAACAGGCTAAGTGAGCGGCTGCATATGTGTGTGTGTGCGTGCGTGTGTGTGTGTGTGTGTGTGTGTATATGTTTGTTCGGTGTAATTTCAAAATGTACAGCTGACCTCCAGCCAGAATTGGCCCACCTTGAGGAGGGAATGATTAAATGTGGACAGCCAACACCGGTCCACCTTCACAGTTCCGGCCCACATGGGGAGCCATGCCAGGGAAGAAATTACCCATCAGCCCCTCTCAAAAGTGTTCACCTGCCAGAGGCTCGTGTAGTCAGATACTGTAATCCATAAAGCAGCCTTACCCACACTATTAACCGACTGATACGACGTATTCTCACAATAAAAACATTAGAAAATGTAACGTAAAAGCTCGTCCTTTCAGTTAAAACGTAACAGATGTGAGCTGTGCTGCATCGTAGGAGTGTTGCTTTCTTAAAAAGTTGTTTTTCGCATTAAAATGTCTAAAAAAAACAACACCTGTGTTATAAACTTAGTTGAGTTGTGCACTCACATTACCCCCAAATGTTTCCAACAAATTTAAAACTTAACTTAAAAATTTAACAAAACTCTTTTTAGATCTTGGTGTTTATATTTCTAAATGAAGGATTTTAGACATCAGACGTCTGAATCTTAATTTATCAGAGTAAGAAAGCTGAGCTAGCGTTAGCGTTAGCGTCAGCTCGGCTCACAGCGTCAGAGAAACACTGATGTTTAACGTGAAGCTGCTTCATGAGTTTTGTTTTGGAGACGAGGAGACCTCTGTGGTAAAAACCTACTGAACTATGACAACATGATCCCACGCTGCTTCACCACGTCAACAAACTCCGTCTTATTGTTGTTAATTGAGAGAACCCCCGAGCACACAAATCACATGTGTGTTTAAATGTCAGTTAAAAGTCGCCTCACTCATTAAACTATGTGGCTTTTGCTGCGAGACGTTCATCAGCCTGATATTATGTCTTATAAAAATGTAAAAAGATTCTTCTGATGTCAATGAATGAATAATCACCGGACAAGATTTTCTTGTACGTCTAGTTTGTCGTGAGATCTTTGGTTGTTTCTTCTCGTTTGAACTGTTTTACAAAGTAACTCTTAAGTTAATGGTGACGGATTTATCTTGCTTTGTTATTTTGTCTTCTGGCTGATTATAAGCATGTAAAACTGCTCCACGTATCACTGACAGTACAGAACGAGCATAAACTCAGGTCACAGCTGGTCTTGGTGGTGAGACCCAGAGACCAGTATGAATGTGTCCTTTAGGTTCCAGCTATAAGAGGATGGAGGTAATCATGAGGTGCATCTTTTCAGATTCTCTGTAAAACCATGTGGGGCGGTCTTGATCCGGACTCACCTGGACATGCCGGAGAAGTCGGCTTCCTCTTCCTCACAGCGCTCATCCAGCTCCTTCAGGGCCTGAGTCACGTCCTCCTCCCACCCAGAGCCACAGGTGCTGTCAGGGTCTGGATCTGGGTCCGGGTCTGGCATGGGCAGCGGTTGGGGGAGGACCGTTTGGGACTCCTCATCACACAGGGACCCCGGCGGAGTGTCTATGGCCGGCGGGGGAGGGGGGGCCGGATCCAGGTCTTCCTGAGGGTCCCGGGTCTCCTGCGGTTCCTGAGCATCGCGAGGGTCCTGCGAGTCCGGGAGGTCACACAGCTCTGACGGGTCAGAGGGCAGAGGGGGGGCGCTGCAGAACCCCGTGTCCTCACTCACACTGCTGCTCAGCTCGTCCGCTGCCGTCACGCTCACAGCATCCTGTAAAACAAGCCAGAGGGGGCGCTCAGGAGCAGGAACATAAACAAAACACTAACTATTAAACAGTGAGATGGGCCGGTTGTCCTGTATGGAGGACTAAAGCTGATAATAAATAAATAAATCATTCAATAAATAAAATAAAAAGGAAACAAATGTAGAAATAAAAGCCTCATTTATCAAATACTTGTGCAGGTTAATTTGAAAATAAATAAATATTCACAGAAAGAGAAAAAATATATAAAATGTGTATATTTACTCAAGAAATTACTTTTTAGGATTAGTTTATTTTCATATTTACTTATTTTCGAATATATCCTTTATTTATTTCCCTATTTATTCAAAATGAATAAATACATTTTACTTCATCATATTATATATTAGCCTGTAACCGTTAACACGGACGTGTTGACTCGTCTATATAATAATTCTGTTTCTTTCTATACTTATCTAATTATTTCTGTCCCGTTAGGAATCAATGGGTGCATCTTAATCTTCATTTTATTAATATCATTTTCTATTTCTGAGCATATTTATTTATTTTCAAATTAACATTTCCATTTTATTTGATAGCTGAGGCCTTTATTTATTTATTTATTTATCTATTGAGTCATTTATCATTAAGGCAGCTTCAGTCCTCCATATCCATGACTCTTAATATCCCTCTGAGAACTCGGATTAATGGCTGAGCCTCTTTAATAGCTTGAATTAAGATCTACAGTCGACACTTAAGGACACATATTAGCTTCAATTGTACAAGACGGATTTTAAAGTCGGCGCTTTTTACGAGGTTCACTTCCTCAGAGACCTCTGATCTCAGAGAAGGAACCGTTTAAAAACCCATATTTAATGTGATCACATTAGCTCCCATATGTAGAGTAAACATGGAGGGATTTGTTGTCAGACGGCTCAGAGCAGGGGTTCTAATTAAGAGCGCTTGTTTTTCTGCCGTCTTCTTTTCTTGTTATTTTAAAGACGGACGCATTAGGAGAAGTGTGGCCGACGGCCAGCACGTCACAGAGGCAGCAGCTATATTACAGAAAGCTTTTAGAAGTGGTCCGTGGTCCTCCTGGAGAGTATTGATGGTTTTTATCTCGGGCTCATTACACTAAGAGCCGGGGCCGTGATGGGGGCGATGTCCTTGGGATGATCTTGAGACCGTTGGCTGGATTTGAGTTCCTAGAAAGTCGCTTTCAGTTCTGCGTATAAAAGCATCGTCACTGAGGGGAAGGAGCACCTGATTACAATAAATATGTACGAGCTCAGACTGTTCTCTTCACCCTAATAGGGCTGAAACGGTTAATTTATTCGTACCGGTGGTCACGGTCCGGTGAACTCAGAATAAACTGTGTGTAGATCGATGCATGTAAAGGGGAACTTGTAGCTGTACGCCGTTAGCAACCTGTGCTGAGGTTAGCACAGCAGCAACAACCTGATTAGCGTGATTAGCTATGCAATGGATGAAATGCAGACATCGAGCTGTTCTTGTTGCTCTGCTGGTGAACGAGGAGGAGATCAATGTCCGCTCGTACCACATCTACCGGCATCAAAACAGGAAGTCGGTGGTAAAGTGGTAAAGCCCGCTTTTGATTGGCTGCCTCGGTGCCAGTCCGAGCCTGCAGCTGAAAGGTTGAGAATACTTGAACGTAAATGTAACGGAGCGCACGCCAGGCGCACCGTACCGAAGGAAAACAAGCGTTTGTAGAGACGCGTCTCCGTGTGGTGAGACCTGCTGCCTTTAGGGAAAGTGTTTGTACAGTTTTATACAAAAGTGAGAGAAACATTCCTTCTTCTTATAATGAAAATATCAACGTTTTACCAAAGATGCCAGAGGACAGAACACCACCTCAAGGCCCAGCCAGACTTTTTGTTTGTCTTCGACACTAAAATAAATGCAAAGAAACCTATTCTGCATTAGTTTGTTTCTTCTCTCTGTAGATACCTCACACTGAATCCTGACTCTTACACCAAGATCTCTACTCCTCTCATCTCTATATTTAAAAGGATAAAACACGGACTTAAATTCTGCAAGACCACGGGACATACTCACCATTGTTAGTATCAGTAGCAGTAGATAGCAAAGCTGCTCATCACAGGACATGCTCTGACATGTTAATATGGTAGCAAATTGAAAAAGGGTTTAATTGGTTTAACTGCATTGTTATACTCACACATGCTTCTGCCGCAGATAAAGGAGCTGGAGTCCAAGTTTTTAATGGAGGATTTAGTTGGAATGGTCAGTGGCTGTGTTATTAAAGGTGAGCAGTGACAGCTAACCTGAGGTGAGCTTTGGTTTCCATCTCTTCCCCCCAAATCACATCAAGCAAGCAAAGCCCCACCACACGAGTATTAAACCACATAAACCATTTAAAAAAAAGGAGCAAGAGCTAGCCTTCAGCACCCCCCCATTACCCAGAGCAAAGCAACAAAGCAAGCGGCGGTAGGAGGAGTCAGAGCAGGCAGACACGGGTACAGAACCAGCACTTCAACGCCGTCACAACCCGAGGCGGCCGATCCTCTGTGTCAACGACAGACGAGCCAAGAAGTACCGCAAAAGCAGATAAAAGGTCGAACAGATAGATAGAAGAAGAAAAATAAAAGGCGAGCTAGAAAGCACCCGAGCGCCACGGTTTATTGCTCCACCCGATTAATCGCACCTCAGGCAGCTGGCTGCTGGCGCTGTCTGAGTGGGGCATCTCCAAACTGGGGAGGGAGCGGAGGGGGGGCAGGGAGGGCAGGACGGAGGCCTCCTCGGTCAGAGCGCTGCTGGACGACTCCTGGGACTGATGCAGGGAGTCCACGTGGTTGGACGCCGTGTCGTCGGTGGCGGAGTCGCTGTTGAGCTGGAGGAGAGAACACACACGAACAACAGGTCGTGTTACGCGTCGTCTGGTTTAATGGGAACCGCTATTATTAAAAAGTACACTCAGGGCTGAAGATGTCATTAAGGCAACACAGAGACTAAATCTACTTTAGGAGCATTTCTAAAAACAGGTTTATATGAATTTTATGTTAAAATGAGGGCTGCACCAAATAGTCTGGAGCTTCATTCATAACATTGACGTCATAATTCTCTCCATTGTTTTTAAACATTTATATTTCTGTTCAGTGTGAAATAAAGATCAGGCTACTTTAATATTATTAGTATTATACTTCTTGCAGAATTGTATTCCGGTGGTTTCTGACTCATGTGATCCAAACATTTTTAATGACTTAATTACCATTAAGTGACAAATCACTTCAAAATCAGTTTTTTTTAGGGTTATGACGTCATAATATCTGACAACAGACATTTGAAGCTTCATTCAAAAACCTCAACAGAAGCTTTGAATGTAAAGAAATGACATTCGGTACAGCCCAAATCATTACGGTAGCATTCTGCCACCAATGCACTGAAACATGACCTCACTGTGTGCAACAAACCCAGAAGATGTGCTCGGTTTGACGCGTTAATGTAAACGGAGCTTTTATTATTAGATACACTAAAGTCGATGATTAGTTTAGAATCAATCGTGCACTTAAAACCAGACATTATACGTTTGTTATCTTCAATCCTGAATAAGTATTTCACTTGCAGGTCAAAATATTTTTCAAAAGTAATGGTTTGTGTTGCTTGTTATTTGCAGTACAGATCAAATAATATGTTTCTGTTTCAAGCAGAGCACAACATTTAGTCATGTTAGTCTTCCATTCAGTTGACTCTGCTCTTTAAAATCGCTTCAGGCTAAAGAGATCATGCCAATATCAATAAAAGTATTTCTATATTACAATAAAGTTTAAACACGTGTAAACGCTGCATGCTGGTCTTTCTAGCAGTACAGAGTAACACCGGACGACTACAAACATTGTTGGGGAAAATATCCTCTCGAGGCAAAAAAGCTCATTCTCTCACCGTGCACTACCGAGATCAGGAAGAGCAGAAGAAGAGAGTAGAGGTTAGACTGAGGTAAAGCATGGGTATTAATGGTGTTACTGTTATTGGTAGCTTTGGCTTGCAAAGAAACATAAAAGCGAAGAAGAGTTAGAGACAGGCGCCCAAAACAATGCAGAGGAACATGCTGCTGTACTGAGTTCTTGTCATATTTGATACTTGAGTTACATTGAAGTCTAAATATGTCTCCTCATCATTTACCTGTGAGCTCAACCAACAGATTTGACTTTTCCTAAACTGTACTTACCTATCGGGGAAAAATCAAAAGCAACTATGAGAAAGAATAATATAGCATTAATCTAGCAGTCAGAGGAAGAGGGGCTGAGGTTTGAAGGGGGGGGGGCGTCTACCACCACCAGCGCAGAAGCAAGCATCTAGGCCCAGGTCCAGCTCAGAACGCACACACACACACACACACACACACACACACACACGCACACACCATGCCAGCGGGCCGTGTGAGGAGCATGGTGGGTTGGATTGGGGGGGGGGGAGACCCTAACTAGAGTGAGACTTACAAGGCCAGAGCGGGTGAGAATCTGGCTAGCGCTCAGTACCTCCTCCTCGGACGATTCGTCCGTGTCCTCGTGGTTGGTGAGGTTGAGGCTCGGCGTGCTGCCCGCGTACTGGCACTCCTGCAGAGTCGGCGTGTCCCCTTTGTCCATGCTCTCCAGGGAGCGACGACGCACCCCCCAGTTGAAGTTGTCCATGCTCTCCCCCTGCAGGGACAAGCAAGACACCAGTGAGACGGAGCAGTGCACACACACACACACACACACACACACACACACACACACACACACGAGCAGGGTTTGGGTAACATTTCACAAAACAAAGACAACAAGACGACAACATTCCACAATCAAAAAAATTAATGCATGAGTGGGTGCGATGATTTCCCTCCATGTAATGGGATGGTAATGTGGTAATGATGCAACGTTCTAACACTATAAAAGAAAAGGGTTCACAACCACAGGGGGCACAGTTTCAAATCAAAGAGCGACAACAATGGAGAGACACCGGGGACACGGCAGAGAACTCCGTCTCTAAAAAAAGCTTCGTGGCCCACAGACTTACCTGGAACTCCTTGTGGCAAGAGAAGAGAAGGAATACGTGTGTTAGTAGACTTAAGAGAGTTATAAAACACAGAAATGTAGACACAAGTTGGACAAACAACACATTAAAGTGATAGTAGTGATGTTTAGAAGTGAGGTTCTTCTCCATAGTCAGTGTTAAGACTAACAGAATGTCTATCAGTGTGAGTGAACGCTGTATTTAGAATGTGTTCACCTCTTCACCTTGCTGTCAGACAGACCTTTCTGAGGGAACTGAAGCTGTTCTCTATGATCTCTACAAAGACACCAGACTCATTCACTGAAACACTGATTCTACCTCACAACACAGGAGCTGCTGCTCTGCTGCTGCTCACAGATGGTAGTGAGTTTGAGTTGTTGTGTGACTTTAGTGTTTTAAGGATTAGTTCAGATTCAAAAGTGTACTTTAATCAGGGTCCCTGCTCTTCAAACCACTCGAGTGGATTTAGAAATTGTGGTCTTTTAAAGATGATTTATGTATTTCTAAGATGACATAATTATACTGCCCACTATCAGCTCTTTCATATGTCCTTCAATTTATTACCTTTTCATAATTACTGCAGTTATGAGGCTACTTCACCTTGACACACACACACACACACACACACACACACGCACGCACGCACGTACACATGCACGCACACACATTGTCACATTCACAGTCATTTCTCACCTCAGCATCCTCCAGCTCCACATCTAAGAAGTCAAAGTCCTTGAAGACACCAAACTGCTGCTCGCTGCCCGTGTCTTCTCCCAGCAGCTCCTCTTCTCTGACCTCCTCCTCCACTGTGGGTATGAGGCTGGTCTGTTGGTCTGCAGAGTCCAGATCCTCATTGGATGAGAACACCACCTGCACAGAGAGGAAGTAACGGGACTCTTTGTTGTCAAAAGGTAAAATACAAGTGCTGTATGTCCATTGAAAAACATTCAAACAAAAATGAATTCAAAATCAACAACAAAAAGGACAATGCATTAACAACAGCGGTATCTTTAACAGTGATTTTACAGAGACCTTGTCAGAGGCTTTAGAGTAGGAGAGGAGTCTTACAGATGGATTTTTGGGAACGCCAGACTCCGGGCCGCATAAAGACAGGACATTCATCAACCTCTCTCTGGTTCTTCTCTGTAACAAAAACACATGATCACGATGAGAAAACAGAGTGTTTTACTATCTGTACAACATCAGAGACCAAGTCCATAAGAATTACAGAACGAGAGACAGTCAAGTCCGTCTCACACAAGTACTGCAGCCTGAACTCATCTAGACCAGGAGGCAACCTCAATACTGTGAAGTCAATACTGAAGTGTCTTAAAACCTGCATTCTCTCTAATGTCCACCAGGGGGCGACTCCTCTGGTTGTATAGAAGTCTATGAGAAAATGACTCTACTTCTCTCTTGATTTATTACCTCAGTAAACATTGTGAACATGAGTTTATGGTCTCAATCTCTAGTTTCAAGTCTTCTTCAATACAGCATGATGTTCATTTAGTGAATGATGGTCCATTTAGAGTCACACAGACCATCAATTTGCATTTTCTATTGCAGTTGTTCTTTCCGCTACATTTGGATGTAATCTTTTTTCTATTTAATTCGACTTTGTGTTGGATGTTGTGTGTGTGTGTTGGATGTTGTGTGCGTGTGTTGGATGTTGTGTGCGTGTGTTGGATGTTGTGTGTGTGTGTTGGATGTTGTGTGCGTGTGTTGGATGTTGTGTGTGTGTGTGTTGGATGTTGTGTGTGTTGGATGTTGTGTGTGTTGGATGTCGTGTGTGTGTTTGAGTAGGTACCTGAGAGAGTTGAGGCCTCTTCCAGCTTACTGGCACCAGACCATTTGAGTTGGAGCCGGACGACGTGGAGGACGTACTCCTCGTTACGGCGATCACCTGCGGCTTTCCATTCCGGCCCACCACGGTGCGCTGGTCACCGTATTTATGCCCTATGATTGGTGTCTATAGAGTCAAATAACAAGAGTTAGCAATAACACAAAACAGAGCATATCCTCAAAGTGAAACCACTGAGATAAGTGCTCTGGAGCGGGAGGACACTGACCTCTGAGATGTCAAAGTGGAAGTCCAGCGTTTTGCCGGGCAGCTCCTTAGAAGAGTTGTTGAATATTCGCGTAAAGGCAATTTCTGGAGAGCCGCACGACTCGGTGCTGTAGGAGCGCTGCACGTCGTCGGGAACGACGAGGCTGGCTGAGCGGGACACCACCAACTTCAGAATGTTCTGAGCTTCCTTCCAATGAGGGCTCTGTGAGAAACAAACAGCAATATAATGAGACCATTGTGAGATAGCAGGCTGTGTAGGTGTCTCTGGACACACTGGACATACTCATGAATGGGATGTATTTTTCCCCTCAGAAGGCCGAACCAAACCCCCCAACCCACAGCAGCCGCTTAATCCCCGAGGCCTGTTGCATTCTGTACCATTTCTCTACAATGTAAGGCCTGCGTTAATGTCAAGGGACCTTAAAGGGATCCCAAACAAATACAAGTCCCAGTGCACACCAATGCACACGCAGGGGTGATGCTGTCTACGCACAAACACGATGGCAAACACCAGCAGCAAGCCGGTACAGAATGGGCCCCGAGGCAGTAAACAGTGTAGCAGCTGTTGAGTGAGAAGCATATAGTGCTCGGGGGTCGTGAGGCTGCTAAACGGCTTCCACACTGAGATGAAGCTGCACTAAAGACGCGTCCACACAAGGATCCTGTAAAGACACGTTACTCCTTTTTATATTCTCAACTGCGCCGCTATGTATAGACCAGATCCTCCACATACATCAGATGTACGATGAATAAGAAGATAAGATATACTTTACTGTCCCCGAAGGGGAAATTCTGCCTCAGCGTTAGAGCCACACTCAGCTTTAGAGCTGCAACCATTAATCGATTAGTTGTCAACTATTAAATCAGCAAATATAAAAAAAAACGATTAATACAATTTCTCAAACGTGAACATCTTCTAGATTCTTTCCTCCTCTGTGACAGTAAACTTTAAATATTTGAGTTGTGGACAAAAGAAGACATCTGAGGACGTCATCTTGAGCTTTGGGAAACATTTTATAGAACAAACAACTATTAGGGGTGTGATGTGTTTTTTTTTTGGGGGGGGTGGAGAAATAAATGGGACTTTGTTCATTCATAAAACTAGACATTAAATAATAAAAAGTGTCACGCTGTCGCTGACCAAGACAAGCAGCAGAACAGGTTTTGTTTCTGTGAATGAACGTCTGCTAGCGAACACTGCCACCTCCTGGACGAGAGGCCTCGTTGACCGGCATCATCCTGGGAGCTCCGCCTCTTCACGTAATGAGAGCGGTGGTGGTGGGTGAGAGGGGGGGACCTCAGTTACACAACTGTTACACCCCAAAGCAATTATTATTGAACATATGCACCAAACCGCACCAAAGTGTTGCATGGGTGAAGGGTTTGATTCCTGGTGCTGCTAATTTCAGAATGTAATAAGTAATGTAATCAATTAATAAAAAGAAATATTTATGTACGAGTAGTGCACCTCCGTTGGTTAGCCGTTAGCGGTGCTGCTAACGTTACTAGCTCTCCTCCTGTTGGTCTAAACACTGATTGGTTGTTTACAATGAAACATAATCAGAGACCAGAAACACAAGTTCTACCGAGTCAGTAAAACTTTATTTACACTGTGATGGTTAATGTTAAACTGTGTCATTAATCTGAGGTTCACATGCGTGCTGAACAGTGAGGGGGATCCGTACAGATCACAGATCCACAAGGGTCCGTTACACCACTAGTATGTACTCAAAAAGTAAATCACTTAACCTACTGAGTCACTGAAGAAATACGTAACAAGAATAACTCACAACAACCAGCGAGTTACTTTCTGTTTGATCAAAACTACACAGGAAGTGCAGCGAAAAGCTCACCTGAACATATTTGCCGATGATCTTCATGATCTCCAGGTTGAACTGTTTGACGGGGGCTGCCGATAGGTCGATGTGACTCAGCAGGCTGTAGATGATCTGCAACAAGGACTGCTGCATGCTGGGAAGGCCCTTCTCCAGCAACTAAGAGAGACAAGAGACACATTACTGGTTTGATCCTACCACCGTGTGTTACTAGACGACAACAAGTCTGATCTTCATGGTGTTCTACCTCAGCCAGGTACGTGACCAGGTTCAAGGTTATCTCGGCGAAGGCGTCGTGGAGGTAGCGACAGACCACGTTGATCCAGTTGGTGCAGTCGCGGGAGTAGCTGTGTGCGCTGTACAGGCTCATCATGTGGGCCAGGTTGGACAGCGTGGCGGACTTCTCCTCCGCGCACAGCTTGGCGATCTTGTCGGCCGTCTCCTTACAGAACGGGGTCGGGCTGTCAAAGTGCTGGATCAGATGCGGTAGGAGGCACAGGATGTTCAGAGGAAAACCTGCAGTCACGTGAAGAGAGGGGAATTCTGAGATATGGCGCCTCACCCGGCTCCATATGTTTCTCATTTATTTAGCTACAAAGTCCTGCACTTACCTGCCACTTGTGAAGGGTCGACCAGCGTCTGTCTGGAGACACTGATGAGCTTGCTGAGCAGGTGGATGGTGAGCTCCTGAGTAGAAGCGGAGGTGAAGCCCTTCAGGAAGAGCTGCAGCAGCCCGGGGAAGCTGTACCACTTCAGCTTGGCCTGGACGTTCTCCAGACGCTCCCTGCTGTCGACGCGGTCCAGAGGCAGCTGGCCCAGCAGCTTGTTCAGGAGCCGCAGGGCCAGCAGGTACTCGAACTCGTAGTCCGACTCCAGCAGCGAGGCGGCGATCCAGAACACGGTGGCCATCAGGTTCGAAGGGTCCACGGGGGGGATGGCGTCCCCTCCTGGACCCCCGCCGCCACCTAGCGACGATAAGCTCCGCGTGCGTGCCAGGTTCCCGTGGCTGCCGCCGAGGCGATCGGCGATGTCCAGGGTGTTGCTCCGACGTCTGTCGGCTTTCTGCTCGCCCATCAGGCTCGCCCGGAGAGAGTTGCTGCGAGTGTGAGCGTAATGAAACAGACCGCCACTGCTCAGGTTCAGCTGGCCGGTGCTTTTCCTGTTGGTGGCAAACTTTGGCCCCAACAGGTGATCGCGGGCGGAGGTCCTGTGAATAAAACAACAAGTCGTTTTTTGTGACTTACATACGTCGGGGTGGTTATGCGACGGAGTTATAAGGAGGTTATCAGTGGACTTACTGTGCTAAGGCAGTGAGGAGGTCGTAGTTTTTGACTGTGTCCGCTAGCGTGTCGATGCCCGACTCCAGAGTCAAGAGCAGTTCAATGACAAAACCCTACGAAGAGGAAACACAAGAGGTCAGTCCGTCAGACAGAAACCAATGACTTAACATTGACCGGTGCGTCTCTAGACTAAACCGATGCTGTTCTACGTTCTGACCTGAGCCTCCTCCCCCGGGTCTCCTACAGTCTCCACCAGCCGAGAGAGAATGTCGGACAGCGTGGCGAGAGTCAGGGGTTGTTTGAGGGCCCTGAAAATCTGGAATGAGCGACCGGCGTAGTGTCGAGAAGAGCAAGACAGCGCCGTTTGAAGGGCTACTTCACTCAGCAACGACTCCAGCTGGAAACCTGGAGGAGGAGGAGGGGGGGGGGGGGGGGATGCACATACAGGTGAATATGATCACGCTGTCCAAATCATACCTGTATGTCCAAGCTGAAATCCGTAAAATGAGACAACGAGCAGTCGTGAAGCGTACAGACCTGACGGGGAATGTTTGAAGACAGTCACCACGTGTCTGACAAAAACACTCAGCTGCTCGGCGCTCTTGATGTTCGGGTTCTTGGGCGACACATCCTCGTGGTTCCAGAGCGGGCCTCGCTTTCTACAAGAACAAAACACACATCAGGCAACATGTCACACGTTGAAGGGATCGTTTGGATGTTTTTGTATGAGGTACTTATCCATAGTCAGCGTGTTTACCTACAGCAGAGGCTACGATAGACTTTATCGTTGTCTGTCATTTGGATGGACAGGGTCATAATCTATTATTACTCGTCATTTTATTTTTCTTAATAAAACAAGACAATACTAATAATAAATAAAGGCGTATTTAAAGGAGGAGTCAGTGATTCTAATCTAAAACACTTGGTCAAATTCAGCCAATATCTCCTCACAGTCTGCGAGCTGTTCGTTTGTTTGTGTTTAAAACTAAATAAATGTACAGAACAAGTTGATAGATTATTATAGTTTGTAAGATGGAGAGAAAAGATGAACAGACACTTCATGTGAACACACTTGATTTCTTTCCCGTATTCTGCCTCCATCTGTTAGTGTGTTGGTGATGTTGTGACTTAAAGGTGTTTTAAAGGTTAGTTCAGATTCACCAAAGTTACACAACAACACTAACTCACTACCATCTGTTAGCAGCAGCAGAGCAGCAGCTCCTGTGTTGTGAGGTAGAATCAGTGTTTCAGTGAATGAGTCTGGTGTCTTTGTAGAGATCATAGAGAACAGCTTCAGTTCCCTCAGAAAGGTCTGTCTGACAGCAAGGTGAAGAGGTGAACACATTCTAAATACAGCGTTCACTCACACTGATAGACATTCTGTTAGGAGTCTAACATACGTCCACAGCAGAACATTACTCTGTTTCTATGAACTCATCTGCTGCAGTAGAACCCTGACTGTGGAGGAGAACCTCACACACGCACTACAGAAACTCATTAAAGCTATGAAGTTACACCACACCTCAAAACATCAGTTGATGTTATCACACCAGGCAAAAGGAGCCAATATGACACCAACCGGAAAATCAAAACCATGCAATGTAAAATAAAAATACCCGTTCAGACACTGCAGGAGGCATGAAAGCAAATCATTGAACAGAATGAGCAACATGGTGCAGGACAGTGTGTTGATACATACTAAGCATGTGAGATTATACATTAGATGAAGTTAGATACAAGCAGTAATAGTAGTACAAGTAAATGTTCTGTAAAAACCCTTCTTTCAATAAAACAGGGTGTTCTCACCTGGAGGTGATGAACTCGATGAGAGATTTGACCTTCTCGTCCTGCTCAGCGGTGGCGTCGCCCTCGGTGAGGAGCGTGGGGGAGAGGTGGGGGAGGGCAGCGCCGAGACTTATGCTGGAGGACGTGGAGCTCGAGCTGAGGCCGGAGTCCGTCATCGGGGACGGCTGACAGTCCGACAGAATGTCCGGCACTCCTACGGGAACGATACACATCGTACACATTGAGCTGCGTGGCATGAGATACTTCAAGATATAGATTTTTCTAAAGTAGTGTAGTTAGTGTGTACTGTTATATTTATCATCTAAATAGGGGACTTTCATAGGAATTTATTAGTAAAATCTAAACAACGGATTATGGAACAACGGGCCCCTGGGCACAGATATGCAAATGTCCCCACCACCTAACACACAGACTCTGTGGTAGTTATGCCTCTTTGTTATTTTTGTGTCTCTTTGTAGCTGTAATCAGTTCAAACTCCTTGAGCTAAACTATGGTTTCTCTTCTTCCTCTTCTGACTCTGAGCTCCGCGGCAGAACGAACCTGTGAGGTTGATCTCCGGAGCCACCGGCTTCACAGTCAGGACCCTCGGCTCGTTGTAGTCTCGGTTGCGTAACAGCACCATGGCCACAGACTGAACGCTGCTATTTGCTCCCTGGACCACGAGCAGGTGGAGCAGCAGGCGCTTGCAGTGCTCGTACACCTCTGGGTGCTGGTGGTCGAACCCTGAAGGACGACACAAGAGGAGGGAGAGAGGTTAGATCATGTGACTTTAGCAGGTAGAGGGGTAAAGAAGTGTGAGGTCGGTTAGGGCCCGTCGACACGAACACAGATATTATTTCAAATGGATAACTTCCTCTATGTTTTAAAATAAAATTCTGTCCACACCACTAACGCTCCCCAGACATGAAGGTAGCGATAAAGGCTACATCCACGATACTTCAAATACCAGAGAAGCGTCTGAGCATGCTCAGTGAGCTCATCCTCCTCTAACGGTGAGAACAAACATTACAAAATAGTGGTGTAAGCTAAAATTGACTCATATGTGGAAGAGGAAGTGGAGTGTCTGCTTAGCGTCACTTTACAAGAAAAGGAGATGAAATCCCAAGAAATCGTTGATTGGGAGTCTTGTTATACGAAGTATTCAGACGTCTCAGTGGCCTTTCAGAAACAGTATTCTGCCGAGGAAGACTCAGAAGGTCTACATCTTAAAAGGAGTTTTTAAAAGGATCCGTTTTAGTAACCTAAAACTCTGTGTTTGGACGAGAGGCAAAAGTATATTTATAAGCTTATTTATAACAAGATATCTGGTTATTAAGGGCCAGGACCGGAGAAGACCCCTAAAGAAGAAAACCAGATGTGTTCTTGGCAGACACAGGCATCCAAAATATCATCAATTAGAAAGCGAGTTACCGATAAAGATTGAATGCAGCAAGAGGTGCAGGTAGGCACTCCACTCCACTTTCACCCCGTGGTCCACAATCAGGTCTGTGAGTAGGATGACTGCGATGTTACATCTGAAAAACAAGAAAGAAGGGTTGACTTCAGCTTCAGAACACAACAGAATGACGTAGAGGGAGAGTAAAGGTGACGGATGGCGTACCTGTGGAGCGGCACACCGGGGGAATTAGTCTCCGGCAGGTAATCCACAAGAGGAGACCAGCAGCCTCCCGTAGGGGGGAAGGGAAGAGGCTCCGGCCGGTTGTGATCCATCACCTTCAGACGCCAGTTAGCATAAAGAGGCATGGAGTCACCTGGAGAAGAGAGAACCAGGAGTGTCGGTGGGAAAGACTTCTTGGTCGTGTTTAGTTTGACGGTGCAAAGAGAGTTTTGTTCTTACTCTTCTCTTCTTCGTAGGAGCCTCCGGAGCTGCTGCTGTAACGGGACTCCAGACGGTGGTGCTGGCGGTTCAGGTTGCTGTTCAGACCGCTGTAGATGTCCAGGTGGGTGTAACTGCAGAATACACACACACACACACTTTACTTAAAAAGGATAGTGCCGGCATTTAACAGCCAAACCTCAAAGCTCTCTAAAATGTTTCTAAAATGAGTGTTTCATCTGATTTATTTTGTCAAAGATCGAACTTTCTTTCACATAAGAGTTACTCACACAGAAAGACAGGAGATTTGGGTCTTTCTGATTTTTCAATAAGTTCGACCGTATCTTATTATAGACTAATCATAGGAGCTGAGAATGAACTTGCTGAATAAAAAAAATAAAACACGCCAAATGTTTTAACTGCCAAAATAAATGAAATTTAAAATCCCCAAAACATCCCTAGAGATGAATAAGAGTTAAATGAAAGTATTTCCGTTGAATTCCCACAACTATAAACACATTCTGTTGTGTGAAATATGAGTTTTGAGACATTACAGCTCTTACTGGTGTCCATAGAGAAGTGTTTCAGGCCGTACCTGTCCTCCATGTTGGAGTCTTTGATCTTGCTGTCGTGATGACCATCGTTTCCTGGCACCATGGTGTTGGTGCTGGAGGTTGTTCCTGAGAGAGAGCAGACATAAAAAGAAACATTGACCACCTGACATCGAACACGTGACTCGGTATTGATGACGTGGCCTCAGCTGTGAGCGTGCCGGGCGGCTCATTAACCTGAGGTGACTGAGGGGATCTTGTAACTGGAGGTGATGCGGTAGTAAGGCGGGTTGTCCATGTGAGTGACGGCTGAGCAAACGGGATCGGTCAGCTCGAGCTCACACATCAACTCCTCCAGCAGCTGCATAGTCTTATCTCTGCCCAGGTAGACCACCACTCGTTTCACCTAAGGGGATACACACACACACACACGCACGCACACACACAGTCAGAAACATGAGTGAGCGGCGAACTCGGTGCACGGCGTACGAGGTAAACATCCTGTGACTTACGTAGGGCAAGAGGCTGGGGTCACTGCTGACTCCCGACATACTGATGAGGAAGTGCAGAATGATTTTGAGGTTCTTTGGCCAGCTGTCTGCTAAAGTGGTCCACACGTTCTCGATCTCTGACCAGGCAAACTCGTCTCCATACTGTAAAAACAAAAAACACAACAAATGAACGAATGATCTGAATTAATATTCCCAAACCGGTGCAGGCGGTCCGTTGGGTGTCTCACCTTGGCGGTCATGAACATGAGATTGTTGAGCACCATGGTTGTGGCGCGAGGGGAGCCCCAGCCCTCTCCGCGGAGCCAGCGGCGGCTGTTGACCATCGTGGTGTCCCGCTCGTGCGCGTCCTCGTCCTCCTCGCCGCCGCAGCAGTCCTCCGGTCGCCGCGGCGCGGCCGTTTTGAAATCGACCAGCTCCACGTTGTTCATCCAGGGCAGCAGGTAGTGCAACATGACCTGACGACCGCCGGGGTGAGCCGTCTGGATTCGCTGGCTCACCTCTGGAGTGGAGACAGTGGGGTGGGGTGGGGGGGGGTTTATAAAGTTTATTCCTAACCTTTGTAGTATCATAACATCCACAATATTTCCATATTCTCTGTATTGCTATAGTGACAGGGCCAGAATATACCCACAAATATAGCGTGGTGCAGAAAGCGTTCAAATATTAATCAGGTATTATGGAGTTCAGTTGGTTCTTGTTGGCTTGTCCGTGTGTGTGTGTGTGTGTGTGTGTGTGTGTGTCCAGCCTGCCCACTTGCTTTAACAGAGTAATTGTGTTTTTGCCTTTTCGCAAGACCTTCAAGCGCCCCCTGTTTGTGACGTAACAAACCTGAGAAGATGGGCAGAGTGAGCTCTGGGTAAGTCCTTGCGAGCTCCTCAGACAGCTGGTAGTAAGACACAGAGTAGAGGTGTGGCAGCGGCGAGGGAGGCGTCAAGATACCGTCCGTCCGCTGGATCTCCAACTTGTGGGCGTAACGGAAGAGCTTGGGCTCCAGGATCTAATTTTCACACACACACACAGACAAAGTGTATTTAATGAAACGATAAAAGTGGATGTAGTGGTGTTATGTGGAGAACGGTGAACTTCTCTCACCTGTAACAGCTGCATGGCCACCTCATAGATCTCCCTGGAAGAATCCGCCGCCTTGAACAGAATCAGGTTCAGCAGCACCACAGTGTCAAATTGGTAATCCCTGAGAGGAAAACGTGAAACACAAAACGCAGAGGTTGAGTCTCGATTCGCTGTCTCTACGAAAGGGTCACAAACGAACCGGGAATGTGCAGCACAGCACCTGTTGTGAAAGACGTTGGCGATGGCCCTGAAGCAGCCGGCCGCCACGCGGCGAGAGCCGGTGTAGCAGCGGTCCACGGCCCAGAACATGAGGTTGCTCTGGTCTGGATTCAGCTCCAGAAGCAGCATCACAGCCTCACAACCCAGCTGGTGAACCTGGAGAAGAAGAAGACCACGCAGCCTGTTAGAACCAAGGATTCACCTCCAACCGTCTCCACCCTGCTAGTTTAAGGACTATAAGGACTATTAGTATGAACTTTGAAAACACAATAACAGCATGAAGTATCCTGCATTTTGTTTGCAGAATTACTCAAAACAACAAAGTACTTCCTTTAAAAGAAGGAATGAGTCTCAGCCACTAAATACTGTGTTTCCAACTGGATTAAAAGGTGATTCTATTGTGTGTTCTCGATGAAACACGCTGACCTCCTGCAGTACCTCTGAACACCACTGTGTGGTGCTAGAGTGCCGCATGTGAACCTGTGCTACATAACGGTGACCTCAGGAAGTCTCACAGTAAAGCCTCACTGAACCACTCGCTCCTCATTAGCGTAGCCACGTCAGTGGAGACGCTATAATTATATACTCGTCTGGTGTCGGCTGAATTCATCCATTGGGATGAATCCATCTCCTGCAACTTAAGTGAAGATGTTTTGTGTTTTAAAGATTTATTTAAAGATTTATTTAAAGATTTATTTTCGCTTTGCTTAAAGCAAACAACGACCAATGACCATAAGAGTAACTTTTAGTCACATTATAAAAAAAAGATTATAATGTATTGAAACGATGTAACAATGTTAATATCAGTTTCCATCCATCATCCGGGTTGCAGGGTTGATGGTCGCCGCAGTGAAGCTTTTAGTTCACTGATAAAAGCACGAGGATTTAATAAGTGAACTAATGAGGATTTTACAGAGAGGAGCCACAGGCCCCAACGCTTCTCTTACCTTCTTGTCCTGAGAATCCAGGATGTTGTCCAGCCACTTGTAGAGGTAGCCGTCAGAGGAGAGGCCAACGTTGTCGGCTACGGGGCCACAACACAACACCGCAGACATGGCCTGGAGCACGAAAGAAGCCGTTAGTTCTCAGTGAGCACAGACTAACAGATTTCAACATCCACGTCTTTACGTGCGTCTGTGCGTACCTTTAGTGCACAGTACTGATGGCGGTTGATCTGCATATTTCTGTCGCTGTAGCGGTCCAGAGGGGTGAACATGATGCTGAAGGGGCCGGCCCAGTGACTGAACAGCATGAACAGACTGTGTCTCAGCGACTGCTGGGGGAAGATGGTCCTCCTCTGGTGCACTGAACACAACAAATTAAAACACATTTAGCAAACGAGACCCTTTAGACAGACGTTCGGGACATTCGATCTGATTTCGGACACATACCTGGGACATTCTGAATGATATTGGCCACAAGTGCACTGAAGTGGCAGCGAATGTCCTTCAGTGTGTCGGAGTCCTTGTCGTTTTCGGCCTCGAGCAGCTGCCTGGTCAGATCAACATACTCGAGCAGCGTGCTGTTCAGAGAGTGGCTCTCTCCGTCTAACCCGCCGCTGGTTCTGTGAAGAGTTCAGGAACAAAAGCTAAGATTAATACGCAGATAAATTAAAAGAGCAAACTCACTCATTGTCACGGGATCGTTGTGGATTACGTACATCTGACTGATGACACCAGCATCAGCCAGCAGCTCAAATATCCGGACCAGCTGGACCCTGAGGATGTCCCGACGCCTGCGTCGCTTCATGTTCTGCAGAGTAAACACGGCAGCATTAAACTCAGCAAATTACCTTTTGCTGACCACAGAACTGTGGCAGATGGTATCAGTGAAGTGCACTTACTTCAGGTCTTCTTTCTAGAGCTTCTTTTATGATGGGATTGAGCTCCTCTATCAGCTCTCTGAAGGACGGGAAAGTTATCATGTAAATACAAAATTCATAGATGTTAAAGAGTATGTCGAGGTGCAGCAGAACAGATGAAGGATCAGAGGTGTGGACTCGAGTCACATAAAGACGACTCGTGACTTCACTTGGAGGCTTTTGACATGAAAATACTTCATACCGTCACCCAAAGCCCACTTCAGAAGTACATTTAAAAAGTGTGGCACGAATCAGTTCATTCCCAGCAAGTCGACTCTTAATTCCCCAGATTGGCTTAGTTTGAAGCGACAGCATCCACTGAAGTTGTAGGAGAGAATCATTAAGAACTAACGTTACATTACCCAAGTCCAGTTAGAGAAATTATACTAAAAGGTCATTTTGTTTGCGTATAAATAAAACTACGTGGTGGTCAACAAAGAAACTGATTGCATCATGTGTAATGAATGAAAGTTGATCACAAGGTTCTGTCACTGTATTACCTTAACCTGTAGTTGCACTCGTCAGTAACATAGACATCTACAGACATCACAGTTTGTAAAACTTGCAGAAATTACAGACAGACACACAAATGGCCTTGCATTTGGTGAAGAGCGCATTATGACTTGATTAGGACTCGGGACTTGACTCTGAGACTCACTAGTGACTTTGTCCCCCCTCTGTTAACTAAAGCACAGATCACGCCATGTGTTGGTTACCTGAAGGCCACGGGGTTGGTCCTGCCAAGCCCCAACACAAGAGACTCTGTGATGTCCATGCTCTCAGAGCGCATCATTGGAACGATGTGTTTGAAGAGGGAGGAGGGGGACGGAGTACCAACAATCTATGAACACACAGACAGAAGCAATGTCATGGCTGAAATGTAAAAAATAAATTACCGTCTGTTCATTGGTCATTGTTACATGGATCCTATGTTTTTAGGATTTTTAAATTCAGGGTTACACATAATACATAGTCGTACTTAAATTGACACTGGATTGCGTTTTTGTGCACAACTTTCAAGACTTGAAAAATGGCAACGCAACTCTCTGTGGCCTGCAGCTCTATGGAAACACATTTGACAAAAACTGGAAAACAATGGAATCTTTATATCCAACATTTTTCCAAGCGACCACAATTTCTTTTTACAGAATCTGGTTAAAGCAAACAGTTTAACAATGATTAAATGAGACATGTAGAGTAAAATGTTTTTGATGAAATATCAACATTTTAAGCTTTGTTTTGGTAGTTTTTTTCTGATGGAAGTGTTCGTCACACATGATGTGTTCAATGACCGTCAGTAAGATGGAAATCTGACGATAACGACAGTTTTTACAGCTTCTGGTGACGATAAATGGTGTATTTTTGGCGATTGTGTGTGAACGGACGGTTGGTCTGCAGAGCTGCTCCTCACCTTCGAATCGTAACTGTAGCCGCTGTCCGGCGTGGACGCCAGCGTCTCAGGCGGGGAGCAGCGGACGGAGCCAGAGGTGGAGGACGAGGAGGACATGGAGGGGGAGGAGGAGGCGGAGCTGCAGCACAGAATCAGGTAGTTCCTCCAGAGGCCGATGTAGGAGTCGCTGCTGTTCAGACTGTTCAGTTTCTTGGCGTTGATGGGGCTGCTGAAGGTCAACGTACAAAACAGGAGAGGTCAGAGATGACATGACATAAAAAGCCGCGGGTCGAGAGAACAAAGCAGCTGCCTTGAGGGAAACATACTTGATGTCAACTTGTGGAGACAGAAGCTGCAGGCGCGTGTAGGCGAACATCCAGGCGTAGTTGAGGGCCGTGGGGCAATGTTTGGGCAGGTTCTCCTGCCGCAGGAAGCTGGAGAAGCTGATGACCCAGGGGTCCTGGCCCTGAGTGACGTGGGCAAACACCCAGATGTGCGAGGGGCTCACCACGTCGAACTGGTGGCTGATGGGAGACGAGCTCCACTCCGCCAGCGTCTGCAGATCAATGCCGCTGGGACAGTACAGCAGGTTGGTCTACGGAGAAAAGACACATTGAGCCTCGGAGGAGTCGTTAAGTTTTATGATTCTGTAAATGAGACGTAATGAATACCTGGTCAGCTCCTGTGAGATGAATGAAGCTCTCCAGCACCGATGCACTTAATCTGTCCATTACGTCAATGGCCAGTTCCTCATCCCCCTGAAAGATCGAGGTAGATAGAACGAATGTCAGAAAAACAGCACTAAAAGTCTTTGGCTGTTATTTGTCGGCCGTAATAAAACACGCCGCGGTTGGAGTAATTACCTTGCAGATGCCCAGTGCTGTGTGCAGCGCACGGACCTCCTTGAGGACGTTAACGGCCAGCCGGCGCGTAGCAGGCCGACAGCTACAAAGCACCACCAGAGCCAGACCCTCCACCACGCGCAGCACGCCCAACAGAGGAGTACGCTCCAGGGACAGGGAACGGCCGCTGCTTGAGCCCTGAGAAAAGAATATTCATCATCAAAAACTCACTCTGAACATTAGGGCCAAAGGTACGGAAGCCCTGAGAGGCCAGTGAGAGAAAAGGATTCTGCTGCTTCATTTTCTAAAGACTGATTTCAATTGTTTTGTCTCCTGTGTGTATGATTTAACAGGTTTTTCTTTTGATCTGTAAAAGATGTGGAGACAATATGTTTTGGCAGGTGAAGAAAACGTTTTTGTCGAGATCATTTTCATTTGTTGTTGTAATACTCATTTTGGCCACAAGAGGCTGAAGTGCAACACTACCGCATTGTCTAAGGACTATACATGTCTCCATGCACTCTAAACTCAAAGGAACGTATATTGTGTAGTTTTGTTTTGTAAATTATCCTAATAAGAAAAAAAAAATCACCTGACAAACTATTTTATTTTATGATAGAAAAAGTGACTTCGAAAAATGATAATCGCAAAAAAACTTCACAGAACTTATCCAAATAAAAACGTATTTATTCCTCTAAACACTTAATAAACCAAAAGCCATAAACACAAAGTACAGTAAATAAACATCACTGCCAGTAATGAAGTTATAAAACAGCTCAGACTTCCTCCACGAACCTTTGCATCGTGGCTCTTATTGCTGCTCTGCACCGCCTGCCTCCACTGGCTCAGGAGCTGCAGCAGCATCTTGACGGCGTTGTCCAACAGAGTGGGGTGGACGTCCGTCACCTCTCGCACGATGAAGTACGCGAAGCCCGAGAGGACGTCCTCACGCCACTCTGGGAAATCCACCATCAGGGCCTGGAGGGTGGTGAAGGCGAGGCCACGCAGCTCCTCGTCCATGTGGATGGTCAGTCTGCAGAGGGAGAGGGAGGAAGACGTTAGGAGCCATGGCAGATTGTACACCGATGTGTCTGCAGTTAGGTTAGAGGAGGAGGGGGGGGGGATTACTTGGCTAGAAGCTCTATGAGGTCTTGTCTGCTCATGCCGTCCGGGATCAGTCTCGGGATGGCGGCCACGCACGTACGGAACAGATCGATCTTTGGCTTCCTCTCTCCCCTGTGGTACAAAAAACAGCTTATGAGAACTTCAGGTCAGAAGTAACACAAACAAAAAAGGTCAAACAGCACGAGTCCAGGTTTGTGGTGACATACGTGATCATGTCCTCGGGCTCCTTGTTGGACATCTGTACGTTGGTCATGCTCATGGAGCGTCCCACTTCCTTGTCCAGGTGTCGCAGGATGTTATCTAAGGCCTTTCTGACTTGAGGGTAGTACAGCGACATGCCTGGAAAACACCCAGAGGAGTCATTCAACTGTTTCAACAAAAAAAAAAGCCTTTTTCTTTTCCCCAAAAGTCTAGAAAGGATCCAACCCACCTATGACCTTGGCTTCTTCGTCGGTGAGGGTGGTGTTGAGGAAGATCTTCTTGACGCGCAGGGTGTTGCCGGAGGGCATGATGATCCCAGTCGTGGGCATCGGCGGCTCGCCGTCTTTCTGCTGGAGGCTGTCAGCGATCACCAGGAAGGCTCGCAGGCCGATGTTCATCCTCTGTTGAGACGACAAGAGAGTTACGACGAGAGGGAATCCACAGACGCCACAACAACAACAACATCAGAACCTGAAGTCTCTACTTTACCTCCGGGTTGATGGCGAAGGTTTTGTGAGACTTGCCCACACACAGGAGGTCGTAGATTATCTCCTTCATAGCGAAGTCCAGTCTTTCCTGTAACGACCAACAGAGCAGGATTCACTGACCCTGTTCACACGTCGCCATCTTGGCTTTTTGCAACCAGTAAACAGGAAGTGACCATATGTGGACTGAGGAGGAGTGACGTAGAGACGCCGTATACGTCTCTGGTAGAGACCTGTCAATCACTGTGTAGCCCCGCCCCTAAAGCATCCCCTGCTTTATGGTCTGTTTGACTCTAAATGGACCATTGGAACAGTGGAAAGACCGACAAAGACGGTTTTGATGAGTTATTTTGCTTCTGTTAGTGAGTTTCAATGATCAGCGAGGTTGAATTCCTGTTGTCTGACTGGAGTCTGGTGGCTTTGAGGAGAGCATGTTAATTCTATGTTATGTTCGTTAATAAATTACGATAATTATCCCTGTTGATTTTCTTTATAATATATTCACTTCAACGCGCGTAACAAAGCGTTGAGCGTTTGCGCGTCTCCATCGCTGCAGCTGATAGATACCCGTGACTAACGCAGAGTCATTCTTTCCCCGGGAATGAATGCCGGTTGTAACCTTTCCCACTAGAAACAAACACCAGATGTTGGTGGGAGTAAGTGAGTTTTAGTCCAGTGGGAAAGGGGCTTTACACACAGCTCCTACACGGTGTATCATTAGCATTAGCTCAGCTGTGAGATCCAGGAACGTCGGCTCAAACTCACCTGAGCGATGAACTGGATGATCTTGACGAAGATGTTGAGCGGCGTGTCCCTGGGCACCACACTCCGGGAGCCTTTGGGGAAAAGTGCTGAAACGATGCTGAGTAGTCGACTAGTGGAGGGAAAAAAAAGGATATTTTAAGCTTATTTACTGCTCAACAACAAGGCTTAATATTGAAAAGGCTTGTACTTCATAGCCATCAATCAACTGACCTCTGTGTGACAGTGTTGCTCTCACACTTGATCCTGATGATGTAGACCCACAGCAGTCTGTAGAGAGACTCCAGAGCCACGCGGGACATTTTAGGGTCTTTGTTCTGTGGATGTAAAGACAACAATATGAGCCACTCACTTTGATTTTGGAAGTAACCCGACCCACCTGTGAGACCTGTGAGACCGCGTTGATGTTCTCTTGAGGAACTGTACGATCCTTTTCCAGCCTCTGTGCTTAATTTCCAATGAGTTTCATGTCTGAACTGATCGCTGAGCATTTTGAAGATGTAGTCGGCAGTAAAACTAGTGAAATAAAAAACTATTTTATGGGCTTTTGGAAGAAATTTTGAGTATAAAGACATGATGTCAACAAGAAGAAAACATCTCGAGGAAAATAACCATTAGGACCATTTTATGGACTGATTAAGTTAACTG
Organism: Pholis gunnellus; assembly: GCF_910591455.1. NCBI lineage: Eukaryota > Metazoa > Chordata > Actinopteri > Perciformes > Pholidae > Pholis > Pholis gunnellus. The sequence continues at coordinate 1,969,968 of NC_136530.1, forward strand.
TTCTAATGAACATATTGTTGAGATTCATGCACAGGACCGTTACGTTTGTCTGTTTTTTGCTGGTCTGGTATGATTTAATGCAATCCGGCTGAATCTGTAGCCTGAATCAGCATTACAGTGCTAAATCCAACTTGTACTGCATTAGTTACAAGCAATTAAGTCAAGTTACAAGTGAGTATTCTAATGTTTGTTTTTAAAAACACAAAACAAAAGTGTTTCAGTGTTCTCTAAAATCATAAAGACAATTATTTTTCATTTGCAATTGTCACAAAAAATGTCTTTTAAAAGCTTACTAATGCCCAGCAATTCCCATTATTCAAACTGCAAAACATTTATTCACAAATATGAATAGTTCAGTGCGAGAGACGCAACAGGTTTGGCTAACCGAGCCCGTCTTCGTGACATGAATCTCTCTACCTCTCTGGACACGAGGACGGCAATGAGAAGAAGCCGCGATGAGGCCCGTGTGTCGGGTTATTTTGCAGACTGGTCCCAACCCGATGGTCCAGACTGTGGGCGACCCTGCTCAGACCGTGTAATGTGGTCTCGGTTGGACTTCCATATGACGGCTTCACCTTGTTGGCTTTATGGAGGTTTGTGGTTTCAAACTCGTTTGGTGAAGATCTCTCTGCCTTTCTATCCACCTCACTGTCACAGCAGCTCCTGTTATTATTCCTCCATCTAATATTTATATATCTGCCGATTAGATAGTTATTAATATTCTGTGCAGCATCAATATTTTATAAGTGCAATAATGTGGACTCAACTTTTCAGCCTACTGACAGATATTTGATCATGTTGGTTTTTACTGTTTGTTTCCGGTTGGTTTTCTGTCTCCTTTGCTGCTCCAACACTGCACATGTCCCCTCTGTGGGACTAATAAAGGACTTTAATATATATCAAAACAAAAACTAAAAGCTACTTTGATGTGGAACTACTTTAAGAATGAACAAGGACTTTTAAACAGTGATGTCGATGTGGAGGCTCTCAGTTAAGCACGGCTCGGTTTAGCAACACGATGCTGTAAACACACGACATGTCAGAGGCAGATTTCCTCAAAATTGGGGGAAATAAAACAAAACACAAAACATAAACCTAGAGGTAAGTGAGAAGCTGTCTTGTTCCACGCTGGATTGGAAACCACAGGCCAGCAGCCTCTTTTTTTAATGCAACTAATCGTCTAATCTTTCTGGCTGCAACTCAACAAATCACAGTCTGACGACCAGCAGATCAGAGATCACCGGGCACAAACAACGTGGTGTTCAACATCAACTGGGACTCAAAGATGCCATCTCTACAAATAAAATCAAGTACACTATTGTGCTGCAAGATTTAATAATCTCTAATTGGCTTGTTGAATTAGACGGTAAATTAATTATTGAGTTTCTATTTAAAAGAACTGAAACGCAGCTGTAGGTTCCCTAAAACAGTTTTATAACTTTCTCAACCTTTGTTGGTTGATCAAATGCTTTTATATGGCTGATATTTAAGCAATAACAGAGTAGAAATACTGTGCTGCAAGTTAAAGTCATGCATTCTAAATATTACTTAGAATGCAGTATGAGCATCAAAATGTACTTTAAGTAGCAAAAGTAAAACTACTGATTGTGCAGAATAATACATGTTAGTTTTATAATTACTGATGCATTAACATAATCTCAGCTAGTTTATATACTGTACCTCCCAGTAGCTTAATCCATAAAACTACATCATCATTTATTAGTTCAATATATTAAAATCTTTAGATTTATATTTTGTATTAATAATCTGAACCTTGTAAAGTAGATCGTAACTGATGCTGTCAAATAGAAGTAGTGGAGTGAAAAAGTACAATGACTTCCAAAATGTGGTGAAGATGAAGTATAAAGTAGCATAAAATGAAAATACTCAAGTAAAGAACAAGTACCTCGAAATTGTACTTAAGTACAGTACTTGAGTAAACGCACTTAGTAAGATCTAAGGACGCAGAAAAACCCTTTTATCTACAAATCTAAATATCAGACAACAGTCATCACCACCGACCACAAACCAGCTCAACAACAAAGCCTGAAAGGCCACAACACAACACAACACAACACAACACAACACAACACAACACAACACAACACAACACAACACAACACAACACGTCAACGTGTTCCTCTGCACACTTCAAAGTCACCACAGAGGACGACTCACCACCCACGTGAGCCAATCAGGTGGATCGGTTCTACGTCCTGGTCACGGTGTCATCAATCCTGCTACGGCGACGTCATGAGTTGGATTTATCACAATCCATCAGCACTGTGCTTTAAACACACATCTATGTGTGTATAACTAGTGTTAATAGAATATGATTTAAGTGATTTAACATATAACCTGTTTGACTCAATGTATAAGTAAAAGGAAATGTAATACTCTGAAAAACCTCTGAAAATATTGGTGTCATGGAGACATGCCAGGACATGTGTGAACATGCCCGAGTGGGAACATTTGGGACTTCCAGAGACACCGTTACAGAGATGAAACCCGAGGGTGACTAAGATATAAAATATACCATCGACTCCAAGGCAACAGAGGAAGAGTTTCAAATAAAGAGGAGGATCTTTAGCCTCAGACGGAGAAACTATACAAGACGGCGTTCAGAGCCGGACAAGCAGCTGGTCTCTGGAGGCGACCTCGAGTCGGTTCTTTGCTTGAAGAATAAACTCAAACATCAAACATCTCTGGGACAACAATAGCTACTAACTACAGAATAGACAGAAGTGTTGGAGATCGTAGTTTAGACTTCATCAACCGGCCCAGCCTGAGCTTTCTGCTCTCCAACACATGAGCCACCCTACGCTGCCTCTGATTGGCTCACCCTGATATCCTAACCCTCACCAATCTCACTCCTCACGCCGAAATTTAACCAATCCAACCAACGAAGACGACAACTACGACTACTCTCCAATCAGAGGCGGAGCTGGGTGGGCCACGCCCTTCGCCCATATTAGGATTCATAATCTAGCTTCCTGGTTTTAGGACCTGGACCTTTGCAGAGGGACGGGAGCACCGGGCAGGTCGCTGCCAACCAGATAAACTCACCTGCAGCGTCTCAATCTGCTTTCGGATGCTGTTGTTAGACGGCATCTGGAGCGAGTCAACGTGAGAAAAAAGATCACATGACAGGAGACAAAGAATGAAGGGTTTGGGGGGGGGGGGGGGGGTAACATGCATGTTAAAAGGCAAAAACTAAACAAATATGAAAAGAGCAGTCTGAAGTATCTCGTCAATGTGACGGTACTGAAATGAAACACAATGAACTGTTCAACCGGCCACTTGTGGACTTATTAGTGGCATGCCAGTAATACAAAGTAACAGTTCATTTGTGTTTGATATGGTATAATATATATATATATATATATATATATATATATATATATATATATATATATATATATATATTAAATATATATATATATTTCAACATAAGAGTGACACAAATCTTAATTGAAAGTGATAAAGCAAAATAAGGTGTGCTGTGGTCTGTAAATCAGAGAAAATACAAATAAATAGACAAACATTGAAGCATGAGGAAAAGGACAATTAAAGGTGTGAAAGAACAATGAGCGGAGCATTTTGTTTTACAAAGCCGACAAGCAACGAAACCCAAAATCAGCAATTTATTCAAATCCAAATCAAGCAAGCTCAAGATGCTGTTTGCTGTGTCTTAACCCTGTGGGGATCACACTTTACAGCAGGGCAGCCCAAACAGCCTCAACTATAATCTCCATTAGTTTGTAAAACACCAATAAAGAATCTGAGAACATACATGCAGAACATTCAGCATGCAAACGCATTAAAGGTAGAGTTTGGATGTTTTGAAGTGTGGTTGTTTGAGGTTCTGAGCAATAGTCAGTAGTAAGCGAACGCTATATTTAGAATGTTTTCAAAGACACCGGACTCCATTCACTGTGTTTTAAAGGTTAGTTCAGAATCACTAAAGTCTCAACAACACTAACTCACTACCATCTGTGAGCAGCAGCAGAGCAGCAGCTCCTGTGTTGTGAGGTAGAATCAGTGTCTCAGTGAATGAGTCTGGTGTCTTTGTAGAGATCATAGAGAACAGCTTCAGTTCCCTCAGAAAGGTCTGTCTGACAGCAAGGTGAAGAGGTGAACACATTCTAAATACAGCGTTCACTCACACTGATAGACATTCTGTTAGGAGTCTAACATACGTCCACAGCAGAACATTACTCTGCTCATACAAACACACTACAGAACATCACTACTGTCCCTTTAAGTCATTTATTGATTTTTCTTTGACCATTTTTTTAAAGAGCAGCCACAGGGTTAAAATCACTGGTTGGACAAGAACCCCCTAAATCACTAAAGGTCATCACTACCCTAACCCATCACACACAAACCAGTCAGATGATCTCAATCAGAGAATCAGCATCACCACAACTCAGACTGACTGATTATGCCTTTTGTATTTTTTTTGAATGAAGGAAACCTAAAACAATGACAGTGAAAGAGAACACTGGAAATGAGATCACTGAGAAGACAAGACGGCCATTCGAAACCATCGGAAATCACCATCACAAAGACGCGAAGAACATGAAATCTATCCACCACAAGATCATGGGATCGCCACAAAAAGGGTAATCGATGCAGAACGAGGGGGGGGGGGGGATCAGGGGCCACGATGGTCAGGGGACAAGAGGAAAGTGGGTTTGATTGGTTTGTAATTAGTTTACAGGGAGCCATCTACAGACCTGAGTTAAAACAGCACTTGAGATATTGAACATGCAACGAGCATCAGATGAAACACGAGAGTTTAAAGATGGAACCATTTATTTTATTCTCTGTGAAACCAGTTGTGGTCACACTTGCGATAACTAGCGACACCTAATAATCATTTATTTCATGTTTGTTGTCTTTGAGCATAAATTACAGCTTTTATTAAACAAAGACTATTATTAGATTATTAAATCAAGTGCTATTCCTATCCAGATCTGGCTGTCGATAGATTAGGGTAAAGTACATTATTGTGAGACAGAACCACAGAGCACACCCTTCTTCAGTCAGCATGTTGTAACACCATGTTGATGTTTTCACATGGCAAATCAGAAAACACATAAATCGAATTTCAAATGTTACACAACACGAGTCATGAGACCTCTGAGGTTGTCAGAGCCAAGTAATGTGTCCTAAAATCTGAAGAATGCAGTCGTTGTGCTACGAACTGTGAAATGGATCGGGTGTAAAGGCTCGGCGTGTACCTTCAGGTGCGAGAGGCAGTTCTGGAGGAAGATGTGCCAGTTGTTGAGGAAGAACTGCTTCTGACTGACACACAGCAGGCAGGTCACCAGAGGATACAGAGCCTGGACAGAAAACAGCGTCAGAGGGATGAAGCAGTTTTGAGTCATTGAGGAATTTAGCATCTGAACAAAAAAGAAGAGATAAACACAAAAGCATTGCACACCGGAGAGATGAATGTAATGACATAAACACAGACCACAGACTGTATATAAGAAGTGGACGTAGTCCTCATGACGTCATCCATTGGTTTAAGGACAGACGTTTTGTTTTTTTGCAACCAGTGAACAGGAAGTGACCATATCTGGACTGAGGAGGAGTGACGTAGAGACGCCGTATACGTCTCTGGTAGAGACCTGTCAATCACTGTGTAGCCCCGCCCCTAAAGCATCCCCTGCTTTATGGTCTGTGTGACTCTAAATGGACCATCATTTACTAAATGAACATCATGCTGTATTGAAGAAGACTTGAAACTAGAGATTGAGACCATAAACTCATGTTTACAATGTTTACTGAGGTAATAAATCAAGAGAGAAGTAGAGTCATTTTCTCATAGACTTCTATACAACCAGAGGAGTCGCCCCCTGGTGGACACTAGAGACAATGCAAGTTAAGACGTGAAGCTTTGGCTTCACTCTGTAGAACTGCTGCACACACAGCAGCACAGACGGTAACGTCACAGATTGAATTTCGATGTTTCATGAATGGAAAGTTACAGATATCAGAATTGGCCAAGAAAACTACAATCAGTGCATCTCTACTCTCTGTATTAGATACAGATATGAAAGCTGGTCAGTAATTATAAACTAACAGTGAGGTTGTATTTTCAGATATTTCAATGGAGAAGTTGACAAAATACAGGAAGAGTGAAACACAAAAGGAGAAGGAAGCAGTAAAGACTCAGTAAATGGAGAAAGGGGTGGTGGGGAGGAAGAGGAGAAAGAGTCTGATATCATTATTACCAGAGAGTGCTTCTTTCTGGAACTGAGTTCAAACGTAGTCTGGTACAGCATCTCCACAAAGTTCTTCAGACACGGCACGTTGACTTCATTTTTCACCGCCTGAGGAGGAAAACGACTCATCACCGATGATCCCAACGCGATAAAATGACACCAAGAGATTCATCCGCCTGAAGTAAAACAGCGGAGATCATTTAAAAAGTTTACTCACAGCTGCGACGGGGATGAGGATCTCCACGAAAAGACCAGCAAGGGCGTGCTTTATGTCCTTGTCCTTGACCTCCAGGAAATACTGGGCACACTCCTAGAAAAGAGCATCAAACACACATGTATGAAGAATACGCAGAGGACGAGGAAGATGGTTCAGCAGTATTAAGACGACAATGTTGACAGCCCTAACCCAGGTTTATCTTATGAACTCACTCTTCATTCATGTAATCTTAATGCCACAAAGGAAATGTAATGGAGACATCAGTTCAGGGCACTTAGAAATAAATTAAAATAATAAAATGGATCAAATTCACTGAGTCTAAACGATTCATAGGAGTTCTGCAGAATAGAAAACACACATCTCAACTCCAGATGAACTAATCTGTGATGGAAAGTGTTCCAACACCAACTGATGCAGAACCAAAGTTATGCTGCTCACATGACAAGAAGAGAACCGGACAGCATCCTGTTATTGTCTTTTTAATCATGGTGACCTCGTCAGCTGAGCCGCAACATTAGCTAGCTGAGCTAACACGCGGTTCCTACACGAAACCGCTCACAACAAGCTCTCTGGATTATCTCGATTAACCGGCTCATGATTTCTGGAAAGAGACGTCGAGTTCCAATATCATTTATATCTCCAACACCCTGCAACTCACACCAAAAACATCTAGAGTCATAGATAGAACTACAGGTAAGAGGAAGTACTTTTGGGTGAACTGTCCCTTTAAGAAACCAGCGAGTGTGATACCGCTGCAAGGAGGTTAATGAAAAAAGATACAAGCTCCATTACACACACACACACACACACACACACACACACACACACACACACACACACACACACACACACACACACACACACACACACTTTGATCGTTACTCATCTAGCTTTATGAGCCATCGCTACAGAGAGCTGCTGAGTTTGAACAAAGAGCGGCAGTAATAAAATAAAATAAAAATGTCTGGTGCAATTTAACAAACACTCATATCAGCCACACTAACTGTAGATACACGCCCGTGCAAATGAAGGACTATAATTCACCTGCATGAACTGAAAAGAGGCCTCAAAATCCTCCACGGGATACATTTTAACCCGGAAGAACTTCATGCCCATGATGAGGCTGATGACGCTCTGGACCACGTAGGGACTCTGCTCCTTTAGTCTGAGCTCCTTCAGTTCTGTGATGAACTTCTTCCTCACCGTCTGAAACCTGAGCACACACACAAAGACATACATATATATACACACATACACATATCTAAACTAATGACAACGTGTGTGAAGTTACTATTCAGCCAGCTTACTTTGACTGCGTCAGGATTCCGATGACCTCAGCATACAGGTCTGCGATGATGTGCACATTGCCAGTGTTCGGGCCACAGTACCTGTCGATCAAAAGCATTTGTCATCAAGTCTTAAACAAGTGAACATCTTTACTGTGGAAGACATTGAAAGATGGTCTTTCTTTTTTAAGATAAAGTGCTTGTTGTTGTAATACTCGTGCCGGCCACATGAGGCTGATGACCACTTCCCTGTTTTAATTTCTTCCTGCGTGTGTGTTCGCAAGGTGTGTGAATTAAAACTCACCTGGAAAAAAACAGAAAGGCGTGTCGTCCTATTTTTAGAACATGGGGTGGTGCTGCACTTCAGCCTCTTGTGGCCAGAATGAGTATTACAACAACAAACATGTGATCACAAGATCCTGACAAAAAAAAAAATCCCAAAACTTGTTTTTCTCTCCACTTGTTTTCACAGAAATACAAATTCCAAAAATTATCCAACTGTCACAGCTGGACTATTACGCCTGATATGAATTGTTTTTTCGTCTCAGTTTATGACTGGATAACAGGTGTGGGGGGAAAAAAAGGTTTCCTTTTATTCTAGTTTGTAAAACAAGTGGAACAAGTTTTTCAATTGAAAAACAAGTAACTTTGAAAAGTTATCCTTGCGAAACCTTTTTTCTAGCCGACTGTCACAGCTGGAAAAAGAAGAACTTTCTCATGAAAAGCCGAATAACCTTTATTAAGTGTCATTAATGACAGTTGATAGTGACACAATGCCCGTCTATTGAAGTGAGAGCACCACTGTATCTTCATCAGTACTTTCTATTCATGACTAATCCATCAGTGCGGATGCGTACTTACCCCTCTTTGTGTTTAAAGTGCTTAAATGCCAGGTTTAGGACTTCGTGTACTAGAACATCTGGCACTGGATGAAGAGGAATCTGTGAAGGCAGAACATGGAATCATTGGTCTTATTAGCAGCATTGATAGTCTTTCTCTTTGCTTCCATTCAGGAGCAAACGCACAGGAAAGAAGCCAAGGACAACTTAGCTCCGGTCCCCAGGGATCGGCTTTTAGTTCAGAATGCTGCAGAGATTTTGGACGAGTCCACTTTAGAAACACAACTCAGTCGGGAGTTGGTCCGATGCCATTGTGTTTATTTACCGCGTCCCCCTGAGGGCAGAGACTCCCCTAACAAACACTGCAGTTCATCTCTGCACCACAGGAGATAAGTAAATAAAATATAGCTATGAAACAATGCTCCTATCTTTCTACGTCTGCAAACCACGAGCGAAAGAATAAAACAACTCTGATCAGTGGTGAACGCTGCACTGGCAGTTCAGATATCTGATCATTTAAAGCCATGTACAGTCGTTCCTACACACAGCGGCAACGCTTTGCTGTGACGTTCCTGAATTTAAACGTCTACGGAGCCCGATGTCCCAAACCTGGTGAACATCCAGACAAAATGCAAAACAATATTGGGAGGACAGAAGAGGGATATATTGTTGTTTAAAGTTTTTTAAAGTCTATAGGAAAGAATTCTCCTCTAGAAGGACTAAGTCCCGCCCCTTTCCGGTACTTTAAATCATAATAAATATGTACAGTAGCCAACGGCAATATTTTTTTCGATCCCGTTTGAATTGTGCCATTAATTACACACGTTTGTGTTTTTATAAAAATGATTTAGCAAGTTAGGAAAGCCGCAGTTGGTCGTAGATTCGTCGTAATACCGTTTAGTTTTGTGTGAAACCGCTCAGTGAACTTCGTCACCATCGCTTCATACAACATGGCCGTCAACTTGGCTAGCTAGCTAACAAGCTAACTCACATGATGTGTTTTATCCAGCGACTCGTTTTATCAGTAACATCCTGGTACAACGTTTGGTTGTGTAGTTTTTATAATTACGTATTTTTACAGTCTTATACTTCCACAGTTTTACAACAAATTGAGACTTTCTTCCCTTAAAATGACAAACATTTGTAATTCATGGCAAAAATCAAACTCTCGCCGTTGACTTCTGAAGATATTCTTTTCTGTAATGAGGTCCCATTGGTGGTCCACAGGAAGGGGCGGGACTTCTCTCTAATATTATAACTACTGTCTCAGAGTGTCACTCCATTCTCATCTGGTCACCCTAACGTCAACAAATATATAAACTACAAACTATATAAACCGTTACATTTGAAATTAAATCAAATAAAGTGAGAAACCCGGCATCCGATTCACCAAAGGTAAAAGAGAGAGTATACAATACTATACATGTTTACTACAACAGACATCAACAGCAACAAAGAAACTAAGTCCGTCTGGAGGACGTTAAAGTGGAAATACATGGTGTAACCACAGCCACTCTGTAATAACCTCATGTCAATATTGGGTCAAACAGGTCGATGTAAACAGTAGTCGACTGACCCCAGCTACCCAACTGGAAAAACACTTATTATATGGAGCGTAAACCAGTAAACCAGAGCAGAGTGTCAGATAACTCACCTGTTTCAGAACTTCCACTGAAACTAAACAAAAAATGAAGTCTATGGATAAGTCCCTCCGTTCCAGAAGGTAATCTTTATCCCGGTGCTGTTCGTCTCTGCAGAGCGGGAGAGAGAAAATGATTACACGTCGCCTACAAATGATTCGTACGTGAGGAAGAAGAAGAAGACATAGTTGAAACAAAGACGAGCGTCTCACCCTTTGGACTTGGTACTGGAGCGAGGCCGGTACTCGTAGGACTCGTCCTCGGTGCCGCTCTGCCGCCGGTACCAGTCGAACAGCGTGCGCAGTAGGGAGGGCAAACAGTGTTCTGCTATTGAGCTCATAGAGCTTATTAACTGGGAAAAACAACAACATACAAACATTACATTCATTGATATTTTAATGCACACGTTAAATACTTCAACCTGACAAATACAGACCAGAAGTTTTCTGGGTGACATACTGTAGCTATTGATTATGATCAGGAGCGTGGTGTTGGATAACTTGTTGAGCACACATCAGTCTTTGGGTGATCCGGATCTGAAGTGAACCGCTCTAAGTACGTCAGTTCACACCTTGTCAACGAACGCTCTGAATGCAAAATAAACACGCATGATGTTTCTGTTTGCAAAAAAACTAATGTTTTCAAAATAGTCTGAAGGCAGCGACGCAAATCCTCCGTGTCCCATTTGTACGTTGTAGATTTGTCGCCAATTTATTTGTTTACTTAAAGAGGACAAACTGCAGCAGAGTGTGGCGTTTGGCTTTGAGGAGAGACGAGGGTTAGATGGCTTTCATATCCTTAAATCGCTGCGAAAAGGAAGTCAGTCCATCATTTTACGAGCAGCTGTGGCTCACCTCTCTAGGTGAGTAACACACGCTGCACATCCTCTCTAACGTCACCCAACTAAACTCTTCCAGGATAATTGAAATGCTTGTTTGCGCTTCAGCTCATAAACTTGGTCTTCTCATGTGCAACTCTCAACAGAAGTGGGAAGGAAGGGAGAAGGCTCAGTCCTTAATCCCTACCATCATCATCATCATCCAAATGTGGTCTGAGCCAGGCAGCAACCTCTGAAAAGTGAAGCCAATGCTTCATGTGTTAAAGCTGCATTCTCTCTAGTGTCCACCAGGGGGCGACTCCTCTGGTTGTATAGAAGTCTATGAGAAAATGACTACTTCTCTCTTGATTTATTACCTCAGTAAACATTGTAAACATGAGTTTATGGTCTCAATCTCTAGTTTCAAGTCTTCTTCAATACAGCATGATGTTCATTTAGTAAATGATGGTCCATTTAGAGTCAAACAGACCATAAAGCAGGGGATGCTTTAGGGGCGGGGCTACACAGTGATTGACAGGTCTCTACCAGAGACGCATACGAAGTCTCTACGTCACTTTTTTTTGCGCCCTCAAATCCATTGCTGTCAATGTGAATGTCGAAAATAGCGCTCAAAAGCGAGAGCGACGTCGTCGAAATGCGCAACCAAGACAAAAACAGTTAAATAGTTAAACGCTTCAGTCATGTGACGAGGAACAACCAATCAGAGCCGGCAGATATCTTTTTTCTTCCATAAAGATCATAATATATAGAGGAGAATTAATCCTTTTAGTTCAGTCCTACGCTGAGCTTTACTTGCTTTCCCACAGAATATTATTACTCGTTTCACCCTCGTCGTTAAGGGACATCACAACATTGGGTTCAAATGTCAGCCGGTCAAAGACAAATCAAGCAGTAGAGCTGCTGTGAGGGATTTATGTCGCTGGAAATCCATTTAGTTTAGTCAGCGAGACAACTGCTAATTCACCGCACCGTCATCATCATGGCGGGCTGAAAGTTGCGCAACTGAAAATAAAAAATAAAAAGCGGCATTACTGGTATTTTCCACGCGCGTTTTAGACGCAACATGTGAGATAGAGATAATCTACGATGATTTGTGTAGTACCGGCTGTATGAGGAAGCAGTGAAACCCAACTCTACCACTAACACATGAGCACAGAAAGAAACAAGAAATCAGGACTGTAGCTACTCAAGATCACAGTTGAGACGATACATAAAACATGAAAACAGGGAGGTGGTCAGTCTGTGTTCGAGGGTCGGTGCAGCGTGATGAGGATGATGACGGATGCCGGAGCAGCAGAGTTATGCAACCGCTCCCTCTGCCCTTATGGCGCCTGACACACTCCAGCACCCAATGCTGATTTACTGCTGAGGATGACACAGCGATTCTACACTCCCTGTCCCCCCCCCCCCCCCTCCTCCTCACTCACAATTGGGACAGCTGGATCTATAGCACCACGTCCTCGTCGGCTTTGTGCCGTGCTGAACAAAGCGTTCTGCAGCAGGCGGGCCTATTGTATAGAGTTCTGCAGCAGCTACAGATGAGGGACAGACGGGCCAATGCACGCACGCACACGCACACACACACACACACACACACACACACACACACACACACACACACACACACCAGAGGGCTGGTGTTGGTCTCGGGATGTGAGAATCGGGTACTGACCTGGTCAAATTGTGCATCTTCTCCTCTCTGGAGGGATCGGGACAGAGGTTTCTCCTGCAGAGAGAGACGGAGATTCAGAATGACGAGTTACTAACACAGCAGAGTTGTAGTGTTGCACGACAGCAGGTTGCTGTCAGTCAAGCAACCTGATGATGAGTCAGCAAGTGAGAGACAACTGTACTCAATCTGAATAAAGTCATGCATCAGGTTAAATGAGTTTGGGGTGCTTCATACCTTACAGTTGCTTTACCACCCTGAACTTGTTGTATTACTAGAAGTATCTCTAATTTATTGTGATTTTATTATTTTTGCTTCTTGTGTGTCTTGTTTTTAAATACCTCTTATTGATTGATCAGCACGTTGAGCTTCATGTTATGTAATGAACATACATAAATAAAGCTCATTATTATAATAATAAAGATGATGTGCCTTTCCTGTTCCTGTGGCAGTTAGTTGCCAAAGAGAGGCGGTCTCAGCAGCGTGGGTCACATGACGTGTCGCATATTGAATTTCACTTCCTGTTGTTTCGACTCACCAGCGGCTCGGCCATCACCATCTCGATCTTCTTCTCGGCCAGCACGGCAAACTCAGCAAACAGACTCTTGATGACGAACTCCCCGGGCTTGAGCTCGGGGTCGATGGTGATGCTCGACATGGTGGAGACGGCGCTGAGTTTCTCCCACGAGAGGGGGGTCACCGAGGGGGGGGGGGCGGCGTCTACTCACGCTGCTGCTGACTGGTGCAGAAGCTGGAGGGAGGGAGAGAGAGAGAGAGAGAGAGACGGGAATCTTAGTTTGGGATGCTACAGATAAGTGTCATGTCTTAAGGAGAGAGTAAACGAGACAGAGATACAGAATAAGAGACAGAATGAGAGAGAGAATGAGAGAGACACAGTGAGAGAGAGACAGAATGAGAGAGAGCAAGAGAGCAAGAGACAGAACGAGAGAGAGAGAGAGACAGCGAGCGAGAGAGCGAGAGCTCTCGCTTTCTTGCCAAGAGTTAGATGAGAAGATCGACACCACATTCATGTTTGTCTGCTAAATACAGTATGAAGCTAGCAGTCAGTTAGCTTAGTTTAGGTAACAGCTAGCTAAATATTTAAACACAATTAGTTTGTTTCTTATTTTCTAAAAGCACACATCTAAATCACTAAGATACCTCATTTAATCAATAAAATAACCCAAAAAGGTCTTTGAGGGTTGGAGAGCACAATGCTAACAGCTGTTAGCTAACAGCTACTTGAGGTGAACCCAGCTGCTCTGACTGAGAATGTAGAAGCTGACTAGATGGACGAGGCGTTGTCCTTCTCCACTTCTGCTTTGAGAGACTGACCTAGTTGCTTCTTTCCCCCTTTTTAGTCTTCAGGCTAATCTGCAAGTTTGTCCATTTAAATGTATTATATCTGTGTTGTCGTTTATACTTTTATTTTATCTGCACGAAAAGACAAGAAGGACCACATCAAGTTGTCGTCTATACATCAAACCCTGTAAAACAATGTACGTTACGGATTCTATTATCATATTAACACATTTATATTTGCATAACAAGCAGAACAGTAAACCTCACTTTTACAAAATATACAGCAGTCACTGATAGTGAAGAAAGATTATACTACAAAATCTAACTAACATAAACCAAATCAACCAATGGTTAATACAGCCAACTGTGGAGGGTTATATGAATCTACTGCGGTGTCGTAACTAATTGTGCCGTTAACACTACTTTATTCTAAGCAGCCATTTCTGGGATTTATCACACTACAGAAACAATTAATTGAATTACATTCCCCACACACTGAAGTGCAGTAAAGTAAAAAAAAAAAAAAAAAAAAAAAAAATGCATGAATGGTTGGTTAATCAATTTTACGACACCTTTTAAAAAAGTACATTACAGTTAAGCAAAAAGGCCGAGAGTTCAGCGGTGAGGAAAGTAAAACTGAACGTCTCCATCAGCAGCTTTATGAAACGTTCATCCAGGGTCACTGAGGGAAGCCGGAGCGCTGCACATTTACATGTGGTGCAGGTCATTTGGTCGTCCTATTCAAATAGTCTACGCAAATCTTTAGGGTTTTGGTGTTTAAGGAGATGACAGAGACGCTCGAGGCCACAGTTTTGGAAATAGATGTTAGTAAAGTCACATATGGGTGTAATGCTCAGTCGTGTAGAGTAAATATTAGAGGCGTAACGGACCGCTGTCCATCTGTGACCCGTACGGATCAATGACACAGTGTAACGTTAACCTTCACAGTGTAAATAAAGTTTCACTGACTCAGTAACACATGTGTTTCTAGTCTCTGATCATGTTTCATTGTAAACAACCAATCAGTGTTTAAACCAACAGGAGGAGCGCTAGTAACGTTAGCAGCACTGCTAACGGCTAACCAACAGGAGGAGAGCTAGTAACGTTAGCAGCACCGCTAACGGCTAACCAACGGAGGTTCACTTCAGTTACACTATGATGCCTTCAGGCTCTGCTCAGTGAACATGAGTACTGGCTGAAGGTACATTATAACGCGATCATGATGTGTTCATCATCAAATTTAGTTTTGGTGATGAACTTGAATAGATATAGTTGTTGTTTGAAGATGTTTTCACATAAATAGTGGCGAGTCTCCAGATAACTGAGGTTTATCATTAATAATCTCAGAGGTATTTTTAACAGAAAGAGTGAGGTAAGTGCACACACACACACACACACACATAAACAATAAATGACCTTATAAAGCACTGAAGTACCAGCTCCGTTTTACCACTAAAATGAAATGCATGAAAACTGCCCCATCAGCATGAAACTCATCTCCATAGATGCTCAGACAGCCGGCCAAGTTGCTCCATATTCAGAGAATCGAGGCTTCATAACATTCAATAGTTCTCTTCAGATTTATGCCACACAACATCCGGTCCAGTCCACAATGGTTCCAGTCCAGCCTTTAGTAAAGTGACCCTTTACCTCGTTCCCTCCCAGGAAGAGAGGCCTTGTTCTGTTTCTTCCTGGTTGTCACAGAAACACTCAGAAACATTCTTAGCGCCACTGAGGAGAGGAAGTGCTGGAAAGAATATATTGTTTTTTTAAGAGAAGGAAAAACATTCATACCTCGCATGTGAAGCTTTTTTTTTGAACGACAAAAATATGCACAGTATGCTCAACTTGGCTGAAGAATCTAAGACTCTATAGCCTGAGAGACGTCTGAATATCAGACATGGTTTCAGTTAGAAGTGTCAATGTTATATTAGATCAAGTTTAACGCTCAATACGTCATTTTCTGCTGCTAGAGGTCTCAGTAACAATAACAGAAGTCAGAATACGGTGACGTTGGGAAGCAGCGTTGAATCATGGGAGTTGCTGTCTTCATTGCAGTAGTTAGTTAAAACTGAACGAAGCAGCTTCACGTGTTTCTCTGACGACGCTCAGCGGACGCAGCGAGCTGAGCTACCGCTAATGTTAGCTTAGCTCGTTTCTCGGATAACTTAGGATCCAGAAAAATCCTTCATTAAGTTAAAATATAGAGTTATGCATAAAGAAAGTATAAGAACAAATAGAAATAAAGGACTATGTAAATAGAATGTACATAATGCTACAATATAAATAACACAAGTATAAATGCAGTATTAATGGAGGTTATTGTACAATTTAAATTACAGATTTCTCTGGTTTTAAATTTGTTGTAAACTCAACTAAACAGGTCTGTTTTTAGACATTTCTATGCAGAAAAACGACACATTAGCCTTAACCTTTAAACAACCTTTGATTAAAAATGATTTATTTATGATTATAAATTAGTACTTATTTAATTCAGACGTTTAAAAACAAAATAAGTGTATAAAATGGGACAAATTGCCATTTAATTGCTTATCAAATGATAAAAGCAAAATAACCATCACTATTAATACTTTTACTTAATAAAATGTAGCTTTAGTTATTAAAATAAAATCTAAACCAATTAAAACTATATATATATATATATATATATATATATATATATATATATATATATATATATATATATATATATAATTCAAAATCAAAGAATACATCTGAAGTAAAGCTCATTTATTCAACATCTCTACACAAAAAACCTCCTCAAACCCACGACCACCATAAAGATCAAATAGAACATGTAAATATTCTAAAGCTATATTTTCACAGTGAAGTGACGGTTGGGAGGCGTCGGACAGCGTCGGCTGTGTTGTGGTGATGTTGTCCAGCAGCACAGAGAGCCTTTCAAGCATTTCCCTCTTTGTTTACTGTGCTGCACCAACACCCCCAATGATGTCACATAGCCAGCTCCTCACAGCCAATCAGTGCTCTGTAATACACCCCCCCTCCCCCCCTCCCCCCTTTCTGTGGGCCAGATAGATTGTTGACTGGTTCACGCAACACAACAAAAACGCTCTCTCCTTAAGACATGACACTTATCTGTAGCATCCAAAACTTTATTATTATTATTCAGATTATCTTCCAAAAGCTGACTCCACAAATCAATGTAACTGGTTTTAACTTTGTTCTGGTGTCTGATTGTTTTCTCTTTTTGTGTATTTATTCTTTATCACTGAAAAAGATTCCTTGAGATTTAAATAAAGGTTGATTGAATCTACCGTCGGACGTCGTCAGTGAGGCTGTTCTCATCCATTCGGAGCAATACCTGCAAAAGCAACGCTCCGTAATCTGCAGGCACCTCACGTTTCCGTACGTTATCCACATCATCTTCAACCTTAAATCTTTATTTGAAAAAGACTGTATTGATGTAACGAGCTGAAATTGACACGCGTTGCTGGACTTTTGGAGGAAAACGCACGAAAAATGGAGGAGTAACCTTTCTGTAGTACATCATAAGAACCGCTGTGTGAGGACATGTTAAAGCAGAGTTTGAAGAAGTGAAACAGACCTGGTTCTAGAGGTTCTCAAGGCTGCACCATCAACTGAGAAACAAATGAGCTATTCGTCGTTCTTCCTCATTAAACGTCTTCATCAAGCCATCGACCAAAATACAGTTTATCTGTGGTGTGAAACATTTAAAAGATCACTGGTATCAGAGATTCAGAACAACCTGAAAGAAGGAGAGTCACGCTTGTTTTTGTTATGAGAGGCCTGTGACCCCCCCCCCCCCCCGCCAGAGTTCCTCGGTTAAGAAACAGATTACACAACTATCAGCGCAGTGACTCCACCTTGTCACAGTTAAATAAAACCCTCCCAAACGCCTGCTCACTTCCCCTGACAAGATCTCTCTCTCTCTCTCTCTCTCTCTCTCTCTCTCTCTCTCTCTCTCTCTCTCTCTCTCTCTCTCTGAGTGTGTCCGTTTGTTTTCTATAAAGACATAAAGAGAGAGACAAAGGAATCTCTGCCAGTGTTTATGTGGCAGTGCCAGCTCTGCTATTGTGTCTCAACATGTTAAACTCTGACGAGTTACTACTAGCTTACTCTTCACCAACACGACTTCTACAGAAGAGTCAAACAGATGCAGCGCAAAGAGAGTTTGTTCCAGAAGCTGACAAGACGTCAGTGCAACAATGGACAGATTGAGAAAGCAACATGGACGCTCCTTCATGAATCATAAAACGGCTAAACTGTGACCGCACATGTATTAATGTCCAACATGTCGAGATACCTTAGAACAAGCTAACAACGTCGTCAAACACTCAGCCGCTTGCAGGGTTCAACATTAAGGATTCCTCAGGGCAAGAAAAATGCAACGTCAGGCTTGTAAATCTCACAACTTAGCAAGTGGTAAAAAAATAATGGAGCTTTGTGTTTACTTTGTTTTGTTTAGCGAGCACAAAGGTGTTTATGCTCAACGCACCAGACGTTATGACGAGGAGGGATTATAATTATCTGCAATTATTCATGGTGTACTTTATTACCTTCATACAAACCCTGTAAAGAAAGAAGTCAAGTATTAAATGTATTATAAAGAAACAAAGGTTGAATATCCTCTTAACTATTTGATTCGGCTGCAAGATATTAACTTAAATCTAGATTTTTAAGACTTCCGGTTTCTAAAGAATCAAAACAAATAGTTCGTACTGTACTGTACTTTGCTGAACTGTTGTCTTTAAAATGTTCTCTAGAACTAGATTAAACTTAAAACTTGAGCCATCACAGCACCGATCAGGCTCTCGATAGAAAACGGCAGCAGGTAAAGACAAAGTTTATGAGCTGATGCTTTTTCAATCCTCCTGGAAACAAGAGTTGAGTTGGGTGACGTCGGGAGCCGTTTTTGCTGCAGGTTTGAGAGCAACACGGATAAAACGTCACCAATGACTTCTGTCTTCGTTGTTATTTGATGACCACGAGTAAAGAAAACTATTTGTTGAGAGGAAAGTACAATTTAACTTTGGGGAAGTAGATTTCTCTTGACAAAACATTAATGTTGAATGTTTGTTTTCATTACGTCGATGAAAAAGCGTCACAAAAAGAGACTCGACTGATGGATGCTGAAGCAGCTTAGAGAGACATTAGGCCCTCTTTGTTTGAGAGGCTCAATGAAAAAACTGGCAACAAGCACGAGGAGAGAAAGGGGAGAAAAGGGTGAGAGGGGGGAGAGAGAGGGGAGAAAAGGGTGAGAGGGGTGAGAGAGAGGGGAGAAAAGGGTGAGAGGGGTGAGAGAAAGGGGAGAAAAGGGTGAGAGGGGGGAGAGAGAGGGGAGAAAAGGGTGAGAGGGGGGAGAGAGAAAAGGGTGAGAGGGGAGAAAAGGGTGAGAGGGGAGAAAAGGGTGAGAGGGGAGAAAAGGGTGAGAGGGGACTTTATTTTACAGGGTAAATCCCGGCCGAGTCAACAACTATCACCGGGCAAAATATGGAGACAAATATGTTGAAACTCACATTCACACCTGTGGGCAATTAAGAGGTTCATATCTGCATGAATTGCATATCTTTGGACTGTGTGGAGAAACCAAAGCACCCGGAGCAAAAGAGACAGGAGAACATGTCAACTTTAAAAGAGAAAAGCTCCACAGAGACTCGCATCACTCACGCTCCTCTTGGTTTAGTTTTCATTCTACACATTTAAAAGCTGACTGTTGACCACAGTTAACTGCTCGAGATTAAGTCCTTACCAACAACACAGGGACTAACTTCCTCCTGTGATCACAACAAACTAAAATCAAGCAGAGCTCTTAAAGATCAGTCCAATTAGCTCAAATTAGGCAAAACAAAACAATTTCTTGTTACGCTGATGGAAGTGAATTTTCTCTCTTTCAGTCCAAGTTCCTAAAATATGTGGTCTTTAGAGCACCTCTGCAGCGAAGTGGTTACAACATATGCCACATAACCGCAGCATCACCGGTTTGATTCCAGCCGGTGACCGTTGCTGCATGTCATACCTCCAGTTCTGAAAAGTGGGGTCAATGCTTCATGTGTTAAAGCTGCATTCTCTCTAGTGTCCACCAGGGGGCGACTCCTCTGGTTGTATAGAAGTCTATGAGAAAATGACTCTACTTCTCTCTTGATTTATTACCTCAGTAAACATTGTAAACATGCGTTTATGGTCTCAATCTCTAGTTTCAAGTCTTCTTCAATACAGCATGATGTTCATTTAGTAAATGATGGTCCATTTAGAGTCAAACAGACCATAAAGCAGGGGATGCTTTAGGGCGGGGCTACACAGTGATTGACAGGTCTCTACCAGAGACGTATACGACGTCACTACGTCACTCCTCAGTCCTAATATGGTCACTTCCTGTTCACTGGTTGCAAAATGCCAAGATGGTGACGGACAAAACGTCAAACTCAAGGCTTAAAAACGGCAGTCCACAAACCAACTACCTCCACTTCTTGGATACAGTCTGTGGTCATACCGTTCTCTCTCTCCCTCCGTTTCCTGTCTACCTCTTTACTGTCAAACTGCTCGTTTTCATTGACACTAAGAAGAAATTATTACACTTCTATTAAACTAATTATCTTGACATTACTGGAGGCTCTCTTCATTATGTCAGGCTGCTTCTGCTATAATACTATAAAACCCTGATAATTACCAGCTTACCTCCACAACTAGTTCATCAAAACCTGTACGTGATTACAAAACCTACCGTCTCATAATAATGCCATTGTATTGGCCAGATTTACTATCATGAGATTAGATTAGAAAAAGATTTTGTTGTGTGAAAAACATCGCATCAGTTCTCTAAGAACAGATTTCTAAAACACTACCACAGCATGTAAATCATTCAATGTTTTAGGACCAAATCAAATCTCTGGTGATTGTTCCCCGATTAAAATCCACTGAGTTACCGAGCCACACATATCTAGAACAAACTCTAAAACTTCCATATCTAGAACAAACTTGTACGACACGTTCCCGACCGTTATCAGAATAACTCTGTGTGTGTGTGTGTGTGATACACTGATGTGAAGCTTTTATCAAAATCTAAAACAAAGAAGAAGTCTTAAACCCTTGGATTTGTACTCAAACAACATTTCCCTCGCTTCACTTTAATATATCTGGATATTTAATAATATTAGTAATGCTGTTGTGCTGTTTGCAGGACCAACATTGTTTTTTTTTGCATCAATGCGATGAAATATCTTGATTTATTGGGTGTTAAATTAACAAAAATAAAGCTGCTTCTCAATTGATTTTTCCAGTAAACCTACTGTATTATGGTAGATATCAATATTGCAACATAAAGTTAAAAACACTGATTTATTTTCATTGGTCCTGTCGTCACAATGAAAGTAACCAACCCACAATATAAATAATTTAATTTAAACGCAGGAGGACAACTCAGCTGACCCCTTTAAAAAGGAAAACAATAAATTCCTTTTTCGGGCAAGAGGAGCGTTTGGTCAGAGTTCGTGTCAAACTGCCGTCCACCTTTGTCCATCACTACGTTTCAATAGAGACGAAGGCGGCAGCGCCTTTTTTGATTTCTGATGCAATACATGGGAAGCTAATAATAGGAGGGAACAGAAGACGGATCAATAGTAGGGGAACATTAGCCGCCCCAGAGGGAATGAGCGAGAGCGAGAGCGAGAGCGAGAGAGAGAGCGAGAGAGAGAGAGAGAGAGAGAGAGGGTTATAAAAGTTAAAAGACGATTGTGTGGAAACTGGAGATCTGGATGTTGTAAAAATAAGAAGTTGATAAAGCTGGGAGATGGTACTTGGAGTCTACCGGTGTTCTGCATCAATGGAAACATTATCTACGGGACAACCAGGAGCAAGAGCACGATGATGAGCCACCTGCATACACATCAAACAAGCCCGGCTAAACCTGGACCAAACACAATCCGTCATCCTGACAACTCCATTAATAACCGCTGCTCTTACAAAAGGAGAGGCGATAGGGAATCTCACCGACCGGATTGCATGCAAGCATGTACAATGCTACCGCTGGCTGCTGTGTGGCAGATAAGTGTGGCAGATAAGTGTGGTATGTAAACATGTGTGGAAGCTGGACACGGTACTCACAGCTGCTGCTCCAGGACTTGAGCAGAGATTTGATGCTGATCTCAAAGAAGACCGAATCCTGCAGGCTCAGCATGGCGGCTTTCTCTCTTTCTCTCTCTCTTTCTCTCTCTCAACAATAATAATTTTAAAAAAGTTAGGCTCCCCCCCCCCAGAAAGGCACAAAGTCTATACGGCTCCTGTCACTTTCATTCCACTCTTGTCGCAAAATAAACACCTGCCTCCCCCTGAAGGATGGAGCTGACGGCTACCCTCCACAAGTGCTGGTTAAAGGCAGCATCCTGAAAAAGAGTTGTTTCCTCCGACCGAGGAGTGAAAGCTCACTTGGAGAGGAGATGAGAGAGAGTATAGCCCCGGCTAGTTAGAGAAGTATTCCACCCCGGCGCTCGCTGCCCACTTGCCAATCCACGGAGTCCCTCATCCTCATGTCAGCGCAGTAAAAAAAAAGAAATCCAGAGAGGCGAAACGACGAAACTGCGTGAGAACTTTTGTTGCTCCAGATAGGGAAGAAACAGCAGCAGCACAGTACGCGGTACAAGTCTTAACAATGCACAGCAATATTCCCTCTCCTCTTCCTGTGTGGTGTGTGTGTGTGTGTGTGTGTGTGTGTGTGTGTTAGCCAATGCTAGCCCACTAAAGCTTCTCTGCCTCCTCATTCGCTTACGAGCAGCCCCTCCTCTTGTTCCCTTTTTTTTTTTTTTACTGATGCCTGCTCCTTTCTCTCTGGAGTGAGAGAGTGAGCTTGTTTCAACAGCAAAACAAGGGGAAGGGAGAGGGGTGGGGTGGTGATGTCATCAAAATGCTGCGAGTGTTCCCTGGCTGTGGATCAGCAATGCATACGCATGTCTGAGGCTGCTACTGTGCCGAAAAAACGACACTTCCTGTAAAGCTCCACGGCAAAAGTGATGCGTCATCCACGACTGCAGCAGGGAGGAGAAGGAAAGACGAGGGGATGAAGGGAGAGAGGGCGAGAGAAAAGGGGGAGGACAACAACTAGTAGGCTATTCAGAGCTTTGCTTCAAAATAAAAACAATTATATCCCTGAGTTATGTCCCGTATACCTCCATCTTCAAATCACACTGTAGTCAGGCTGCACTCTTTGTGTTACTGGTACTTTCTATCAGTTTAATCTGATCACAGGTCAGATCTAATCTATTTGTTAAACTAAACGTTCACACCCAGTGAAGTCATTACATCATCCAAAAGACACCAGGCATAGTAACACAGTGCATCATGCATTATTCAGAGGAGGACAATATTCCTAATTTGGTACGGCTCATGTTATCGTATTCCATCTGGATATTCTGAATGGAGCATTCTCAGATTCAAACGTGTGATATGTGGATAGTATTCTGGTTTTAGAAGCAAATATCTCAACACAGACCTTTTAGAGAAGGTGTTTGAAGAAATTAAAGAGGGAGACTGAGTTCACACGGTCCAACAAGTCCTCCACCTCTGGAACACTTTGAACAAACAAACTGATTTTGACCAGACGGCAACCTCCGGTTCTGCCGATGAGGAAGTGCTTTACAACATGCATTCTCTCTAGTGTCCACCAGGGGGCGACTCCTCTGGTTGTATAGAAGTCTATGAGAAAATGACTACTTGTCTCTTGATTTATTACCTCAGTAAACATTGTAAACATGAGTTTATGGTCTCAATCTCTAGTTTTCTTCAGAAATAGCGAAACTCGAGGCTTCATAACAGTCCACAAACCAATGAGTGACGTCACGATGACTACGTCCACTTCTTATATAAAGTCTGTGGTTTTGACGCAAAATGGCACGAGTTGCTCCTGATGTTCCACTTTTCCATATTCAGACGTGATAAACGGCACGTTAGAACATCAAATACAGCAAAATATGTTAATCAGACAAACAGCTGCATGTAATACGGGAATATTACTGGAATATAAATATTAGCCATGTAAACAGCTTATTAAGAACATGTAAACTTAGAGAGATAACTTTGTTTGGATGTGAGACACACACACACACCTGATTCCTCTGATACTTTAATCTTCTGTCGACTACCTTAAAAACAGATCCACATGACATCAAGCAATCTGAAGTCAGGCGCAGAATTGAGTTTGTTGACAAAACATTGTGACGGGGGAAAAGCTGCACAAGACAAACGCTCTTTGTCCTCTCTCTGGTTCAGTCTTCACTTCTCTCGTCACATGTCCTCCACTACACAAGTTATGCAAAAATGAGGCAGAGCTCACTGCAAACAAACACGACACAAGCAGACGCTTTGTGGAGGTCCGGCTGCTGCTGATCCGGATGCAGGGAAACCAAAACGGGCACAGACTCTCTCGAGCCGCATCGCAGCAATAACTTATGGCTTTAACTCATCTGGTGACATCTTGGAAGAGTTTTTGGGATACAGTTACATGGAGACTGTAGATCACAAAGAGACATTTTAATGTTACAGTAACTTGGTGATCAACAAAAGTCTCATTCTAAAAACAGATTATATTAAAAGGGGTAGTTCCCAATTTCGGAACAAGTGCTTATTATATCACCTTCATGTCCGTCCGAAAGTGAATAAATGAATTTCCCAAAAGTCAAAGTAATCATTTGTCAGAATGGTTGACATAGAACCAAAAGGTTTGAAACTCCTTTGTACATTTGTTTCATTGTCATTTTTGTTCGTTTCAATTGTCTATATGAGTTTTTGTATATAGAAAATAAAATATATATCGTAGTTAGAAGCTGTAAAAACAAGACATTATCGACTGATTTTCTACTTTTCAACAGTTCTTGAACACATCATGTGTGAAGAATGCTTTCGTCAGGAAAAGCAACCGAATCAAAACTCAAAATGTAACATTAAAAAAAACATTAAGTACTGAGCTCCTCAACGCAACTATGAAGCCATGATTGATCCCGCAAAGACCGGCAGTCACGTGACAACAATGCCGGTTGATGAACAGAGAGCAGAGGAGAGGCTGGAAGTAGAGGTTGTAAAACTGAAAATAGTTTAATAAATATAGCACGTGGAACCTCAATGTTTCCAATATGAGTAACACGTGTGGGAAAATGAATTATCAAGAAAATGCAACTTCCTTTTTTGCCTTTATTTATGACGTATGTCATTATAACTGTTTTACTGAACAACAGATATGTTTAAGTAATTCTAACCATGATTGTGCTGTTTCATAGAGGTGCAGGACTTTCATATTGTAGTGAAAACAAAGCCACAGTGAGTGAAATAGCCTCATGGAGTAAGAGACACTAGTTACAGACTGGAGACCTTCAGATGGAGCTCCGAGGGCAGGAGGAGGAATTTGGCAGCAACAATGTGTCCACATCATGTTTAAAAACAGAATTAGAGTTCATATTGTCGCCCTTATCAGTAAACCAGTCCACATATAAACATGCAGAGACCTCTGCAGCCGCTGTTTTCTGTAAACCAGCTTCATTGTCTAAGGAATGCGGAAGAATAACCGACAGCATCATCTCTCTGGGAACATTACAGCTAAGAGCTACTGACCGACAGAGCTGACGTAAGCCGAGGACTTCAAATAAACAACATTATAACCGACTTCCTGGAAAGAAGAGCTCGCTGATTGAATAATCTCAACTAAATGCACCACAGAGGCGAGTTATGGGAGCTCCATTCTCAAAGTGGGAGCAGTGGTTGACAGCTAGCCAGCCTGACTGCAGCCAGTGTGGAAGGAGCTGGTCCTCCCAGGAGCCCACAGGCTGGAGGATGCATTTCCTGCCCCGGCCTCTCTGAAGGGCAGCGGTTGGGAACAATAATCGATAGGAGCTGTAATTCGATCCCTGACCTCCCCGGTGGTGCCTGGGCTGCAGAGGACACGCCGTTAAGCTCCATCACAGCAGTCTGAGGATGCAGCACAACACCTGCAACCTGCTTAGCAGCTCACTTCCACGCTCCCTTGAGGTCCTGCTCTTTCAAAACATACTCGGAATAATTTTTTTTAAAGACACAAACCTCCTCACAGTCAGACGAAGGTTTTGATAATATCGTATCGTGGGGCCTCTGGTGCTTCCCGACCCTACTTTTTACACATATTGGCCGATTTCTCCGAGCCAGCTTCCGAGCTACGATGCTCTTTAGCTGTGTGACTGTGACTAATCAAAACCATCTTTATAAATAGCTCCTCCTGCTAACCGCAGACACCTTTCTCCTCTGCTCAAACTGAGACGGAGCAAACTCATTTCTTAAGACTTGCCGAGCAAAATCAAGAGAGGCGCCTCATTTCATCAAAGAGTCATTCTTAGGTCAGAAGCACATCGTCTCTGTGGAATGATGTGAATTAAACATCATGTTAATGCAGGTACAAAAAGGTCAGCTCATTACTCACAGCGCCTCTTTAAAATGAGCTGTCTTGGAGTTGTTCACTATGGAGGAGTATTTATTGAGGAAGAGCAGCAACAATGATTCAAAGCATGAGTCTGCACCATAAAGGGGTTTTTTGTTTAACTACTGTTGGGCAAAAACTATGTCAGAAAACCAGACGAATAAGTGTCTGCGCCTGGATAAACACCCTACGGACTGTTCACACTCATGTTCAGTCACATGGCTCCAAACACTCCCAAATCACAAACAGGAAAACCCTGCTGCACCCATTAACCAAATACCTTCCCAATCAAGAACCCTTCCCAAGAACTCGGCAGTACTCGGGTGATGTCACTGCGTGCAAAGAAAGAGCAGCAGCACCACCTCAAAAGCCAACTCAGGCTCTGCCAGTTCTGCAACAAGGGAGTGGCGCTCTGATTTAAAACACAAAATATCTCCGAGGTATGAAACACACCAGAATGCCAAATCTCTCCCTTAAAAAAATCACTTCTTTTGTTAAATAACTCACCATCGTGACCCCTGCCACCACCAGCATGATGAAAAAAGGAGAATTTTCTAATAGGACAGATGTTTCCTAGTTGGAAAGAAAGAAAGGAAAGAAAGAAATGTCGGAAGAAATGTTCATATGAATACCAAAACATCCCCAGCTGGCCTGAGCGGAACACAAACACGTAAACAACCAGAGTGCAGCGAGATAAAACTATTTTCATAGCTCGCAGAATCGCCAAAGCAACATGTGCACACACACACACAACTCAGCCTCATCATTGTTAGCATAGCTAGCGGTCTTATCTAGCCCTCTTTTCAGAGGACAGGTGAGCAGAGTTCAGGTAAGTTTTAGCCTCGAACAAACAGGGAGCAAGCGTGCTCTGACAGGTAGTGCTGCAAAAAAGAAAAAGAAGCCATACAGACGACAAGTCATCGGCCTGCACGCACACATAATTCGTATGTGTACACACATCTAAACCTTTAACTACTGTATCCATAGACACAATGGTAGACCTCCTTCAGAGGATTAACATTGTCAGCCCAACTCATACTTTAGCTCTCAAAACTTTGGCTACAAACTCCAGAGAAGGCAGCTCCAAATACTAGCGCTCCGATAGCGATGAGCTGCAGATACTGAGAGTGATCCGATATTCATTGTATTTATATATTTAGTCTAACTTTTTCCTGTTTGTTTTAGCGGTACAGGACCATATATTTTGTGAACTTGATGTTTTTGTCCATAATCATGCAGCTCAATATCTATACAATGTTCGTGCATGTTAGCGTGTTTGCGTAAAGGGGGATAGGGGTAAAGCCAAACCGTTGGTTACATGTTAAGAAAGCTTTAACAAACACTGAACTAAAAGCATAAATTATTTTCCTCGTTAATTAGCAGAGATGAAGACACAATCATAACAGATATCTGCTGCATCCCTGTGCAGCTGAGCCAGTTGTACCTTTGAGGGGGTTTCGGTTCCATCGGACTGGCTTGGAGGAGCCGAGCCCCGGATCTACCTCTACGATCGGGTCTACCGAGTACTCCTCGATGGTCTGTCCCATGGCCAGCAGGCCCAGGCGCTTTATACGAAGGAGCCGCGGACCCGTGTCCCGGGGCAAGCCCCCCCCATGGTCGACGGGCCCCTCACCTGACATGGCACCCGGAACCAGGCTCTTCAGAAAGTCCATGATCCGCGACACCTTTCTCTGTCTTTCACTCTGGCGCGTCGTCCGACAGCCTGCACCGTGCCATGCTCCAAAACAATCCAGCTGTCACATTTACCCCCATTTACCCCCCGTCTCACTGTCGGGGGCCTGTATGTGTGGCCCCCCCGAGATCAGACGCTACCTCTAAAAGTAGCTAGTCAGGTTGGCTGGCTTCAGTAAAAAACAGCTTCCTTCCTCCACTAGTTAGTTCAGAACAGGAGAGAGAAACTTTCTGACGCTGCAACTTTTACCTGTCTGCTCAGCCTGGAGGCAACAACAGACATGCCACTTTTTTTTTTTGTCATGATGTCATCATGGGTGTGGGGGCGTGGCTACCTTTTCTTTTTTTTTTTCAGTGCCAAGCACACTATCTTGGGGTGGAACTAGAAACATGTTCCACAGGAGATAACACAAGTCCGGGGCACCCGGCCAATCACAACAGAGACGAGGCGGGGCCACACCCTGCCGAGAAGAGGAGTAGGAGGAAGATTGACAGGCGGTAAAGGAAGTGGGGAAAGCTCTGGCTCGCCTGTGTTTACCGATAGCCTCTTATCATCGTCACAGTGTTGTTACTAGTTTAGCATTCACGCAAATACAAATGTTTGTTTGCCTTCTTGCTAACTCCCTCCTAAACAACAAGAGCTCCACCGTCCCCCTCGCTTTTACTTCTGCCTTCTTCCGTTACAAGGAGAAGCCGAATAAGCAAAGTGGTCTGAGATATGAGGTGATGACAGACTGCTGCGCTCTGCTCGGCTGCACAGCTTCTACCTGCAGCAAACTCAAACCCTTCCAAGTATCCCGAGTGAGTGAGTGAGCGAGCTGGACTGCGCTGTGCTGACTCTCGTAAAAAAAAAAAGCTTGCTGCCTGAAGAAATCATTACCGTTATAGCACCAACACAAGCGGTCCTCAACAGCAGCACAATGCCGTAACATTCCGCTAAAATTAAAAGAGGACCGTAGCGCCGGTGTGCAGCAAACATCCTTTGAGATAAAGCCGTTTCTGCAGAGTTATTGTTACCAATGCACCAGAATAACAATAAAAAAACAGCACAATACTTGTTCTATCTGGCTCCAATTAAAACTCCATTCAACATTTCTGTATTAATATTGAACTAAGTGACTGTAAAGCGGATGTTGGTGCTACAGAATGAAATGAAAGCTTTTAAGGCTCTTTTCTCTCACTGTTGTTGGATCTGTGGCCACACACAGACTCTACGGTTGAGTCTGTATAAATGTTTTAGATACCCATTAGACAATTAGATGCTGATAGTTGCATGGGGACTACAGATGAAAAATAGCCTCTTGGCATTCACAGGAATGTTTTATTAATGTGCACCGTCCCTAACCAAATAAACCAATAAATAAAATGAAAGCTGTTCTATCGGTTGACGTCATTTTGCGCCACATGGTGTGAAAACCTCATAGTGCAGGTTTAGAACAAAAGGACGATGGTTGTAAAATTAAGATGTGAAGTTATAGAAGTTAAAAAGATGCTTTAGCTTAGCAAGCCTCATCGGCCTCCATTCCATTCTCTCTCAAGTCTGATGTTTTTCATGGTTTATGTGTACACACTCTACCTCTCCCTAAAGTTACCCAATGTTGAATTGTGGACTGCGTAGATTGAATACTGCCCCTTTGCAAAAGGCCAAAGTTAAACCGCACTTTGTAGTGAATAATGATAAATAATCCATGTAACGTCTGCAGCAACATACGGGCTGCGATGCTCACTTCACAGACGAGACAACACGTGAAAGAAAACAATCTAAAGATGCAGTCAACACATTATCTAAAGTGACTTTAACGTGACGCCAGATCAAAAGTCTTTCCAGTTTGTGCATAACTATTGTTTATTATATTATGCATTTAAGTCGGCATGAACTGTGTTAACAGCAGAATCGAATAAGATCTCAAAGAGAACTTTAGTCAAAGTATTTCTGATGCATAGAAGAGTATTTCTGAGGGTAAAGATACACAGTTAATAATGCATCGTGTGTTAGACCAGTAAGTGTGTCAGACGCACATTAAGGAGTTGCTTACAGCCTCGACTGCAGCGAGTGGAAATCTCAGTGAGATGATGAAACTGTGTTTAGTATACAAGAGCTTTTCTTTTCCTATGTGAGGTCTCAAAATACCACTCAGTCCTCCAGTCATTTCAACTGTGTCTGCTTTTTGCTTTTATCCAAAGCTTGCCTGCAGAGTAAGCACACATAGTGGAAGAATGCAACGATAAAATGCATCGCAGCAGTTTTGCTAGAACTCTGCCCTCTAGAGGCCATCTGGCAGAAAGCACAGCAGGCTGCACTAAGTGTTGAAATCTACTGACACGTCCAAAATCACTGGGAAGAAAGAAAACGCTCAGCAAGATTTGATGGCAAACAACCAGAGAGCTTGTTCGAGCTGGACTCTGATAACTCATAACATTTGATTCATCTACTGTTGAATTCAGTTTAAACCTTTACAATCTACACAGAAAGTAGCTAATAAACAGGAAACAGCATTAAGAGTCAGAGAGAGAGAGTCGGAGAGAGAGAGAGAGACAGACAGAGAGTCAGAGAGAGAGACAGAGTCAGAGAGAGAGACAGAGTCAGAGAGAGAGACAAAGAAAGAGAGTCAGAGAGAGAGAGTCAGAGAGAGACAGAGTCAGAGAGAGAGACAGAGTCAGAGAGAGAGACAAAGAAAGAGAGTCAGAGAGAGAGAGTCAGAGAGAGACAGAGTCAGAGAGAGAGTCAGAGAGAGTCAGAGAGACAGAGAGAGAGACAGAGAGAGAGACAGAGTCAGAGAGAGAGACAAAGAAAGAGAGTCAGAGAGAGAGAGAGAGAGACAGAGTCAGAGAGAGAGACAGAGAGTCAGAGAGAGAGACAGAGAGAGAGAGGAAGAGTGAGAGAGTCAGAGAGAGAGAGACAGAAAGAGAGAGAGAGAGTCAGAGAGAGAGAGACAGAGAGTCAGAGAGTCAGAGAGAGAGTCAGAGTCAGAGAGAGAGAGAGAGTCAGAGAGAGAGAGAGTCAGAGAGAGAGTCAGAGTCAGAGAGAGTCAGAGAGAGAGAGAGAGAGTCAGAGAGAGAGAGAGTCAGAGAGAGTCAGAGAGAGAGAGAGAGAGTCAGAGAGAGTCAGAGAGAGAGAGAGTCAGAGAGAGAGAGTCAGAGAGAGACAGAGTGCGAGAGAGAGAGAGACAGAGTGCGAGAGAGAGAGAGACAGAGTGAGAGAGTGTCAGAGAGAGTGAGAGAGTCAGAGAGAGACAGAGTCAGAGAGAGACAGAGTCAGAGAGAGAGAGGTAGAGTGAGAGAGTCAGAGAGAGAGAGAGACAGAAAGAGAGAGAGACGATAGAGATGACTGATGAGGCAGAAGATAGCCATCACCCTAACCCAGCACCACAATGGTTGGTGGAGCAGCTGTGGTTTAGTGTGGACCAGGTCCGTCATCAGAACAATACTCCAGCACAGGAGGCCTCAGATCACAATCACACCAGGAATGTGGAAGAGGAAGCTGTGGGAACAATGTGCAGCGTTCCAGTTCCAGCACACCCGCCTGCCTCTCGCCTCGTTCTGCTTTCAAGCAGCAGAAAACAGGAAAACTCTGGTGGGCTGTGGCCCAGAAGTCAGAGTAAACAGGTCGAGGTCTATGTCACTTAAGATGAAGATCAAAACGATGCCGCACCGCCCTCTAGTGGAGCAAACAGACATCACACTCTGAAGAATACAAACATGCCTTCATGTGCAGGGCTCTTAAAGAGTAACATGAAATTATGAAGCTATAAAACTACATTTATGCAGCGCGTGTGTGTGTGTATGTTGTGAGCGAGTGAGAAGAGAGACAGACAGACAGACAGTCGTGTGTGTGTGTGTGTGTGTGTGTGTGTGTGTGTGTGTGTGTGTGTGTGTGTGTGTGTGTGTGTGTGTGTGTGTGCGTGCGTGCGTGTGCGTGCGTGCGTGCGTGCGTGTGACTGCCTTGGTGCAACAACCACTTCTTATGCAAAATGTCTTTATATTTAAAAAGAAGACTTCACCCACATAATGCACATTTGAATATCAGTTATTACGCCATGTTGGTATAAATTCTCAAATAAAACTTTGTTTTTCTCTGTCGAGTCTGGACTGAAGTAAACAACCTTAAAACTCTTACACACAAACAGTTTCACACTAGTAGTGTGAGTGTTTTGATGTGTTATAAATAGTCAGGTTTTAGCACAGACGCATGCGTTTGTTTGCACAAGTTCGTGAACGCATTTACTTAAATTCATCAACACTTTTCTCAGGGTTTTTTAAATTCTTCGTTCACCGTAGAGAATAGGCAGAAAATGCTGTTTACAGCCTAACAAATATGGAAATTTCAAGTTTTTCTGTTTTTATCAATATGAAGTAAATATCTTTGATATTTGAAAACATCACTTTGGACTTTAAGAAACTGGGACGGACATTATTTACTACTTTCTGACATGTTATGGACCAAACGTTTAGGCGGCTCCCCCTGTGTTGTTTTTACATTCAGAATTAATAAATAATATAAACCAGCCGGAGCTCTACTCGATCAGCTGGATCTGGGTTCACACAGAGCTCGACACAAACACACCTCTCTCCGGTGTGCTGCGAGGGAAGTGGACTACAGAACGTTGGTGTATCAGATCTGAACGTTATCATCTGACTCTCACATCGATTACTGCTCTTCTTCATTCCGTTTCTTCTTCACATGATATGCGAACACTTGCGTACAAAGGCAGTCGATTGTGACGAGGGTAAGAGTCAAACAAGCAGCGTTTAAAATCACCATTTTAATCATCTATTTAATACTGGAGGTCCTATAAATATACATTACACACACACACACACACACACACACTCACTAACAGGAATTACTTTAAAGCTTTTGGCCTCTATGGAGATTAGTGCTGTACCTAATAGTTTGAAGCTGCAATTCTATCGTTCTAAATGCTGCACAGCTTCTTTTTTATTCACATCTATTATTTCTGTTTAAACTCGTTATTTCTGCTCAGTTGTAGATAAAGATTAAGCTGCACTAAGTGTTTCCAACCGTCATTAAGCAGAGGAGAGACGGGTGAAGTGAGGACACCGCTGACGAACAGGCTCGGTAGTGGATAGAACAAACATTAACTGCAGAGCGTTTAGAACATTTAGAAGATAAAGATACTGTTGATGCTATCATTTCTCAACAAATCCACGGCTGTCCTCAACCAAAAGAAGTTTTAGTCGACTAATTGATTTAAATCGACAAACCTGTAGTTTCTCCACAAAGAGTCACACGCTTTAAATCTAAACTCTTACCAGAGATGTGCTCAGAAATGTCCAGTAAATTTAGCATGTAAAAACTATTATAAACGACTTATTGACCAAAGAAAGCAACCGATTAGTCGACACTAAGAAGGAGCCGTCCTACAAAATACGAAATGTGTTTTTATCTAACGAAATATTCTGCTTCAACCTATATCTGTTGCCGTTTAGCCTTTCAGAAGAAACATACGAGGCATTTCTCAACGTATGACTGCAGCACGGACGACATTTATAGACAGAATAAAAGTGAAGTCATCTGAGCGGAGCGTGAAACTGAACGCCGGCACGAAAACACTGAATATTTCTATTTTCAGCGTTCAGCAAAAAGAAAAACAAAGAGATTAAATCCAACACCCTGTTCTTTCCCACACTACTTAGCTCGCGGCCTCAGTAAAACCCTGAAGCTCACGGCACAGTGGAACACTACCCACTTAACCCCCGTGTGACGTACCTTAAGGCCATAGAGCAGGGGCTGCAGCTGGAAGGAGACACGAGGGTCCACAAAGTTCACTGCACAAGAATCTGAAAGAGAGAGAGAGAGCACAGAAAAATAGTCTTTAACAACAAAACAGACTGGTCACAAAACTAATATAATCAGCAGCTGAGAGAATATACCTATCAATACATTTACACATTTCTATAATGTGTTCAGTAACGACTGATAAGAGGCGGAGTGTTGGACAGTCCAGACTCTTGGTCCCAGTGATAGGTGGACTGTTGGCCTCGGCCTCTGCACTGTGACGGGATTAAAAGCACATCCTGAGCAGAGTAATAATCTGAAGATTACCCGCTACGGCCAAGAGGCGGTTACGCAAGCGATCAGAGCCTCCAAAACTGTACTTTCCCTCTAGTTAATCATCACGGCGGCTGGAAAAGAAGCTCCTTTTATAGTCAGGTAAGCTCACATCCAGCCATGCAATCATTGTTACTGTCCATCTCACAGCAGAATGAAGCAAACTCGCAACTTGTTTTTGTTCAACACATTAACTAAAAAGGGGGGGGGGGTGTGTTTTAGCGCCGCTTTAATACCAATAAAAGTTAAAGCCTAGAATGCTGGATCAGGTATCAGCAAGTACGGGAGTCTATGCACCGATCGGATATCAGGTTATATCATTTATGCTACACAAGAACAGCATCAACATGTGTCTCTTGCTACCTGATTCGTACTGCACGTCTGCAAACTAGTACTACACACCTGTGATTAGAAACACTCTTGTGCACCCCCTTTGTCCCCCTGATAATGCTTCATTGTGAACAACAAATCTGTGTTTAACTCGGCAGGAGGAGCGCTAACTAGCTGTTAGCATCCGGTGGACAGCACAGCCCTGTTTGGCTAAATAACAGACCTAATGGCCAACGTTAGCGGAGGTTGCATTGAGTTACATTATGATGCGTTCAAGCTCCATTCAGTTAAAAATGAGTATTGGGTGAAAGTAATGTCTTCAAGTGTAATCTTGTAAAATGTAGTTTTTGGCGAGAAACTTGAATAAATAGTTGTTTGAAGGAGATGTTTTCGCAGCAACAAACACATTATGACCCGTTTTAACTCATTTTGTTGTTAACGTATCAGATCGATAGTTGAGCATCGGCCGATACAAACTCAGAATGGGTAACAGGAACTTCTCTACGTAGGTTACAGAACATAAATATAATCCAGTGACAGGATTAGACTGTTATAAATTTAAAAAAGAAACATTTACCCGTTGTCAAACATAAAGGAAGGAAGACCGAGCCACCGAGTCACACAGCAGCCAAACAGAGAAGTAGATGTGTGAGAACTTCGACTCACACCGAGGACAGACGGTGAGAAAAGGTCAGCGTCGACAAAGTCAAAATAAAACTGAACTAAACACAAAGAAAACTGCACGGCCCTAAAGTCTCGTCACACAGCGACATACCGTCTCACGTAGCTTTATCCCACTCACCACAAACACAGCGAAAGATGCAATCACTCACTTCTCACACTGACAGACGGTGTGAATAATACATCTGGCTTCCTGTTCCAACTCAGCGACTCCAAAAAACTGAAGAAGAAAAAAAACTGTGACCACAGCAAAAGCCAAACCCTGTGCACATCCTGAATGCTGAAGCAAATACAGCCACATAATGAGCTCGTGCTCTATATTTAGGCTCTCAAACATGCATGCAAAGAAACGTATATCTCACATCTCAACTTAGATCGCCAATTCTTCCAACAAATCAATGCATTCATCGTCTAAATATTGTACATTTTGGGTGTAACTGCAACACAAGAGAAGGGCTAAAGGTCACGGGAGCAGAAGTGATCTCATCAATGGTTAACTAGACTTCATCTAATATCACCCTGCAACTTCCAGCACACAGTAAAGATGCTGCAAACAGGAGGCTGATAGTCCATCCAGGAAATAAGAGGCCTGACAAAGCAGAGATTGTCCCGTCTCATTTCGCTGTGTCTCCCCTTCAGCTTTTCTGCCACAACTTCCAGTAGCCTGCGACTGTTCTGTAACTGGTTCTTTCAAAAACAAACCAAAGGACGTCGAATGTGATGCATTCGTCTTGAAGAATTTGGAGCGGCTTAAAGTCAGAAACAGGCTGTGTGCTTCAGTAAAGTGGACAAAGAGGGAAGAGCCTATATCTGGCTCCCTCCAACCCAAAATGACAGGCCTGGCCCGGTTCTAATCACTACCTCTGGAGCGGAAACATTACCGGCTTCTTCCGAACCGGGAAAGGGAAGTGCAGCATAACAAAGTTTCAACAGATATTCCTGTTATCTTCAACTCGCTCCGATTGACGTCTACTGTACAATCAGACAATATGAAGCATTATTGTACCGTCAGCTAGATCTCAACAAGGCATGAAACGCTGGAGGCTCAGCTGAGGCCGTCTTGAGGGCAAAGACGGGGTGGTTTCTTTGGCGAAGGCAGACCCAAACATCAATTATGCTCCAAAACCTCTCTCCCAAAGCCAAGGATAATCTTCCTCAGCAGGGCTCAATTATAAGTTATTTCGAGCTAGACTCGGTCCGTATTGTGTGCTACGTTACGCTGAAGTCTTTCAACTGAATCAATGAAAACAATGCCTCACCCGTGTAAATCAGAGTGACTTATGTTGTGCTTTAATTTACACTGCACTAGGTTAGCGTTATGAAGGTCAGAGAGATGGTGACCAACCACCCTTCTAGACTATAAACACAAAGAAACTCAACTCATTTTAATGTTTGGAAACAACTTCACCGCTTTCAATCATTTACCATCTCATGAATATTCTTATCTTCACCGTTTCACAGGGAATTTCCCCCCAAAACAGAATGAAAGGGCACAGCAATGCTGTTGAATCCTAATTCTCCAGAGTTAAAAAAATGTGTGTTAAATGTTCAATGCAGGACGATGTGGCTCTTGAGATGGGTGCTGGCAAACAGAAGAGTTGTTTGGGGGTAATATTTAAATGAATGGCAAAGATTTCCAGCCAAATTTATGTTTAATTCCCTCAAAGTATTATTTGCTCAGTTGTCCAGTTAATAATTCAGCAGAGTGCAAATACAAACACACACCTGGATCAAACTGGTCAGTCTAGATAAGAGGTCATCTTTACTGAGATCTAGCCAAATAAGTGAAAGCTCACATCGTATGACATGGAGACCTCAAGACAAAACAAGGAGTTCCTTTAGGAGCTTTTCCATGTGGAACCAGGTTGACTGCTGCGGGGTCAAGGGTCGTCGAAGCAGGTGTGAATATTTATGTTTTAGTTTAAAGACCTTTTAGAGAAGGGCACTTCTCCAAATGATAATTTAGAAGTCAGCAGAACAAATGTTTAGTTTAGGAAAAGGAAAGAAAATTTAAATAACAAAATAAATTCAAAAACAAACTGCGAGTATGCAAACCGTTGGTAGTAAGACACCGAAAACCTGTCAGTTGATAACATACTACAAGACCTAGATACAATCAACAAACTGAGTTGTTTTTGTATTACATAATATGTTCGTAGTCACCACTGAAATGCTGAGTTAACAGTTAATCCTTACAGTGTGGGGGGGGCTTAGTGAGGGGCCACTGTGGGGCCGTTTTACACAGCGTGGATTTTCATCCCCCATGCTCTTCGATGCCATTAATGTCCAACCAGATTAAACCAAACACACTAATTCACTGGAATTATGCCCCAGATTATCTGAAATAGATAGCTATAGGGGGATTCCCTCTAGTTTGTGCGTGCACAAGTCAGAGAATACACTACGCATCCGTACTGCCACCACAGGCTTATCCTGGCAGGGACGACGACGTAGGATCAGCCGGTTGCAAAGAATCGACGATCTAGCACCACATTGCGAGGTCTTGTGTGTATAAAAGGCTTAAACTACGTGTGCTACTGCAGTGCTCATCTGACAAGATATTCAAACACTGTTACGTGAGCAAACCCAGCTGTTTTTTTAATGCAAATATGCACAAAAAAAGTTCTCATAGTCCAACCAGAAAGTAAAGACTTCTGTCACTGTGGCTTGTTCTGAAATAGCTCGGCCATCCTCCACCTCCAGCACTGCACATGCAGACTGACCGGATTCCTCTGCATCTGTATCCAAAGTGCCACAGCAATGCGTCTCTACAGAAACACGAACAAATGCTTCATTGTGTGTCAGATGCACTCTAAATAAGGAGAATGAAGTCCTCAGAAGGAATGTTAGCTAGATACAAGGCTTGACAGTTCTCTCACTGTTGTTCCAGTGCATGAAAAAAACACATGGCTTAAAGTACCTTCAAACACACTATATAAAAATTTAAAAAAATAAAAGTTGTCTACTCTAGAAGATTTAAACAAATAAATAACTCAGCTTTATTCCGCTGTTTTGTGCCCCAAGATAAATAGTGCATACAAATAACACAAGGGTCACTGAGTTTAATTTGTGTTTTATTAACATAACGTTACAGTATTTAGTGAGGCTTTTATTCTCTGACATGACTAGTTTATACCACCAAGACATACACAAAAAAGAGAACTAGCTCAAGTTAAAAGTGAACAACATATGAATATAACCAAACTGTGCAAATCTGTGCAATATATATACACTGAAATACTACAATTATTCTGTCTGTATATATACTATTTTAGTTATTGTGGATTCTTTTACCTTTTTACTTATTTAATATTCTTTACTGTTTTATTACTTATTTATAATACTTGGTTTGATTTTGTTTTTAACTATGTCTCTTGTTTACACTATACACTATATTGCTGTAATCCTGTAACTAATAAAGAATTATCTTATCTTATCTTATAACGTCCATCATGGTAGCTTTTAGCTAGCAGCTAGCCTGGTGTTGATACTGCAAATGTTGAGCAGAAGGCTAACTAGCTAGCAGCAACCAGCCAGTTGTCAACTAACTAACGTTGTAGTTCGACATGCTAAGTATGATAGCAAGGCTAACAGCACAAGCTAAGCTATTTGGCAGCGTTACAAGTATAACTGACAACAGGAATTCTGAAGCGGTAGCTAGGCGATTAGCTTCTGTTAGCATGCTACGGCTGCTAATTTAGTTGGGAAAAACCTAACGTTAACGGTAAAGTTAAATCACGCGAGCCAACGTTAACTACGTTAACTACGTTAGATAGCAAACCGCCGTGTCCTCAGTTATACTTTGATATCCGTATAAAAGATAACGTTACTCACAACTTTTTTGTTTGTTTCCTCTTTCTCTCTCTCTCTCTCTCTCTCTCTCTCTCTCTCTCTCCTTTTTTTAGTTGCGCTAGGTAGCTTAGCTTAGCTTGCAGACGTTTCTTTTCATTTTGACGAACAAGCTTGATGGACGTCCTGGTCCTGGTCCTCCTCCATTGGAAGGATTTTGCGTAGTGGTGAGATTTTTTTTTTTTCTCTCGCTCTCTCTCTCTCGCTCGCTCAGTGTAATATGGAAGCCCTGTGGGGACAAAATAAAGATCCTGTAAGACATTATAATGAGATACTATCTCAAAATAATTACTTAGCATCTCATAACTATGACTTACTATCTCATAATGATGAGATACGTTACTATGAGATAGTAAGTCATAATTATAAGATGCTATGTCATTATTTTGAAATACTAAGTCATAATCATGAGATGCTAAGTCATAATTATGAGATACTAAGTCATTATTATGCGATGCTAAGTCATTATTTTGAATTACTAAGTCATTATTATGAGATAGTATCTCATTATTATGACTTACAGGATCTTTATTTTTTTCCTCACAGTGACACTAATGGGCTTCCATACTTCAGTGTTAAGGAGAAGCTCCACTGACACAGCAGACGGGCAGCCTGTTTAGTCCCGCCTCCTTTTCGTCGTGATTGGCTGTGATTGGTGTACGCCCACATGAAACACAGCCATCTATTTCACCAATTACGTGCCAATCAAAAGGGATAAACGACATGTTGATTGGATGACGTCTTGGACCCCTAC
Organism: Pholis gunnellus; assembly: GCF_910591455.1. Classification (NCBI taxonomy): domain Eukaryota; kingdom Metazoa; phylum Chordata; class Actinopteri; order Perciformes; family Pholidae; genus Pholis; species Pholis gunnellus. The sequence goes on from NC_136530.1 coordinate 2,009,804, forward strand.
CCCCCCACACCTACTCCCAAGAGTGACGTTCACAAAGGGTGCGCTTTTTTATTCTGACCAGCGTACACCGGAACTAGTACTAGGGAGGCGGGTACTCGGAGGTAAGAGCTAAAGCCACCTTTGAGAGAAAAACCATGGCGGAAATAAAGACTTCTATTAAGTAAACATTATTTGAGCACCACTTATAAACTGTGGAGGACTAGAGCTGACATTATAATGAATAAATAAATTACTCAATAAATAGATAAAATAACGTAAGAACAAAAATAAATCTACATATTCATTGAAAAATGAATAAATAAGCACAGGGATAGAAAAATAAATAAATAAAATCTATTTATTTGAATACATAAGGGTATAAATAAATAGTAAAGAGAAAATAATTAATTGGGGAATATTTAAATCTAATATAAATTTATATGACAATAAATTAATAAAAAAAGATGTTAAATAAATCAATACATTTTATTATTTCTATTTCAGTGCATATTTATTTATTTTAAAATTAACCTGCACATTTATTTGATAGTTAAGGCTTTTATTTCTACATTCATTTCTTTATTTACTTAATTTCTTTAATCACTTATCTATTACACCGTCAGGTTTAGTCCTCCATAATAAACACTACATTGTTAAAAATGCTAAGAAACGTGTTCCCTAAGAAGACGTTAAACCTACATAAAAATAGAATCATCTGTTAAGTTTCCATCACTGGCACAGAGAAGGTGATCCTGGTTAAACAGGACAAACACTCTATATGTTAGATATTTTATTGTAATAATTGCACAAAAAAAAGACAATAAAAAAGATGAGATTTGTGACAAATATGCTGTTTGTTCCTTACTCAAGATAATGCAATGATTGTAATTATATTAGCAAGCTAACATTTCCTACATCTTTATGTTGGTTTGGCGGGTAAACAAAACAATACAGACAGTTTAATATTTAAGGCAAAATGTATTCTGTTTGGTCGTTGTTGCAAAAGTATATTGAAGCTGATAATAAAACCAAATGTCCTTGATTCTCTTTGTTTCACTTCATTTAAGAGACTTTGTATTCCTGCAGATAAAACGATGCAGATGAAACTGGATCTCTGACTGACAGGAAAGTAGCTCCCCCTAGTGGATATGTTGTGCATGGTTTCTCCTGGATGAATGTGACGTGCAATATATCAAAATATACTTTATATACGAATTATAAGCCTTATTTAAAGACACAGAAAAGCTGCAGCTGACGGATCCACGCTGACAGTCAATCCTTCAGTGTTTCTGATGAGGCTGGAACATAAAGTGGAATAAATAAAGAGCACATTCAGGTTACTTTATCATGAATATGTCAATAAATCAAAACACACTGGTAACAGGAATCGGAGCTCACATTTTCCAGAATGTATCGCACATATTTCTTATTTCTTTAACGTGTTTTTGCTGTATATTTGTTTGTAATCGGTCCGTCAGCGTGTGATCAGCTCACCTTTAGCTTTTCACTTCTTCTGCAGATGCAGCTGGAGCGTTCTTCTTACATTCTTCACACACGTGGTGGCAGGACCTGTTGGCATGATCGATATTTATTAGAAATTATTTGCCGCAGCACAAACATTGCAGAACGAAACTATCAAATCAACGCCGTAAAAGTAATTTATCTTCCATTTTTTAAGCGAGGAAATTACTCCTAAAGATCATTTTAGAAGTGTATGGTAACCTTTGGACACACACACACACACACACGCACACGCACACGCACGCACACGCACGCACACGTTTTATTTTTGGCGTTGGGAAGAAACGTCATGTATGTGGTGAAATGTGAGTAAAAGCTGTATAAAGTTATGTCACATTAAAGTCATATCTCCCGTGCTCTTAATAAGAACTGATATTTCTTCCACACATCATCACACGTAGAAGAAAAACCTCCATCAGCACAAAATGAGAGGACGACGCAGGATTTCTACACAAAACCTTTTCAGAAAACTGCACGGCTCTTTAATATGAATTCAGATATATTGTGAATATTGTTATCGTATGTTTTGGTATTTTAAATTGTAATTTTATATGTATGTGCCAACACACCAAAACAAATACCTATGTGACCTCTTTTTACCGGCAACAAACCGGATTGTGATTTTCTGAGCATCTTAGTTTCAGTGTATTCCTACCTGTGTCCAGGACGAGACCAGGGACCATATCCTGGTCTACCCTCAAGACCGAGACCCTGAAACTTGCTCCGACAAGTTCCAACATAAGATGCTTTCCCCACTGCGTACCCAAGGATACCAGCAACTAGAGCACAACGAACGAGGAATTAGAACGAAGACACTACAGGAGAACAGAATCATATATATCTCATAGACATCACCATGAAACGTCACCACTTCATCACTCACATTAAGATGATTATTTATTGTGTTACAAGTTTAGTGAAATGTTATGTTTAAATATGCAAATGAGGCATTATGTAATGGTAACTTTTGGTGAATTTAGGAGAAATCTACAGACGTAAACAGACAAAGTATAAAATAAATGTTTTCTTTCCTCTAGTCTGAAAGAAGAGATGATGAAGAAGTAATATGAAAAGCATTAGAAAGTCAGAAATACTGGATGATACACACCTGCTAGTTTTGGAAAGGGACCAAATCTCTTTGACGAATTCCAAATGCCTGCATGGAAATAAAATTAAACTTAAACAAAATGGGATATTTATAGAAAACAATGGTTGCTTTACATGCGTCCCAAGGACATGACGGGAGAACTGTGTTTGAACGTCTTTACCTTTGTAGAGGAGCCCGCCGGTGACGGCCATGCTGCTCGCAGAGAGAGGAAGAGCTGAGGACAGAGGACAAACGTCACTGAATACAGAAGCTGAATGAAGATTAAGACTAAACACGTTCCTGTCACGGATCGATCACTTGACTGTGAGTTTAATCTGACTGAACTTTGACCTGTGAAGTATAAAAACTCAACATTTCGTCTGAAGGACGGAGTCGACTTCTCCCTCAGGAATTGTTGCTGTTTCATGTTTACGTAACTCAGTGAGAGACGTCCGGCAGCAGCTCTGTGAACACAAATACTAAATCACCTGTTGGTTTTGCAGCTCTTTTTTTTCCAGGGATTCAGTTTGGTTCACCCGGGTTGAACTCAGGCCGCTCCCTGTCTCACTTAAAACTAGATCTTATCAACAAGGTCAGACACTACAGGCAAACATAGTGTTTCACATGCACTGATTATTTCAGATGTTGTACTAAGAAAACATTTATTTTATTACTTTGTCTTTTTGGGTCTGTAGATTTCTCCTAAATGTACCAAAGTTACCACTATACAATGCCTCATTTGCTTATTTAAACATAACATGTGTTGTAACATGGCAGCAACAATCAAAATGCCGCCATTACCAACGTGACTTTGAGTTTTAGGCGCGGCAGAGTAATCTCCACAGAGAGAAATGTAAACACACATGTCGTTAAGTGAATAAGGTGCTGACAGGCAACTCAGGCTACACTGCAAAAAAACACTTGTCAAATACACACGGAACTATATAATTCATAGACTGTGAGAAGTTCACTGCCTGCTGTCGAAGCCTTCGAGTTAAAACATTTCGGCAGTCGCCATCTTTTTTTAATTTTTAAATCAACCAGAAGTGACACGAGAGGGTCGAGCTAAGTACAACCAAACGCTGAACAAGACGTGTTTTTATGTGACCAAAAATATTTAAATTAACTTTCATACAATGCTGTGGTGGAGACCTGTCAATCACTGTGTAGCCCCGCCCTAAAGCATCCGCTGCTTTATGGTCTATTTGACTCTAAATGGACCATCATTTACTAAATGAACATCATGCTGTATTGAAGAAGACTTGAAACTAGAGATTGAGACCATAAACTCATGTTTACAATGTTTACTGAGGTAATAAATCAAGAGAGAAGTAGAGTCATTTTCTCATAGACTTCTATACAACCAGAGGAGTCGCCCCCTGGCGGACAGAGAGAGAATGCACGTGGACTCCGCTTTTTACACATCTGATGGTTTGACTTTTTTTTTCTACAATGATCAATAAGAAGTATTTGTGAAGATATTTTAGATAATACCTCTGTACCAGAAGCTCTCCTCGTGGCACTCTTTCCACACCTTTCTCAGGTCTTCTCTGTGCACGTGAGGTTCCCCCATGGGACACTGTAAAGACACACACGGGACAGGGTTCAGGTCTCATTTCATCATGGAGGCTCGGTGATGGTCCACAGCGGTGACTCTCACCTTCCACCCCCCTTTCTCTGGACCGGCTGCCGCCTCCGCCGCCGGTTCATCTCCTCCCGTCTTCACGGTGATAGTTTGTTCGGTAGCTTCAGAACTCATGATCAGAACTTCAAGTGTTCACCTATTTCTTTTTCCTGGAGCAGAAGTGCGCAACTTTGTCTGGCTCGTATACTTCCTCTCTCTCTCTCTTTCTTATCATACTGGTTGTAATAGCTCCTCCCTGTGTATATAAACCCGCCCAATACAATAAATCAATTAAAGAAACACACTAGAGGCTTTGTCCATTTAAAAAACAACTTTTAAAATATAGAATTTTGCAGGAAAAAATGCACAATATGTACAAGAAAAGTTAAAAACTGACTTACAGAGATGTTTTATCTAAAAAAACACATTATGAAGCTACAGTGTTGAGTTCAGGCTCACCTGTGTACACCTTCCCACACCTGCAGTCAGACACACCTGTGTTTGTGGTCGTTGATTCTTTTGTGCTGTTGCGTCATTAAGAATGTGGAATAGTATCGTACCATTCATTTCACCTGTGCAGACACGTGTGACTGTGACATTAGAAGCAGTCTTTGTGGTAGAAATGTTTATTATAACACGTCCTAGTTTTCATGGTTTGTGAAACATCTCTTATTATGTGACACACAATCAAACACAGTTTACTTTATTTGCCAACATAAATATTTAATCTGGTTGTATTAAATAACATTTATATTAGATATGAAAGTGCGTGATAGACATTAAAGGAGTGCTGAATATGTTACTTCATTAGAAGTTTATTCCCACGAGACAAAGGTCAAAGGTCAGGTTATTAGACATTAGATCAAAGAAAGGTTTATTAAGAAAACGATGTGCTTGCTTTAACAAAAACTTTAAAAATATATAAGAGAATATAATTAATATTTATATATACATTTCTTTTTACAATAAACACTTTAAAAATGTATGAAAAATGTATAAAATGTAAACCATATGTTGATGTGTCACTTCACATTTTTTACTTAAGATTTCATTCAACTTATTTATTTTCATTTTTACAAATTGAACCAAAACACTGACAGCGAGGACGATCTTTGGTCGATAATAATGAGAATAAACATGAAACAACTATTAATTAAATCAAACTCTCTAAACTAAAAATAAATCAGGTTTGAATTTAATATAATATAATATATTTTTTTATATATAATAATAATAATATTATATTATAATAATATTATATTATTATTATTATTATATTATAACATAATACATATATATTATATATACATATAATATAATATATAATAATTAATTATAGTAGTTAAACAATATTATAATTCATCTTTATGTTTCTGATATTTAAAAGCCAAACAACGTAGCTGCAGCTGAAAGTGTCCGTTCGATTTCACTCACGTCACGGATTTCTAGTCACCTGACAGGCGAGTGTTCACGGTGGGTAAACTTTAAAGCCTTTTTGGGGGACAGGACCAACTGAACACGTCCCAGACGTCCCATCAACATTTAATTAGGCAACGTTGCTCCCAAACCGTCACGAAATGAGACGTAACTCACGTTAAAACAAACGCACCGCCACTAACCTCCGCCCGGCTGAGTTGACACTGAACGAACTCAAGCAGCGGGTTCACAAGGGGGGCGGTTACACTAGTGACTGAAGGGACCAATCAGATTCCTTCGTGGGCTGGGTTTCAAGCTTGCACGAGGAAACTTTAGTGTGTTACGTGTTCACAAAATAAAAAACCTCTCTACACCAATCAGTAACGGAGCTCGCGCAGCCTGTTTGGGGAGCTCCGACCAATCAGATGCTTGCGTGGGAGGGGCTTATCCTCCTGTCTTCCGCCTTCTCGTGACACGACAGCTCGACTAGCCAATCGACAGCGACCGAAGGCGGAGACCGAGCGCGGTCGCGTTCAATCGTCGTCAGTGGGCGTGGTTTACATACACAAGGCCCGCCTATTGGCCGGTCTCCGGACTTCCCACAGACAGTTGTATGTTTCATAAAAATGCACTCTGATGCGGCAAGTAAGTAGTAACCTTACAGAGGCTTGTTTTTTTTTTTTTTACTGCATCAAATTGCGAAAAACCCTCGCGGACGCTCCAGAGTGTTAACCGAAGAGACGCAAACAAGCCGCGTGGTTATTACCTCACCCCTACTTTCTGCAGCATTTAGGAGGAGAAGCGGATGAATTCCGTGCTGTTTTTAGTGGCCCCCTTTGTATTTGCCAGTGCTTTTTCTTAGGCGACAACAAAGGGAGGATAGCGGGTGTAAATCCAGGTCTTTTTCGCACATGCAGGAGGTTTTGTTTCACTCGTTATTTATTGTGTTTGTGCAGCGTTAGCGGGTCTCCGCGCACTAGTTAGACCCACAAGGGGTCCTTTTTGTCTAATGCTAATCGGCCGCGTTGTGGTGTTTATATTCATCACCACTGAGGATGCACTGTGCGGGTTTCCACTCAAACTTTAAGGGACGAACGGAATGTCTCTGCATATCGGGACATTTTTCTGGTCAGCTGCGGACTATTACAGAGATTGAGAATTGTGACGCAGTTGTGTAAAAACATCTTTCAGTGCTGCAGTGCTGTCGGGCTTTGCGGCACCAACACCAAGCTGCTGCTGCGAAAAAAGGCGTCTGCGCAACGGGTTGTGCGCCAGCAGCCATACGATGTTAGATTTTTTTTTAAAGACGATGTAAAATGCTTTCAATCAGTTGAGGTAAAAAAAAAAAAAAAGAAGGTTGCTACAAAATAGTTGTTTTGTCAAAAAGCTTGGGAGTTGTAGTCCAGCTTCCAACCGGAGCACGGGCTTCAGTGGGCTCTTTTTAGAGGAAGTGGACTACAACTCCCACGCGCCCAACTCTACAGATACTTTGTAAACTCTGTGCAAGTTGCGCGTCTGCACGGCTATTTTAGGTATGCAGCTCGTGCTATCCGCTCAGCTGTGTGTGTGTGCGTGTGTTGTTCCTAGAAATAAATATTAAGCATCGGGATTTGATGACAGCTCTCGAGGAGGGAGGGGGGTGCGCGCATAGATGACATTTGGCGACCAAGGTAGCACGCGCGACCACGTATGCTCGCGCTCGCATGTCTTTTCTAGGAATGCAGAGAGTCACTCCCTCATTTTTTTTTATTTTTTCCTGTCGTATTTTTTCTCTCTTAAAGTAGAAATCACACTAAAGTAAGTTGGAACAGTAGATTATTGATTACTGGCACATTACAAATACAATGATGGGGTTCTTGACGATGATGTCACCTTCTTGTACCCTTTAGTGCCAAAAGATTGTGAGTCTTAATTGGGAGCAGCAGGCTGTGAGTTGTGCTGTAGTCTGATTATGTCTCTCTCTTGTGGAAATAGATTTACAGCTGAATTCCCACTTGACTACACTGGCCAGCATCCATAAGATCCACCACACCTTGCACAGGCTGGTAAATGCACACTGGCAGCTTGTGTATTTTATATATATATATATATGTATGTATATGTGTGTGTTTTAGATGCGAGTGTGTACGCGTGTGTCCTGCTCACAAGCTTGTGGTTTCTTGTTTTGATAGAACCTGACAGAAGACGTTGGACAGGATAGCCACCCCTCAGGTAACGTCAGGACTTTGTCTTTTCTCTTTATATTTATATATATGTATGTGTGTATTGCCTCTAAATCTTCCACTTCCTTCCCCAGCGTGTTGCTCCAGAGCCATGCCTCCGAGGAAAAAGAGGAGACCCTCTGCAGGAGACGACATGTCGGCCAAGAAAAGTCGCCAAGACAGGTGTGACTGTTATCCAGGAGCATCGAGTTATTAAAGAGGTTCAATGTGTGCGTGAATATTTGCAAAGACATACTAATAATAAATTAAACTCTTCTTCCTCTGCAGCGTTTTCAGGAAACACGAAACGCCACAAATCCGCGAGGAGGAGACATTTTCCAGTAAAAGATGCCTGGAGTGGTTCTATGAATATGCAGGTGAGAGGCGTGTTTGTTTTGAAGGTGGTGCTCACGTCGTCGTACGTTGCCATGAACACCGTCACACCTGTGTCGTCTTGAAACAGGCTGCGATGACGTGGTGGGTCCAGAGGGGATGGAGAAGTTCTGTGAGGACATCGGAGTGGAGCCGGAGAACGTGAGCACATGTCTCTCCTATCTATTCAGTTAAACATCCTTTTTTGGGGGCTTTTCTCATCGCTTTGTTTTTATAATTAATAATTAGGTCACTACTTATTTACACCCGTGCTTTCGTCTTCACCTGGTTAATTTAACCGTCTCCACTCTCACTAGAGCCAGTGTTAAGTTTGTCCGCTCTGGGCTGCTGTAGAAACTAGGGACGAGTATCGTTAGGATTTTATCGATACTATTACTCTTATTGATTCTTTTTTATTACATTTGTGAGAAATAGACAATTAATTAAGAAAAGAATCGTCATTTCTTTGTTATTCTTGTAAATAAACAAATAGTCTTTCTTGAGCAGCAACACAAGAAGTTCAGAAATCTTTAAAACACATTCTCATCTAATCAATGATCTCAGTGATTATCTTTCATTGATGATCCTGTTCTTCTGATCAAACTCCATATGACATCACTACTGTATGACATCACTACCGTATGACATCACTACCGGATGACATCACTACCGTTACCTGACGGCTGCTCCACCAACAGACACATGTTGTGATGAACTTACTTGTGAGGGTTTCATTGTGTTTGAGACGACCAGAGTTCTGCAATGTTTCCTTCTCTGAGTCTCACGCTGTGCTGAGAGGAGACAAAGAGACAGAGAGACAAAGAGACAGAGAGACAAAGAGACAGAGAGAGGACTCACTCTGTAACTAAGAAAGTACCGATAGCAGAACCGATAACTTTACTCAACGCTAACGGATGTTTACTGGTTTTAGAACGTGTTCCCATTTAGCTCAGAGTTTCAGGGACTAACTATGTAGACATAAATGTCTGAGATTCTTAGTTTCAGGTGATTAAACACTGATTAAAACACCGTTATGAATATTAATGTGTACCAGGTGGTGATGCTGGTTCTGGCCTGGAAGCTGGATGCTCAGAGTATGGGCTACTTCACCCTGCAGGAGTGGCTGAGAGGAATGGGCTCGCTGCAGTACGTCAGTCACCGACTTCTTCTACCGTCGCATGCTGATTTCATTTTTTTTTTTAAGTCTTTTTTTTTTATAGTGAAGTGTAGATTCTGTCTAAAGCTCCTTTCTGCTGTTGTCAGGTGCGACTCCACAGAGAGGCTGAGGAACTCGCTCGACTACCTGAGATCTGTCCTAAACGACAGCACCAGTTTTAAGCTCATCTATAGATACGCCTTCGATTTCGCTCGGGTGAGTCGAGCTAAGACACACACACACACACACGGGCGCGCGCCTCTAGCTACCCGATCCGAACATCCTGAGCGGTACTGAGCATGAAAACTCTCAACAAAGATTGAAACACTCGTTAGCTACTTCCATCATCAGCTCTGGAAGAAAAAAAGCGATGGACCGATCGAGCAGGCGCTAACGCAGAGTTAGCCAAGAGCTAGCAACATGTCAGCAAGCCGGCAATATTTTACACTGGAATATCCCACCAAAAGCCCCAAATCACAAATTTGCCTTTTAGAGGGCTTTACAATCTGTCAACATACGACCTCCTCTGATCCTGTTGGAGGAAAAACTCCTTTTTAACGGGGAGGAATAAAAAGGAATTATGCTGTGTTTTAGTTTCTGCATTTATTCATGTCTACAAAGAGTTAAACCTGAGCCAGAACGCACAACAGTGACAGCAATCACATCCATGCAGGGTTAGCAGTACACAGCTGATAAATCAATGTTGAGAAACTAGCAAAGAGTACGCTAGATTTTAAATCACCCAACCTTGAAAACCCAGTCCGTGTTTCAGACTCTTTACCAATGAAAGTAGCCAACGGCACGAGCAACAAAAGTTGCTAAATGTAGCGGTTCAGTCAGCAACAGGTCTCCCTCCAAAGCCCCTCCCCCCACAATGATTATAGTGAACATGAACAAACCAACGCGGTCTCGTTAGAATGAGTGCACAGGCTTTTGTTCAGGAGGAACGATCTGATCTTGATCTAATGTTCTTGATCTAATGAGGTCAAGATCATTTTCCAGTTGGACTTGGAAAGCGCTTATCAAGACTACACAGCCTGACCTTTGACAGTGATTTAAGAAAAGCAGCTCTGTTGTAGTGAATGAAGACATATTTTAGTAACGGTCGTGGTGTGTTTTGGGGTTAAGCTAGACGGTAATGATGTTACTAGACTGGTTGACGAGTTTTCATGACGCTGTGGACGTTTTGATCGGACAGGAAAAGGATCAGAGGAGTTTGGACTTGAACACCGCCAAGTGCATGCTGGGTCTTCTTCTGGGGAAGACGTGGCCTCTGTTTCCTGTGTTTAATCAGTTTCTAGAGGTAAGAGTCACATGTGTGGTTGTGTGTAGAAAAGATTGTTTTAGGGGAAGTTTACTTGTCGCTATTGTTAAAATTCATTTTTTGTGAATGTAGACACGCAGACAAACGCGCTCAAAAGCTGCCGTGCACAACGCAAGTCATGTGACGAGTAACAAACAATCAGAGCTGGCAGATTTCATTTCTTTCTTCCATAAATATCAGTCTACGGTTAATATATGGAGGAGAAGTTAATAGTTTTAGTTGCTTCGGCGTCGATGAACGTCACAACATTGGGTTGAAAGGTCAGCGAGTAAAGCTTCTGTGAGGGATTCATTGGGCTGGAAATCCGAAATACGCCACCCCCCCCAAAGCACCTTGGATAAGTTAATGAAACAACGGCTGCTGACATTTTCCACGCATTTTTTTTTTTTTTTTTTTACTCCATATGTGAACAACCCCTTAATAGACCCTTTCCTAAGCCCCGCCCCCTCGCTGCTACTCCGTCAACCTGTCACAGCTACGTTACCATGGAGCCCACACTTTCACTAACTGAAAAAACATCTAAGTTTTTTGTGAAAACGATTCTCAGAGAGCAGCAGACAAATGTAGAATAATTTCCCCATAGACGTCTATACAATCTCGACTTCTTTTTGCAACCTGCTGGCCAGTAGAGAGAATGCAAGTTTTGAGACACTTCTGCATCGGTTTCACTTTCATCTAAAGACTAAATCTAAAATAGCTGCCAAGATGAACACTGCTATGGAGCAGAACCGGATAGTTGTCTGATGCTACGCTATGATTGGCTAGTCGGATTTTGAGGGGCGGGACTTGACCCAAAGAGGTCGATTCCTACTGAATAGGGTTGTTTGAAACTAAAAAGGTTATTTATGTAATTCATTTGTTTTACTGTTCCCCAGCAATCCAAGTACAAAGTCATCAACAAGGACCAATGGTGCAATGTTTTAGAGTTCAGCAGGACAATCAACCTGGACCTCAGCAACTACGACGAGGACGGTGCCTGTGAGTGAGCACACACACACACACACACAAACACACACAAACACACACACACACGTGTCACACCAATGAGTGTTTTCTAATGTGGTCTCGTTCTTTCGTCAGGGCCAGTTTTGTTGGACGAGTTTGTGGAATGGTACAAGGAGAGACAGATGTCATAGGTGCAGAGGGGGAAAAAAAAAAAAAAAAACACAACTGTGACAACAAACGACTATGAGAATCAACAACCAACAAGTAAACAATACCAACAATGGTAAAGCAGTGACTGTGGAGGGGGGGGGGGGGGGGGGTCTGTGGGTGGGCTAGGAGGCTGTGTGGGGGGTGCATGCCATGCAGAGGGCGGGAGGCGGAGTCATGTCCCCTACCGAAGTTGCATAGAAGCTTGCAGCAATCTCCCCCTCCCCCCCCATCGGGTGCCATTGCTCTCTCTCACTGTGACTCGTCATATTGCTGTGTGTTTGGATAACATGAAATCACACATGTGGGGGGGGGGGGGGGGAGAACCAGTCCAAAAAAAACAAACCATTCATGCATTTGTGTCTGAGTCTTAAAACGGGGGGGTCACTTTGACTCCGGGCACATTTAGAATAATATGAATGGTGGACTTGGAACGTTTTTTTTTTTTTCTGGACAGATGGCTCGAACTATCGTTTAAGTTCTTCGAGAAGCACACTGTGTCAAAAAGCGGTTGATCGCAGGTTTTCTGGTTGCCTGTGCTGTTTACTTTTAATTTGTGCCAGTGATTCGTTTCATTTTCTCCTCCTCCAGCTTATCTTTTTTTTTTCTTTGTTCCTTCCTGCTGTTCCTGCTCCAGCTAATGCTAACAGTTTGCTACACCCCCCCCCCCCCCCTTCAGACCTCATAACACCAAACAAATCAGCATTGCTGCTTACTAACTCTTATCACAGTACAGCGGTGAGCCACTCGCGCTCCGATCAGCGTTTATCGGCCCTGACGACCGATTTCGTGCGTCTACGTTGTGTAGGTAAGAGTATTATTGTGCCTCGAAACATGGAAGTCACTTTGTGTGTCCCACACGCATACCAACAAACCCAAATGTATATATACACACACACACAACAAACACGCATACACAGACACACTGAAGTGGTCAGGGATTATTTCAGGATGAATTCAGACTTTGGGCAGTGTAATGAGTCGATTTAGAGCTTGTTGGTGTCCATGTGGTCTCGATACGTGGCATCTGTTTTGTCCTTTAGTCCACTGATAGTTTCTTACTAGTAGCATCCCTCCCCCCCCCCCCCCCCCCCCCCCCCCCCCCCCCGACAGTGTTATTAATAATAACTACAGTGGAAGACCGGTGACCCTTCTCAGGACGAGGTCCTTTTAAAGGCTTGAGTAGAAAGGTAGGTTTGCTTTCGTTGGGATCTAAATCGGTTCAACTGACGGTTTGGAACTGCGTGACGATGCTACGCCGTTCTTTTCGCCTAGTATAATGTTCTCGTAACACATGTATAAATTCTTTGTCTTTGGCCGTGGTGTGATGCTGAATCGTTGAGATTTAATATTTGCATGCATGCTCCGACAGAGCCTTTTGTGAATGGATGAGATTCTTTTAATTTTTTTAATTTTCTTTTCAGATGCGTTTTTGTACAAGAGTTTTGTGCTTGATTTTTGATATTCACGATCATGTTCTCTTAATTCTGATGAACGACATGATTGTGTCTATTGAGACCTGGAACACACCTGTAACCTCACGGTGGAGCAGGAGTTCCCTCCTGCATTCAGCCCATCTTAACGCATCCTCACACGGCTTCAGGTGGCTGCAGCCGGGATCTAGTTTTATTTATTTTTTATTTACATGATACCCATAAAAACACACATTGAAAGTTTTGCTGTGAAGATGAAATCGACTGCAGCTGAAACTGTTTGAACGCCTCTGATGCCGTTAACGATGCGAATCATCAGTGTCGCGTCTCAAGATAGGTTTGCTTACCAAATACTGTATAGAGATCAATGTTTTAGTATTTCTCCCATGACAATGCAGGAGGATGAACACCCTTGTCCCAACTGTATATATGTATGTAAACTATGTAAGTGTCTATATGTCTGTTTTCACTATAACCTAATGTCTATATACATAAATAAAAGGGTTTATTAACTTACTGGCTTTTATTTGGGTTCTTAAGTTAAGTTTTTCCATTACAAAGTACCCATCATTCTTTTTAGATGTACTTATTTCCACAAATGAAAGCTATTGTTCAGAGATCTGGTTTTATTAAGGCGTATTAATAATACATGAACATTAAGTCGACATGGATTTTTGTTGCAAAATCAATCACAGGGAGACATTTCTGTGATGGATGATTTTTAAAGAGTGATTTATAGGAATGAGGCCAATCGGAAAGATAAAATAATGCCTTCAACAGTTCCACACAAATTATTAGTATTTCCATTTCATTACAAGCGTAACACTTATATAATAGACTGTAATTCACAATATTTGTGTTTTTCAATTTAAGATTAAACATTGCCAGCTTGTTTTCTGTGTTTTGGATGCCTGTGACTTTTTAAAATCAAACTTCACTAATGTTTGCGAAATCAGAATATGCTGCCAGGTTTTGTGGCGTAAGTGTGGAACGGACAGATTCCTCCGTGTTGCTGCTCTGTGGAGACCTCCATGTCAGCCCTACGGCTTCGTACGGTGGTGGTGTTGCAGGAATAGGAGGCGGAGCCCCCTGCGGTGGTCCAGTACCTCCAATGTCGTGCCTCCTGTAGCGGGGAATACCGTACGACAGATCTGTAACTCTTAAAGTTGATGACCTGACCTCCTTCTCAGACTTGCGATAGTCAAACCTGGTGTCACCTTGTGGACCGTAGTCATCAAATAGAGGAGATGCACTCTTGGCTAGATTTTCATCCGTCGTGTCCCACTTGCGTCTCTCTGATGACATGGCTTTTAGGGCACCAAGGCCTTTCCTTTCATTCCCGTCTTCGGATGCAGCCTTCAATGTGTCAAACTTGTCAAGAGAAACACGATGGGCACCAAGAGATGAGTATTTCTGCATCAGTGGCACTTCTGCCCTCCCTTTGTCTCGTTCTGTGTTATCACTTTCACTACTGGAGGAGTTGGAGGAGTCAGGTGGGGGGAGTTGTGGCTCTGCAGGTGGAGACGATAAGCCGACATCCAGGTGTCTCCTCGGACTCGGGATGGAAAAGTCAGACAGCTGACGACCGACGCCGGTCCACCGTATCTCGGGTGGCACGTCCATACCTGTGGTGTGTCTGGGCTGCTCGGTCCTTCTCTTCACCAAATCTTCAACGCTCATACTGGGAACTCTCTTTGGGGCGAAGGATGGACCTTCTTGTGCAACACCGTCAGTCCCTGTATGTCTTTGCTTTGTGCGGTCTGTAGTTTGCCCCTCGCCACTGTGGGAGAAAGAATCCCTTGGTAGCAATGACGTTTTCATAATTACACGCTTATAAGTGATTAGAGAGTCATTGTCTGACATGTTTGATGCAGGTCTGCTTTGGTTTGCGGTGTATCCCGTCACCTCGTTCTCGCTCTCGCTGCAGGAAGGTGGGGAATTACTTGGTAGTGGTCTCTTGACATCCAGACGCCTCTTAACGCGTGGGACACCGAGGCTCAGGTCAATAACACTGAGGCCTATCGTCTCATCCTCGCTACTGCTGCTGGAGGATGATTCCCTCTGTGTTCTGATATCCAAAGCCCTCCTGACATGGGGGATATTGGTGAGACTCAACTGAGGCCACGCTGAGTCAGTTTGGCTTTTGAGGTTGGGGGTTAAAGATGATTCTGTCTGTATTTTTCCTTGCATCCCAACTCCCCTTTTCTTTCGTCTTGTTCTGCTGCTTTTACTCCCAGTCTCACTGCTGGAAGAGGAGGGGGAGTCAGGTGGAGGTGATGAGGGCAGGTTTGGTGGTTCATGTGTTTGCGATGTGATTTCAAGGCGCTTTCTGAAGCGGGAGATACCCAGATTCATCGTGGCCCAACGTGACTGAAGTTCTGGGTTTATCTCTGGTGTTGTGCTGATGTTGCCACTTGGTTTGTCCCCCACTTCATCTTTAATACCTGAATACTTTTCTAATTTTATATTGTGGTCCGTCTTTGGACTGCGAGACGTGTTTAACACTGGGGTCTTTGGCAATCTAATGAAGTCCTTTTCAGTGGCCTTTGATATGGCAGATACTCCCAATCCTAGTTTAGCGTACTCCTCTTCCCTGTCACTTCCGGAAGAATTTAATTCGGATTGTCGAGAGCCTGGAGACGCATTACTAAGCACCGGATCTGGTTGTAGTGATGGTACTTTGAAATCCAGACGTCTATTGATGTAGGGGACACCCGGGCTCATCTTGTGCAACTTTGTCTGATGCTCATGATCTGTGATTCCCACATATCCTTTGTCCCTCTCATGTTTTACTGTGTGGCTTGAAAGTTTGCTTTCATTATCACTGCTGGAAGAGCAGGAGTCCGTTGTTTGAGATGGTCCTTTGATATTCAAACGTTTCTTGACAAGGGGGACACCCACTTTAATGCCAGACAACCCTCGTTCTGGTTGATAACCTGTAATCCCTACATCAGTTCTGTCCTTCTCCACTTTCATAGGTACATTTGTAATCCCACCTTCACTCTCATGATCACTGCTGGAAGGGGACTCAGGTGGAGGTGAACGTGCCTTGATATCCAGGCGCCTTTTAACATGGAAGGCACTGCTGAGGTCCAGTCCAGGCCATCTTGTCTCTGGTTCTGTTGTTTGAGGGTATCTTAAATCCTTCACACCCTCTTGCTCATCTGAGCTGCTTGATGAGTGACAAGAACTAATTTTGATAGCTTCCACTGTATGGTTTGTACTCCCACCACTTAATAATGAATCAAGAGGTGGTGATGGGACTTTGAAGTCGAGACGCCGCTTTACACGAGTATTTTGCTCTAGATCTAGGAGAGGCCACTGTGTTTGTGGGTCAGAACTTATAGTTGGAGATACTTTAGTAGGAAGCCTTGCCATGGACATCTCTTGCTTTTGTTTCTTTATTTGGTCTGTTTCATCCTCACTGTCACTACTAGAAGAAGAGTCAGGAGGTGGCGATCTTGCTTTGATATCTAGACGTCTCTTGATGTGTGTAGTAGCCTTTAGATCAAGGACAGGCCACTGTGTTTGTGGGTCAGAACTTATAGTTGGAGATACCTTACTAGGAAGCCTTGCCATGGACATCTCTTGCTTCTGTTTCTTTATTTGGTCTGTTGTTTCATCCTCACTGTCACTACTAGAAGAGGAGTCAGGAGGTGGCGATGGTGCTTTGATATCTAGACGCCTCTTGATGCGTGTAGTAGCCTTTAGATCAAGGACAGGCCACTGTGTTTGTGGGTCAGAACTTATAGTTGGAGATACCTTACTAGGAATCCTTGCCATGGACATCTCTTGCTTCTGTTTCTTTATTTGGTCTGTTGTTTCATCCTCACTGTCACTACTAGAAGAAGAGTCAGGAGGTGGCGATCTTGCTTTGATATCTAGACGCCTCTTGATGCGTGTAGTAGCCTTTAGATCAAGGACAGGCCACTGTGTTTGTGGGTCAGAACTTACAGTTGGAGATACCTTACTAGGAAGCCTTGCCATGGACATCTCTTGCTTCTGTTTCTTTATTTGGTCTGTTGTTTCATCCTCACTGTCACTACTAGATGATGAATCAGAAGGTGGTGATGGTGCTTTGATATCTAGACGCCTCTTGATGCGTGTAGTAGCCTTTAGATCAAGGACAGGCCACTGTGTTTGTGGGTCAGAACTTATAGTTGGAGATACCTTACTAGGAATCCTTGCCGTGGACATCTCTTGCTTCTGTTTCTTTCTTTGGTCTGTTGTTTCATCCTCACTGTCACTACTAGAAGAACAGTCAGGAGGTGGCGATCTTGCTTTGATATCTAGACGTCTCTTGATGCGTGTAGTAGCCTTTAGATCAAGGACAGGCCACTGTGTTTGTGGGTCAGAACTTATAGTTGGAGATACCTTACTAGGAATCCTTGCCATGGACATCTCTTGCTTCTGTTTCTTTATTTGGTCTGTTGTTTCATCCTCACTGTCACTACTAGAAGAAGAGTCAGGAGGTGGCGATCTTGCTTTGATATCTAGACGCCTCTTGATGCGTGTAGTAGCCTTTAGATCAAGGACAGGCCACTGTGTTTGTGGGTCAGAACTTATAGTTGGAGATACCTTACTAGGAATCCTTGCCGTGGACATCTCTTGCTTCTGTTTCTTTATTTGGTCTGTTGTTTCATCCTCACTGTCACTACTAGAAGAGGAGTCAGGAGGTGGCGATCTTGCTTTGATATCTAGACGTCTCTTGATGCGTGTAGTAGCCTTTAGATCAAGGACAGGCCACTGTGTTTGTAGGTCAAAACTTACAGTCGGAGATACTTTACTAGGAGGCCTTGCCATGGACATCTCTTGCTTCTGTTTCTTTATTTGGTCTGTTGTTTCATCCTCACTGTCACTACTAGATGATGAATCAGGAGGTGGTGATGGTGCTTTGATATCTAGACGTCTCTTGATGCGTGTAGTAGCCTTTAGATCAAGGACAGGCCACTGTGTTTGTGGGTCAGAACTTATAGTTGGAGATACCTTACTAGGAATCCTTGCCATGGACATCTCTTGCTTCTGTTTCTTTCTTTGGTCTGTTGTTTCATCCTCACTGTCACTACTAGATGATGAATCAGGAGGTGGCGATCTTGCTTTGATATCTATACGCCTCTTGATGCGTGTAGTAGCCTTTAGATCAAGGACAGGCCACCTTGTGTCATGAGTTCTTGTTTGAGATACTCCAATTGGAAGCCTCTTCACGCTCGCCTCTCCTGGCTTCTGCATGTGGTCCATTGTTTTATCTGCACCCTCAACTCTAGAATAAGAAACAGTAGGTGGTGATGGTGCACGTCTCTTGTTTGGCTTTGTTTTTCTTTGGTCTGTTGTTTCATCCTCACTGTCACTACTAGATGATGAATCAGGAGGTGGTGATGGTGCTTTGATATCTAGACGTCTCTTGATGCGTGTAGTATCCTCAAGATCAAGGACAGGCCACCTTGTGTCATGAGTTCTTGTTTGAGATACTCCAATTGGAAGCCTCTTCACGCTCGCCTCTCCTGGCTTCTGCATGTGGTCCATTGTTTTATCTGCACCCTCAACTCTAGAATAAGAAACAGTAGGTGGTGATGGTGCACGTCTCTTGATGGGCTTTGTTTGGACAAGATCTAGAGCAGACCATTGTGGCTTTATGGTATCATTTCTTACAGACTGATACTCTGTAATGGGAAGCCCCACCATGTCCACCTCTCCTTGCCCCTGTTTCTTTGTGTATTTTGTCGTTTCAGTTGTACTCTCATCACTTGAAGATGAATCAGACGCCGGTAACGGGGCGTTGATATCCACACGCCTCTTGATTTTGTGGATATATTGGCGATCCAGGTCAGTATTGTGTTCTGCTTCACTCTCACTGCTTAAAGTGGATGAATAAGCTGCAGGGGATGAAGGTGCTCCGGTATTCAGACTCTTACCGTGACTGGTAACGGCCAAACTGGGTACTTGCCCTTTTTTGACTGTGTACCCCTCACCATCACTGTCACTGGAAAGAGAGGAAAAGTAGTCCTGTGGTCTCACCGCAGGCCTTTGTGTGTCATATTTGTAATCACCCTGATTAAATTGCACTGAAGGCCTGATAGCGTCTTCACCGTGGATCTGCTGTTCAAAGTTAGCATCCTGTTTAAGGTCTCTTTCTAAATCGTTCTCCACCTGGTCTGAGTTCACAGTGTATTGTGTCAGCTCATCCTCACTGACGTGTGAGCTGGAGCTGGACGAATCATCTGTCTTCTGTTTATTAAAAGTGGGTTTCGAATCATTAAAAGAACTGCACACACCGCTGGACCTCGCAGAGGTGCTTCGAACAGAATCGCTGAATTCAAATTGTTCTTCATTCTCCTGCCACAGATCAGGATCCGTTAGGTTGGTGTTATTTGTATGTGGTGACCAATCGGCAAAAGGTTCTGTAGAAAAGTCAGAAAGTTTACTTGTGCCCTCTATGGAAATTTGTGGCAACTCTACTTTTGTAGCTGTTGAGGAGTCAGCTCTCTGCTGAACAGCGTCCTCTGCCAGCTGACGAGACTTTGGTGTTGAGTGGTCTTCCCAGGTCACTTTGTCAGATAGTGAAGAATCTGAGCATGAAGACAAGCTTCCTCTCTGCTCAACAGGATCTGGGATGTGTTCAAACTCTATTTTATGTGTGCCGCCTTCATCAGTGAAGCCTGAAAGGTCTCTCTGGCTATCCTCTGGACTACTCTGTCGCAAACTGTTTTCACTTCCTGAATCTCCAGCTCTATTTGTATCTCTCTCAGCCTCAGTTGCTTCGCATTCAATCACTGCATCATTATTGGTGCGTTCCTGATTGCCAGCGGCTACGGTATCGTAATATTTTACATTGCTGTCTTCTCTAAAGTCCACAGTGCTGAATGTAACCCTCCTCTCCCTGTGAGTTCCTATGTGTTCTGGTTCCTCACCGACGGAATAGGCCTCATTGTCATATTGTCTTTGTTCTACAGATGAGACAGAGTTGGTTGCAGAGGAGCTTTTCTTCGTGGTGACCCTTCTCCAAAGAACATCGATACAAGGTCTTGCTAGGACTCCCAGGATAAAGGCTATCAGAAACGTGATGAAAACAGACAAACACACAGCCAGAGCCAAGTCAGACTGTGTCGCTCTCTGAGTCCTTTCTTGGCCGGTCCTGTTTAGGGTTCCTTGTGGGATTATTTGTCGGCTGGCTCCGGGTAAACTTCTAGTTTTTCTTCTTGCACCTCCTACTTTACTGATTTGGAGGTTAAAAACAGACACAACTTTGTGTTTTTCAGACACACACACATATAGTCCTGTGTCTGTTTCCTTGATGTCACTGATGACCAGACCAGCCTGAGGTTGACTCACAGCTGCTTCACCACTGGGCGTCCACCACACCGAATCTTCAACAAAGACAATATTTACAGTTAGACTGACCTACATTGTTTTCAAACCGCCAGAAAAATTGTTGGCATTGTACCTTTTTGCAAACCACAGGATACGTTGAATGTAATCGTTTCTGAACCAAAAATACATTTACATTTTTTTCTTTCTTCATATCAGACTAGTATCACGCTTGCAGAAACACACAATTTCACATGGTTAATGTTTTGAAACGACTGGTTAGGTTTAGGCATCAAAACTACTTTGTTAAGGAACATCATGGTTTGTGTTAAAATAATAATGTATGTACGTAACGCTACAATGTTACATACTTCCTTAATGAAACAACGTAGCAAAACAATGTAGCAAAAAAGACGCAATGTAACAAAATAACATCACTTAATTAGTGTCAATAAATGACCACCCTTGGTGAACTTATTTAAGCAACGTTATGTAACTAGCATTAAGTCAACATTGATGAACAACTGTCAGATGGAAAGTGTTTGTTCAACCCATCCACCAAACCTCCCTTAGCACTCTTTATTATACGGTTGCTATAATATACTACGTCACTTGCTCTGCTTGATTTATTATGATAGTTGCTTTGACCGAATGCAAAAAAAGTCCACATTCAAAATATCTGTGGTTTGCAGAAACATACCGACGTTGTTTTCTATGTTTACGTTATTGTACACTTGTGACTGTTACCTTGTGGAGCACAAGACAGCAGTATCTCAGAGCCCCTGTAGACCGTCACATCTTGGTGGAGCTCTGGCCCGTTTTCAGTACTGAAACAGTTGAGGTCGTCCTCCTCCAGCTGCAGCAGGTCTCTGCCTGAGAGGACGGAGGGGGAGGCACACACCAGGCTCCAGGCCTGCAGGCCTCTGCTGCCGTCAAAGGCCATCCTCCTCCTTAGGCTGCGCATACTGCAATCACACTGCCACCTGTTGCCACCCAGCCTGACGTCTGCCCCAATGTTACGCAGAGAAAGGTACGTCAAAGGATGGAGGCTGGTCAACATGTTGAAGCTCAGATCAAGGACCTTTGAGGGGAACACAATATGGACACACTGGAGGTTGACACATGTAATGTGATCGCTTAAACAATTAAGTTAAAAATGTTCTAATTAAGAGCTGCATTATCTTTTAATTGGAGGATTTTCTGAAAATGACAGATGAACAGAGAATACGTGGCATCACTGAGTTTATTGTTGGAAAATGAAATACTTTGTGCATGTTTTCAATAAGTGAGATTAAAAGATCAGTGTTACCCGGAGCTGCACTAACTCCTGGAACATCTGTGGATGGAGACTTGAGATGAGGTTGTGTTGGAGGTGTAGCTCTTTGAGCTGGCGGAGGTGGCGAAGCTCTCCTGGTCGTAGAGTTGAGATCCTGTTGAAGGAGAGCTGCAGAACCTGCAGGGACTCGCTACCGTCCAGCCCTGGATGACAGAAAACAAGTAGATACACAAGATATTAGGAAAGATGTAGAAATAAAAATGTATCAAATCAATGTGCTGGTTAGTTTGAAAATAAATATGCACAGAAATAGAAAAATAAATAAATACGATTTAGATTAACCTTTATTGATGCAGCAGTACACAGACAGAAATAAATGACAAGTATAGAAAGTAACAAAGAAAAAAATGGTTGTATTAAAATAGAAACTATTTAAACTAAATTTGAAGACAAATGCCATGGTACAGTGATTAATAGCAGCAGTCAATGTCTATGTAAACAGGGTACACCAGGCTATTTATTATACGTTATAATTAGGTAAACTGTATTTATTCATTTGAATAAATAACAAATAAATATAATTAAATATGAAAATAAATCAATATAAAAATAAGTAACTTAATAAATAAATGCATTTTGTTTGTTATTCCTTTTTCTAATTCTGTGCATATTATTATATCTTTTTTTAATTTACCTGCATATTTGATAGGTGAGGCTTTTATTTCTACATTTCTTTCTTTATTTACTTATTTGTTATAATGTCACCTTTAGTCCTCCATACAAAGGGAGCAAGAAATAAACCTTATGTTATAGGTCTCTCTCTCTCTCTCTGTGGACTTCCAGATAGTTAATAGTGTAAAAGGTCTGAATAAATGAACACGCCTTCCCTGGAATATGAATCCTAGTACTTGTGGTTTATTTCCACTGTGAAACACGCTACAGCTTCGTATCTTCTGCGCTGTTCATTCCTCTTCTTCAGCAGCCCGAGACAATCTCCCTGAGACTGCTGGGCTGGAGTACAGCACTGTGGGTCTGTGCTTCATTAGAGAGGCACTGTGAGCTGAATACCAAGAAGGAAAGAAGTCTGTGACTGTCAACTCTCGCTCAGTAAATGAGCCGTCCACACACACACACACACACACACACACACACACACACACACACACACACACACACACACACACACACACACACACACACACACACACACACACACACACACACACACACACACACACACACACACACACACACACACACACACACACACACACACCTTTAAAAAAGAAAAAGGCTCGACGGTGAATGCATTTCTTTTGAGACACACACATGTTCAATCGAGCAGCAGGAATTCTACGTAATAACATGAAACTTTACAGTCGTGCTGCGGGTTTACACCTATAATTGAGCTGCTGGAATGTCAATAAAAGCTGTGACTGAAGGGTGAACAGGGTCATTATCTTGGGAGGTTATTAAATCATTTCTGAGCGGAGCAAAGTACTAAAGATAAAGCATGTGGTTTGTTTATATGTGAGGACAGTAACTTAAGACATATTCTACCATCTGGACCAATTAGTGAACCTCAGACCACGGTAAACAACATACCTCTCAGGTGTGACTCATAGAACATTTCTCAACCACACCACGGAGGGCAATTACATCTGTGCATGTGTGTCGACCCCCCCCCCCCCCCCACAAAAAGTTCTGATACACAAAGTTAAAGTCATCTTCATGCCCCTATTGTTTGCTTTTGTTTGTGAAATATTGGATAGATCATTTTTTGAGGCCTGGGACTTTGAAAGGAGCAGTGTTTGGGATTTAGTGGCCTCTAGTGGTGAGCTTGCAGATTGCACCCAACTAAATATCCCATCTGAATACACCTCCTCCCTCTCAGAGTGTGTTGGAGAACTACGGAGGCCTTCAGATAACTAAAGACATTAAAAGTCTCTCTAGAGTCGGTGTCTGGTTTGCAACATGGCGGACTCACACAACGCTTCTTAGTTCCAGGTGATGACACACCAAAGAAAACATAGTTATGAATGTTATATTCCATATCCGCCAATAGATGTCCCTAAATCCAACACACTGGCCCTTTAAGGGGTTCAAGGTTGAGTGTGTTTATCTCCTGTTTATACACCTGAGTGATGCAACAGTACATGTTTATAATGGGAACACACCCAGACAATACACATTACTAACTATTTATCCTCAGAGCATGTTGGGAGTGGTCTACAGGTCCACTGAACACTGTACTGTACATAATGAAGTGTTTGCCCTTCTGATTATTACATTAAAGTCATTTAGCAAGACGCTTTAATCCAAAGTGACTTACAATTCAGATTCTATCACATTGTCTACATGTAGCCACAGCTACAGGAGCTTAAGGACACATCGACATGCGACTAGTGGAGCCGATCCTCTGATTGAAGGACGGCCCTGCTGCCCACTTATTGTTTAGATCATGTGTGTTTGCCACAGAGATTTTCTACAATAATTCAAATGGGAGAATCCCATTGGCTGTTTGTGGAGGGAACCAGTGTGACGCTGACTTCCTGTTTGACTACAAAAAATACATCATTACATTTAAGAAAATATATAAAAAATAGTTTTTGAGAGGCACAGGAACGAGGAAGATGTTATGTTTTTTTTTTCTAAAATATGACGCACTGTTATAGATCAATCTTTTTTTTTTTCATCCAATTATGACTTAATAACATAACAAAAGATTAGTACTTTTACTTTTGATTTGACTTTATTGAATGTACTGCTGCTCATGAGTTTTATCACATTATGTCACTGACTCACCCTGTGGGAGTTGCTGTAGCTGATTCCTCTCGACAGATAGCAGCTGCAGGGCGGGGGCCCAGGACTCGCACCCCCGTCCTCTCCAAGTCCTCGGTCCCCGGAGACGTGTCCGTCCGCGGTTTGTCTCCACGCAGAGAGACAAGTGCGTGATCCTGTTGTCGCCCAGCCAAACGTCCCTGAGGTCACGATGCGGCCGGTCGAGGCTCACGGAGTCCAGGAGGTTATGAGACAAGTCCAGCTCGGCCACGGAGTCCCGGAGGAGTCTGGGTGCGGAGGAAAGGCCGGCGGAGGAGCAGTTCAACAGGGGAGCTCTCGGACAGGTGCAGGAGTCCGGACAGGTGGAGGAGCGGTGGAGTCCGGAGGAGACGAGGAGCAGCACAGCGGCCAGGAACCTCCCCGGTGTCCCCGCCATCGCAAACCCGTTCCTGAGAGGACGGAGCACAGAATCACTCAGAGAGAAGACAATAACATCCATCTTTACATCCATCTTTGTATCATTAAAGTACAATAATAAAAAAAACACCAAACTCACCCGTGTGTCCACTCTGTCAAGTTGACAGAAAACTTGTGACTCGTCTCTTCGCTCCCAGAGTCTCACTCTCCGTCTCTGTGACTTTCTGATCAAAGTCTGAGGAGTGTTTTCGCTGCGTCGAGCTCAACGAGCAGCGACCCCGAAGATGCGATTCATTCAATCATTTACACGTGAAGTTAATGTCTTACTGTGATTGGCCTTTTCTTACTCTGCATGTATGACCGATAACTCTGATCCTCACAGTTTATGGCACCACATTCTGTGAGGTAGTAAAGCTGGACTTTATGGGTTTAAATGCCCATGAAAACACTCGAGGTATTTCCTGAAACCAATGATAAGAAGGTTCACTAGCAACACGTTTCTTTATTGACACAAACACAGCAATGAAATGTTGGGCAACATAAGTAAACCAAGTAGTACTTTTGTTGCCTAAACATAAAGTACTTTGGTTGCCTGAACTAAACCAAGTCCTTCTGTTGCCTAAACACACCCAAGTAGTACTTTTGTTGCCTAAAGTAAACCAAGTAGTACTTTCTTTGCCTGAACATAAAGTACTTTTAGATAATAAAACTGTACTTTGTGGTTTTAAATGTAAACACTCGAGGTATTTCCTGAAACCAATGATGAGAAGATTCACGTAGCAACAAGTTTCTTTATTGAAACAAACACAGCAATGAAATGTTGAGACAATCCTGTTATTTTCATTTAGTTGATCTCACAACAGCCTCGTCTCCTAAAAACTACGTTCTCACACAAACAAACTGATTTGTGAATTATGTTTCAAGGGAAATAGATTTTGTCCTTCGACTGCGTTTGCTTTTCAAAAATCACAAATGAGTTTCAAATGAGTCCGAAAAGTCTGTGAACCAATTACTTTTGTTGCCTGAACATAAAGTACTTTATGCCGAAATATAAGTACTTCTGTTACCTAAACATAGCCAACTAGTACCTTTGTCACCTAAGCATAGCAAAGTACTTGTGTTGCTTAAACATAACAAAGAACTTGTGTTGCCCAAACAAAGTACTTTTACTGTCTAAACATGTTCTTTTGTTTCAATTTTGTAGTCATTTCAAGCCAAACCTCCATGTTTTCTTTAATCCTGACAGAGTACTTTTGTAGCTTTTTGTGTCCATGTACACGTTTCCCTCTAAACACAATCCAGAGTTTAGTTGTTCGGGAACGTTGTTTCGTCGGAGACGTGGTCATCACGTCTGAAATGCTCGGAGAACAAACTGCTTCATGACATTTCTCAACATCAGCACATTTATAAAAACACACAAAACGATCCAAAGCTGAATTAAATTCAAATATATTTTTTTTTACTATATTGCACAAAATTCAAACCACTCAATAAAAGCTCCAAACCAAACCACTGATTTAAACTTTCCTGACATTCGTCAACATTTTAAGAGAATTAATCTGTAGCTTAACTTAGTGCACACACGCTGTAAAAATGTGATTATTACATATATATTATATTCTTCATCATCCCTTGTAAATCCATTGGCACGTGCATGATAGACAGTCTAAGAAAGAGACTTTAACATTACTGGATGGCTTATGATAGATATATATATATATATATATATATATATATATATATCTTTCTTTTACAGTTTATCCGAAAATATAATGTAACATAAACATTATAATCATGTAGTGTTTATAATAAAGAAAATGTCAAACAAAGCTGCCAGCAACAATGAACAAATGAGCAAATAAAGTCTCTTCAAGGTTTTGTGTATTAGTAATACTGGACGGTAACGCTGCAGCTTCTGAACCGCTATCGATGGGCAGTAAACCCGACGCTAAATCTGGGAGCGTCACGGCATTAACACATTCTTTAGATAACGTTGGCACACCTGCAATAAAAAAAAAACAAGAAAACACTGCAGCACTAACACGTTTGTCATATCTTTGGGGCGAGAGGCAACGATCTGTAACACAATTATTCCTGTTTGGCAAACACAAAATGAGGAAAACCGAGTGCGACGGTCGTACTGCAGAGGTGTCGTCGACCAAATGTCTCACGGAATTTCACTACACACGCAAAAAAAACCTCGATCTGACCTCAGTGGTGGTGACGGACCGAACGTCTAGTGAGCTCTTCTACACGGGTTGTCTGACGTCTGGCAGCCCATGTTGGGATATTTGACCTGCACGCGGAACAGAGTCCCGTCTGCACACATGCAGAGCTTGTACCGCTCCATGCCCTCGTCGAAGTACACGTCTCCCGCAGAGTGAGGGATGCGCGACGTGTTGAACATGACGGATCCGTTCAGGACGATGCTGTTCTCCTGCAAAGAGAGGAAACAACGCCGTCTGTCATGTTCATGCAAGAGTTTGTGAAACATTTTCTATTTTGAGAGAAACATTTTCTATTTTGAGAATGTTTCTCATTGTTTTGAGAGAGTTTCTCATTATTTCGAGATACAAAGTCAATATATTGAGAAGGTATCTCATGATACTAAGTCATTATTTAGAGAAGGTCTCGTACACCTCTGTTGGATAATACAGAGGTGAGAGAACGGGATGAAACTCCATGCTTACAGCCCGGAGCTCGATGCCTCCTCCCATCTTGAACTCGACGGTTCGGCCCATGATGTTGACGCCCTCGTTTCCTCGAATGATGGCCTTGCTGTCCCCTTTGATGTTCAGGTCAGATGAAGCGCTACTCGTGATCTACAAATCAGACACATGAAAGAAAGTTTGTCATTGTTTTGTGAAAGTTTATCATTATTAAGATAAACTCTCAGAGGTTGGAGATTTGTATTCATCAGCGTTGCACTCCTGCTTTGTAATTCAGATTCTCTCCGATCGTCCTCGTCTCTCTGGCTGTTCGGTCCCTCAGACTCATTCAGAAACTGATTCTGAAGAAACTCCAGAATCAGTTTTCAGCGCCTTCATCTATTTTACACGGATGAAGTTCAGCCTGTTCTTGGGGACTATTGAATGCTTTATTTATTAATTCGCTAAATGTCTAAAAATATCATTTCAGATGACAGTTATGCGTTATTGTGCACTGATGGTACTTTGTGCGCGGGTTGTAAAACACACTAATACATGAACTCATTTTATAATCGGACGTTATTAGCGTCGTACACACTCTCTCTGTGGAAGCCTTCTTGACGCTGAGCACTTTGACTCCTTTGGGCAAATGGAACTCGTGGTTTTCAAAGTCCGTGCTGAAGAACGTGGTCTGCGTGCGAGGGTCCGTGAAGGAAATGCCGACGTCGCTGACGACCGAGGTCTTGTCCTTCTCCACGCTCAGCTTAGTGGTGCCTTGCTGGAACACAACCTGGACCGACAGAAACAAAATGAAAGAGAAGAGTTTAAAAAAAAAGTGTGCACACACACCAATGCGTCATCTTCCTCAGTGTCCTCTGTGTGTTTCTCACCGGGTTATTGTTGCCGACGAGGACCAGGTCCTGGTCCTTGCGGCCTCCTACTGTGCTCTTGTGCAGCGGGTGAACGATGCCCATGTCCGCCTTCTGTTTGAAGCGCAGCAGGCCGGTCTCATGGAACTCTATGCTGTCGCAGCCATTCGGACCGATGCGGATCACTGTCCAGATCACCAGAGTGATCTGAGGGACGGTGGAGGTATTTCAGATTCAGATTTTAAAAGAGACAGTAGTGATGTTCTGTAGTGTGTGTGTGAGGTTCTCCTCCACAGTCAGGGTTCTACTGCGTCAACTCTTTATCATCATTTTGTGTAATCAAGAGGACATTAGTAGAACTCACAATGAGGTTAATTAAGGCGAGGAGGAAGAGGAGGATGACGATGCAGACAGCCATGTTTCCCTTGCGTCCTCTCAGCCCCGTCTTATGGAGACGTTCTTCTTCTATGGGTACGTAGCCGGCTTTGAAGTTACTGTTGTGCTCCTTGTTGATACCACGTCTTTCTATGGCCTTCTCTCGCATGGACTTCTTCACGGGCCCGTTGGAGCTCTCCTGGAAGGCAAAACAACCTCTGAGCCATGATGACTCTAGAAATATGTTGCTGTAAACATCAGTTACTGTGAAACCTTGTGGTTCATCTGTGACTCTAGAGAGGTTGAACAATCATGCAATGAAAATATTGGGCAAAAGGCCGACACAACTTTACGTTAGCTGGCCGTAGCACGTTGTTTTACACTTTCTCACGTTACCACAGTTTCACAAGTGCGTCGTAGAACTACGGTGGCCCTCATGTAACGCAAAAAACATGTACGGTGTTTTCTAGAGCCAATGTTTGGTTTGTCTGCTCTGGGCTACTGTAGATAAATGGCGGACTCTGTGTAGACCAGGCGGCAACCTCCGGTTCTGCCAAGTGAAGCCAAAGCTTCATGTCTTAAAGCTGCATTCTCTCTAGTGTCCACCAGGGGGCGACTCCTCTGGTTGTATAGAAGTCTATGAGAAAATGACTCTACTTCTCTCTTGATTTATTACCTCAGTAAACATTGTAAACATGAGTTTATGGTCTCAATCTCTAGTTTCAAGTCTTCTTCAATACAGCATGATGTTCATTTAGTAAATGATGGTCCATTTAGAGTCAAACAGACCATAAAGCAGGGGATGCTTTAGGGCGGGGCTACACAGTGATTGACAGTAAAGGTGTAGTTCTCAACCACTTATACCGCAAACAAACTGTGTTTCTAGGTTCTTCAAACATTATAGTCTCTGATCACCGCAACAGATTTCTTGCAGACTAAACACACACTTCTTCTCGACTTTTCAGCACTCGCTATCTTCGCAGCAACATCTAGTGTTAATACTCAGAAATGCAACATACACATAAGAAACTAAATAATAAAAGAAATACGCTCATGCCATGTTCTAGTTTATCTTTAAAAACTTCACTATGGGTCCTTTGAGGTCAGCGGGACGCAGTTTGGCCACCAATGTTCTGAGCTAACCACACGACGATTGTTAGTTTCAGGTGATTGTACACACATTCAAACAGTTATGAATATCATATTCCATTTCTGCTAAGATCCCTATAAATCCTGCACACTGGCCCTTTAAATCAAGTGAAATAATTCATTTTTATAGAATCAGCCTACAAATACAAAAACAACCATTTCCTTACACATGCTTAGTTTAATAGGCTGATAACACCCAGACCGGAGTTGACATTTTAAAATCAGATTCTCTCTCTATACTCTGTTCCTCTCCTCAATGTCAGTTTCATTTTATATTCTGTTTTCATGCTTTTTTTCGCGTCCAGAGTTGTAAAACGTGGCTTTCTCTGTGTATTAAATAAGGTTTTAAGCTTCTATTTGTGCTCTGCTCTGGAATGCATCTTCACTTAAATGACCCACAGACTGCCTGTCTAAAAATAAACGGCACTCATTATAGCAGCAGCACAGAAAACAGTCGACAGCCTCATTGTCGTGCAGCCTTCTTATGCTCTTTCGAAGCGGAGGCCGGTGTTTACGACACGTAGAGCCGACTACAGAGCACAGTACGTTAGTATGTATTACTGCAGGCTACTCGGGAACATAACGCATTACATTACTAGCAAACAAACGAGGTAAAGACGCAAGAAAAACGAGAAATATTGAACATAACGGACCTGTTCAGACGCCATGTTGACTCCTGCTTCCAGAGTGACAGGAACGAACCACTTTTCACTGTCGAAGGTGAAAAATAAAATATATATGGTTATGTTGTGAGATATTATACTAAAAGATACTTAAATATGAATATATATATAATATTTAGACGAAGAGCAGACGTGGTGTGTTTTTATTTGGACGAAACCTGCTGACAAAAAGGGACGTTTTTCTCGGATTATAAAAGATGGTACAGTCCAAATTCAGCGAGCCAATGACAGAAGGATCTTAAAATAGAAAAAAACGTGTCCATTCATATTTTCCACAGTTAAACTGACCAGCTCTCCTTAATAATCAACAATTACATATAAATAGTTTTTGATAAAAAAATAAAATTAAAATAAAGCAAAAGTCAACGACATAGATTAATTAAATTCCTAATAATAAAGCAGATATAAATAGCAATATATTAATTAATATAATATATTAATTAATATATTAATATTGTATGTGCTGCTGCAGATCAGATCTGGACAATAAATGCAGTTCAATGATAAAACAGTTATTCATGTAGCTTAACTTTTATAGCTAATTATGGTTTTGGCCTTACACTTTATTTAATTTTTTATTTTCGAAAACATTACGCTGTTAAATATTTCTAACCATTGTTTAACTATTATTATTACTATTATCATAGTACAGTAATATAAATGTTACATCCATGTATGGTATATATATAGTATATATATATATATATATATATATATATATATATATATATATATATATATATTTAAAAAAAAGATGTATACTATAAATTAATTAATTAATCTATGCTGCCAAAACCATTTTGTTGTGTTTAACATGTAATGAAAATAAAGCATCTTATCTTACTATTTTAAGATAAATATGTCACGGCCAAAGTGATGATCATATAACTTAAACTTTATTTATTAAATGTTCTTTTAAATAACATAGATTAACAAAAGTAATACATATAACCGGATACATAACACACACTTATAATTAAAATAGGCAGCATGGTGAGGGTCGATCATTAGCACATTTAAACCATAACAACACATCTCTGCACGCAGTGATTCAACGTGTCATTATATTATAATTTAATCCAGAACAGGCGGAACAAACATCAGATCTGTTACCGAGCTGGTGTCGTTTGGCAGTGTGACGTTACAATCGGTATCTACACCCTCAAGAACAGAAGCCTGCGGAGGACACGTGCTCCTCGGTTGCCACAACTGAGGCGGTGCTCATCTGCGTCGTATAAACAGTTTTACTGCAACTGCACTGTCTCCTCTTCCTCCTCTTCCTCCTGGGGGTTACTTTAAAAAGAGTATTAGTGGACACGGATCATGGCCGACACGTTGAGGAGGCTGACCAATACCTCCTCCTTCACCGTCTTGCAGGACAAGCTGGAGAACTGGCACAAAGACTACCATGTAAGTTCATCCATTAGTAATGACCCGAACTGGATCTGACCCGAGCTAAATCTGACCCGAGCTGGATCTGACCCGAGCACGGTTATTAGTGGCTTAAAGTTACATTTGTGTACACTTTAAATATAAGTTGTATTCCTGCAGAAATTACTGTTTGTTTACATATTCCTGACTATTTTTCCCGATTTTTTTTCATTTTTTTAACCTGTTTTTTCACAATCATTCACTTTAAACATGAGTTTTATTCCTACAGAAATAATTAGACGTTTTGTTTGACTGGTGATTATCTTTCACCATTTTATTTTGTATTATTGTTTTTTGAACTATGTATAGTTAAATCTTTTTTAAATGATGCACGAGCTCATTTTGAAACATTACAGTGAAGGAATGCGCTCCTTTCGATTACATTGATTTATTTTGGTTGAGTTTGGTTGCTATGGACGCCAGTCGCCATGGCTACCGGTTGGACCGTTCCAAAGATCCTTTGCTGTTGAGACGGTCACGTAACTTCCGGTAGAAATCAGATGGGGGGGAAGGACCGGAAGTGAATTGTCTAAACTTAAACAAATAGTGGGGTTTTATTGCAAGTTATACTATAAGAGTCAAAGTAAAAAATTACACTTTATTTTGTTGTAGTTTGTTGCAACAAAACGGAGATAAAAACATGAATACTGTTTATATACTGGTTGCTTTTTTTAATATATATATAATTTAAAATATATAATTAAAAATAAATAAATGTAAAAAAAATAGTGCTTTTTTATTTTATTTTGTAAGAAATATAATATATATATATTTATTTAACCAACTCGATTCAGGTCAGTCACATTTATTATAGAGCACATTTTAGAAACTGGTAAAGTGTACTCAGTAGAATATAGATCAGGTGTGTCTGCAACGACACAGTCCTGCTGTGTGTTTAGTTCTGCTAGCTGTTAGCTCCGTTAGCTGCATTAGCCCTGTTAGCTAAGAGTTTCGTTAGCTAAACACAGGACTCTGCTGCAGCTAACAGCTAACTAGCTTTCCTCCTACTGTGTCACTTGCTAAGTGATAGTTATACATAAATATTTGTCTGACCTGCAAATCAAGAGAGGGACAATTCTTAATCCGTAGCGGAAACAAGAGTCCAAACTGAAGCAGTTGTTTACTTTGCGTCCTCTACCAGCCAGTTAAGAGTAGCGAGAAGTCAGCAGTTAATGTAAAACAGTCGATAAAATACGTTTAGACAAAGTGTGAATCACTGCAACCACGAAAGGTCCTTGAGGGTCATAAATGAGAAAAAAATATATAATAGGCAAGAGATGGGTCTTTAGACAGGTTTTAAATGTGGCAATATAGGAGGAAGATCTCATTGAAAGAAATTAAAAGATTTGTCCCATTTGTCGTATTTACCCTCCAGATTATTTCCTGCGACCAGAATCTAAATAGATGTTGTGAGCTGATTGAGCTCTCCACCAAGATCCAGGGCCAACTGTTCGCCATCCTCAACCTCACGGCTGCTGAAGGTGAGCTTCACGTTTAGACTTTTTTTTGTCATTTACAAAGCAGGCGGCAACCTCCGGTTCTGCAGTGAAGCTAAAGCTTCATGTGTTAAAGCTGCATTCTCTCTAATGTCCACCAGGGGGCGACTCCTCTGGTTGTATAGAAGTCTATGAGAAAATGACTACTTCTCTCTTGATTTATTACCTCAGTAAACATTGTAAACATGAGTTTATGGTCTCAATCTCTAGTTTCAAGTCTTCTTTAATACAGCATGATGTTCATTTAGTAAATGATGGTCCATTTAGAGTCAAACAGACCATAAAGCAGGGGATGCTTTAGGGGCGGGGCTACACAGTGATTGACAGGTCTCTACCAGAGACGTATACGGCGTCTCTACGTCACTCCTCCTCAGTCCAGATGTGGTCACTTCCTGTTAATTGACTGCAAAAAAACAAACCGAAGCTTTAAAAACGTCAGTCCACAAACCAATGGGTGACGTCACCATGACTTCTTATAGACAGCCTATGTTACAAAGGTTAAAATCATTTGTAAGATATTCAACACACACACACTCTGTTTTTACTCCCCTGACTCAGGCGGACACTATGCTGGAGTGGACACTCTCAAAAAGCGCCTGCTGCCGTGGCTTGGCACCAGTTTCTCAATGGCGAGGACCTCGGCCACCGATGACACCAGTCTGCAGCTCATCCAGGTGACATCACCCGTGACCATGTTTATAACAGAATATCTTATTGATAAATCCATCAAAATAAACACTACACCGTAGATGGACTTGACATAAAAATGCTTTCAACCAATTCAAATCCTTCCCCTCTCTTCTGGCCCTCTGGCTTTGCGGTTACTGCGTATTATTGATCATTGTTTGTCACCAGGACTCGGTGGAGAAGGACAAGAGGATCAGGGATCTCTCGTCCTCCCATGACAGCGAAAAGCAGAAGCTGAGCTCCAC
Source organism: Pholis gunnellus (assembly GCF_910591455.1). Lineage (NCBI taxonomy): Eukaryota > Metazoa > Chordata > Actinopteri > Perciformes > Pholidae > Pholis > Pholis gunnellus. The sequence continues at coordinate 2,044,431 of NC_136530.1, forward strand.
CCGCCTGCAGCTGGACTCCACCACAGCAGAGTGAGTCTCAAGGTCCTTTCAGACCAAACGGGAATAATTTGACGTAATAAATCACACTTAGTGCTGGACGATACGGCCAAACTCTCAGTACAGGTCATTTCATACCCCTATAACAATATATATCATGATATAGCATGTTTTCTGGTAATTCAATTAATACATATGTTTTGTATTTGGTGCATAGGCTCAGAGAGATAGATGGGAGATAGATTTTTTTAACTAAAGTGCTGTTAGAGCTGAGCGATAACTCAATATATAATTTATCGTTAATTCAATGTAATCATATTGTATATAAACTTTGCTTGCACATGTTATTTCCATTTATACCTCTCACCTTGTTCTAACAGACTGGTCGATGCTCAGAAGGAACTGGATGAGACGAAGAGCAAATCAGCAACCACTCTGCTGGCCGCCGAAGACGAAATACTGCAACTGAGAGCAGAGTGGGTGATACAGACAAACACTGCAGAAATATAGAACCTTTTACAGCCGACGTCCTGCTTACGTCACGCTGTTAGAAGCTGCAAACAAGAAAAAGAAAAGACTATAGGGAAACAGGAATCACCTCAGATTAGTGTTGAAGTTAAACATTGAAATATGTCAAACTTTACAAGCTACAATATCTGCGAAATGTTTCAGAGATAGAGAAAAAAACTGTTGGTAATAATTCTTTAGCCACGGCTGCTCAACTGCAGCAAGTTGCTAATAGGCTAAACTATTAGAGAGAAATGTTGCTAATAGATTAGCCTTCTGCTAACCGTAGCCGTAGCTGCGAGCCGTTGGCTGCTGTTAGCATAAGCTAAACTCGGAAATGATTTACAGATATTATAAGATTCTTTTGGACTGACTTTTCTGGGTTCTAGTAAAATGAGTGACTGTACATCATTTGAGAGACACATATTGTCTTTCGCCATTGTTCAAAACCAACCCAACAAAACTTGCTAGCCAGCGTTAGTGCACGTGTTCAGACAACGTCTTCACCACGTTTACCACCATAATAAAGTGTCTATATTTGTTTACAAATGCGACATAAAGCCTGTGCTCCTCTGTTGATGAGAAGCGTGTCTTGTGTTTCAGTTTGCGATCCGCACACGAGCAGGTGGAGGTCTACAAGAGGAAGCTGGAGGCTGTCGGCGAGTACGAGCGGCAGATTCGCCTGCTGAGAGATGAAGTGTCCTACCTGAGCACAGAGAAGGCCATGATGCAGGACAGGTATACCTGCACTCCACACACACACACAGACAGACAGAGACACCACTGCACATAACAACGTCTCAAACGATGTGTCTCTCTCTCTCTCTCAGGTTGTCGAGGAGTCGCTCTCCGAGCCCGATGCCGAGGCTCGGTTGCTCCTCCAGCCCCAAGAGGAGCGAGTCGCCCACCAGAGCTCAGCTCACCAGCTCCTCTCGCTACGCCCGCCTCGTGTCTCGCTTCAGCGACCTGCACGCCGTGGAGCGCCTGGAGGCCCAGAGCATGCTACGATGCTACATCGCCGACCTAGAGATGGTCCAGAAAATCATCTTCATCGCTGTCGTGGTACGACTTACGTATTTTTAGAGCAATCAGAAGAAGTGCATGCAGGGAAAACGAGCGCCAAAATCTGTTATCTTGACGGCCAAGGTCTTAAGGCTGGGCGGGACGGCCTAAAGGTTAAATGACAGCATAGTTTTAAAGCACAGACGGTACCGGTATACATCACGGTTAGTGGTGTAACGGTATGTTGTCGATCGGTGATCCGTACAGATCGCATGTGAACCGCAGATTGATCCCACAGTGTGAAATTAAGTTGTTTTGAATGAAATGCTTTCACAGTAATATAAAATAGATGGAGTGAAAATGACGACCCTTTAACTTCCTAACACTAGCTCTAAACAGCTTATAATACCTCATACATCAAAACTATTAATGATTTTTTGCAATAGAAATACAATCTTCTAGTTCCAAATCATTTGAATTGTGTGTTTTTAAGAAGAAACTAAACGCTATAGATGACTTTAACAGACATTTTTCAAAGAATTTTTGATGGTTTTAGATAGTCTTGTAGATCAGCTGCTATAACAAAACAAAACAACACTTATCTGTACATGCCAATGTGGATCACCAATGACTGGGATTGATCACTTTTTTCCTTTTGTGCGGATTCGATCCGAGCCGTGACTTTTATGATCCGTTGCACCATTAATGACGATGTATTTGTTTTTCCTAAAAAGTCATTATAAGTGCTTCTGAGACCTAGAATGGCAACTGTATGACATCATTTCGACCATCCCAAAGTCCACGTAAAGAGACAACAATTGTAAATGTTATCTTTTTACGATGTTATTGTCAATTCTGGTGCTTATTTGCAGAAAACATGAAATTCGAGTTTTTATTTGATTAAAAAAATATTTTAAACTGCTTAGAGCTACGGATATTCATCTCTAATAACTATTTATATTGCTGTGAAAACCTCTGGATTTATTTGATTTGAACACATCATGATAGCATTAAAGTTTACCTTTATCAATGCTTTACTGAGTAGAGCTTGAATGCACCATTCAAGTCAATGCAACGTCCTGCGGTTACTCTGAGGAGCAAGGTGGTAATGAATTACAACATAAGTGTGACTATTTGAGTTGTTCCACATGTTACGGTTTGTTCCTCCACGGCTTATTTTGGACTTTTGTAAACTACTTACGATAGACTTTAAGATGTTCTTTCTTTCCGTGTTATCATGTGTCAGGAATCCTTTAAGACAGCAAAACTGGCCTACCGTCAGTTCAAGCTGCGCGTGAAGAAGACGTTGTCCCCGTCCCGATTCGGGCTCGAATGTCCAGAGGATGCGGCCGTGGACTACATCGTCAGAAACCTGGACCTCTTTGACATTCAGACCAGCATCAACGTAGGAATCTAACACTCCTCCCATGTGTCCTCTGCAGCATCTACGAACACACGACTGTAGTTTTGTTTGATGCTGAATAAGTTCAGGGCTTCTGTCGTGTGTGTTTTTATCTCTACAGGATGTGATCAACGCCATGAACGTGAACTCTCGGATCTCTTTCCCGCCAGAGGTTGACTTTACCCTCATAAGCACCCTGATCAGGGAGACCTGCAGGGTGGCGTTCGCCATGCAGACGTTGGACCCACCGCTCGACTTGGCCTTCGCAAGTGATGAGGAAGTTTACATAGACAGAAAGTCAGTCCTTTGTACATTACCGTGTCTGTAACAGGGCGACCCAAAGTCTGTTCTTTTACAGTAATTATAGAGAGTTTAAGTTAACAACTCTGACACTGTCTTAATAGAAAACACTATTTTCTAACAAGCTTTTCTTGTAATGGCAGCAGCATCACACCGATGTGGTGGTAATGTATGGTAATAATCACAATGCACCGAAGAAAAAGGTGCTCCCGAAACTGCTAGAGAGGAAAGAAAAGAGCTTGTTAATTATATACAAAATAAGGAAAGTCTCTCTTATTGAAGTGTCGTCTAAAAGTGTGCCAGAAGGAATTACTTAAAATACAATTTTTTTTTTTTAAATTCATTTTTAAATGAGTGAAAACCAGGAGACTTGTTTTCCTTAGATCTACTTTCGCATTTCCAGCAGAATCAAACTTTTGAAGATATTTAGGATATATTTTCATGCACGAGCATCATGTGATGATATTTCAGTAAACTTTAGGAACAATTATTACTGGGACTACGACAGAAACTTACAGATGAACATTTAATTATCCAGGGATTCACATTTTAGACGCGCCTATCCTGTAACGATTTGATCCAAGAGAAACCGTGCAATGATTGTGAAACACATCACCCTCAGAACTACAGCCGATCTCTACCAGTAGACGTGCCCCTCACACCCTCTGTTTTCTGTCCCCTGCCTGTCTGTCTGCAGGTACCGTCGCAGCTATGACTCCGAGCTGTCGGCTCCTCTGGTGATGTACCACGTGTGGCCGGCTCTGATGGAAGGAGACACTGTGGTGGTGAAGGGCGAGGCTGTGACCCGACGGGGCGCTGTGGTACTGACTCTGAAATACTACAAACGCATCACGATTAACTACGTTTACATGCAACAAATATTCAGGTTCTTTTGCCCTTATTCTGAAAAAGACAATATTCCTACTAAGCTGTTTACATGGTTAATGAAAATGAATATTCTACTAATATATACTAACAAACTCCTTCTCTAAAATGTCGGAGTTTAGATATTTGTTCATATTCAAAAACCTGTTGATATCCAAGTCCTTCATGATGTTTCTCCTTCTTTTCTTCTGGACATCATCTCGACTCCAGCTCTACTAACTGTTGGCTCGTTGGTTTGTGTTCAACGCACAGAGCTGCTGGTCTCATATAGTGAATGAGCTGTAGACACGTCCAAAGAATGCTCCTAAAACCAGAATAATATCCACATATCACACATGTTTTAGTCGGAAAATGCTCCCTCTGTAAAAAGGCCTGATTCAGAATATCCAAACGGAATATGATGTACTGTATACATCAACCATATCAAATTCAGAATATTGTCCTATTCAGAATAATAGTGGAACGTGAGTGTGCATGTAAACGTAGTCACTGGTGAAAGTGTTCTCTGGAGCATAATGTACAGTAAGAGCATTAAAGGGCTCGTGTGTTTGCTGGTGATGAGTCTGTTTTTGTCTTTTGATGGCAGTGGAGTAGAAGTCAGAGCAGGAATGACGGCCCGGCGCGCTCTCGCTCCCTCAGCCCGACTCGCACTCTTGTAAGTCTTTAATATTTGACACACAGAAAGGTCTTTTTTTCGGGTTTAATATCAGCTACTCAAAGAATTATTTCCACTTAACAACATGCATGCACACCCATGGGCTTAAGGGTACAGTACGTCAAAATCCAAGCTTTATTTCTTTGGATGTGTTGTCTTTTATATTTGACTCAATAGTCGTTAACAACATCTTTTTTAACCTTTTAGGCATTTAGCAGCAAAAAACGCCAGTCTCCTGAACGTCTCAGGGCTAGTCACCTGTGAACTCCGGATCACACCTCATGTCAGTGAAATGTTTGATGTCATGTGTTAAACGTATGCTTTCACCAAATAAAGCAATTCAAACCTTAGACACTGCACCGCCCAACTGCTGCTCAGAGTTTACATTGTTGGAGGGCAGTTTAATGGGACAGTAACTACAGGTCAGTACATTACAGAAGCAGCCGGGGAAATACTGGAAGTAAACAAGTCGCCATCACTGTGCTGGTTTCAATGCCAGTTTGAATGCAAGCTGTCCTCAAATGTGCGCAATTTACATACTTTTACTTTCTCTGTGACGTTACTTTTAACAACAATGTCGAGGAGTTCAGGAAGAACCTAAACAGCTCTCAGCTGCCGAAGCAAGTTATGTCAGCTAAGTAAACACTGCTAAGCTACAGTAGCTAATGTTAGCGGGCTGGAGACACTGTCTAGAAATACAAAACTAGCCTTGCAGCTAACTGAGTGGTTGTCTTAGTTGACTATATTTACTCAGATAGATAAACAGTATTTTTGTGATAATTTTTTTCTAATTGCTAACAAACATATTCAACATTTACTCCTATTTTTACTTTTTACCTAAAGTCTACGTAGCAGAAGTCTTTACGCTCTGTGTTAGCATCGTGGCTCAGTGTGTTAGCTGCTAGCTTCTAGAGATTCTTGCCTACTTTTACAGTTAAAGTGATCTTTTGACAGAATATTGACATCACACCAGCAACATAACTACAGTTTTGATGTCTGTATCTGTAGAACATGTTACAGATATGAAAAAAGTTAAGCTATTATCAAACACTTCCTGTTTACTTTTAAAATAGAAGCCATCTAGTGTCTTTCATTGGACAGAATCGCTTCAAGGCTTTTATTCTGAAATATTTGAAGGACAGTGTTGTGGAAAATGACTTTCATGGCTCCTTAAATTAAAGCTAGTGCTAATAATGTTGAGGAACTAGCAAGAGTACGCTAGGTTTTAAATTTCATACAACCTAAACAGCTTAGTGTTGCTAAATCTTTTCACATTTTCCATCTAGCGAGAAAGTCGCCAAGTCACAGATACCGGATTTATTCTCTTTTTCTGTCGGAGCATTTGATTCATTGATTGCTTTCAGGATGTGATGAGTAATTACATTTTGAAGAAGATTACTAACCCTAGCTTGAGTAGAGGCTTTTAATTGTAGAATGTTCTAATTATTTACAAATGAGCTCACGCTTCACCTTTTTCTCTCCAAAATAAATATAAATGAATGAAAGGCAAAAACAAACAATGTGGTGCTAATAATCAGTGCTAATGACCAGTGCTAATGACCAGTGCTAATGATCAGTGCTAATGAGCAGTGCTAATAATCAGTGCTAATGACCAGTGCTAATGAGCAGTGCTAATGATCAGTGCTAATGACCAGTGCTAATGACCAGTGCTAATGAGCAGTGCTAATGACCAGTGCTAATGACCAGTGCTAATGATCAGTGCTAATGAGCAGTGCTAATAATCAGTGCTAATGACCAGTGCTAATGACCAGTGCTAATAATCAGTGCTAATGACCAGTGCTAATGACCAGTGCTAATGATCAGTGCTAATGAGCAGTGCTAATAATCAGTGCTAATGACCAGTGCTAATGACCAGTGCTAATAATCAGTGCTAATGATCAGTGCTAATGAGCAGTGCTAATGACCAGTGCTAATGATCAGTGCTAATGAGCAGTGCTAATAATCAGTGCTAATGACCAGTGCTAATGACCAGTGCTAATAATCAGTGCTAATGATCAGTGCTAATGAGCAGTGCTAATGAGCAGTGCTAATGAGCAGTGCTAATAATCAGTGCTAATGACCAGTGCTAATGATCAGTGCTAATGATCAGTGCTAATGATCAGTGCTAATAATCAGTGCTAATGATCAGTGCTAATGATCAGTGCTAAGGATCAGTGCTAAGGACCAGTGCTAACGATCAGTGATAACGATCAGTGCTAACGATCAGTGCTAACGATCAGTGCTATCTTCAGCTCCTACAGTACTTGACTGACTGAGATTTTTAGTGTCAGTGGTTGCTGTGTCTTTTTTGAAACCTGTTATTTTCTGGTGCTGTTGTTTATATTCTGACATATATTTGTTTGAGACAAAGTGAGACATAATAAGGTTTAAGAATATTTAACATGACATGTTTATCATCAATAACTGGATTTTGCTTTTTATGTTTAATATATATATATATTTAAATCCGATTTTTCCATAGTGTTAGTTATTGTATAAGAATAGAACCGGTAGATAGTTACTTTGCAGAAATGCCTCTCTGCATTTAATATACAAATTGTTTGCATTAATTCTTTCCTCATTTACAACTTGCACTGTTCAATAGTACTGAACATACTTTGCTCTTCAATGGCTTGAATTATATAAAACATATATAGTCAGTGCTGTAGGATGAATTCACAATGATTTGATTTGTGTGATGAATATATACTCCAACTGTGCCTTTTATGATTGTTTTTTAAAGAATAAATGGCAAACCCTGCAGCTCCAAGTTGAGTCTTTTACTTCTTGTGGATGATTTCGTTCTGAATTATGATCTTTTCTTTGAGACACTGTTTAGAATGGCTGCTTCACCTAAAAAACATAGACCATGAATGTCTTTTAGCCATATAATAGTCTATGTATATCCAATGTTGGACTGACATGCTAATGCAATTAGACTGATGTTATTGAACACATTTACAGCAGACCTGTTTTTGTAAATGATGAATGCCTTTCTCTTGTATTTTGGGCTCTCAAATGATTCCACTGTCGTTAATTTTCCACAATAGACTCAATAATTCCCCCAATTTACATTTTGAGATGAGAGCATCACTACTACCCTGTTTGACCAATAGATGGAGCTGCTGCTCCGTCAAGAAAGTCAGACCAAGAGCTGAAAACTGCAGAGGATGAAGGACAGTCTCATTTTAATTTATAAAGTGTTTAAGTGTTTTCAAGCATTTGCAACATCCCACATAGTATTTCATATATATATAAATTCATATAAATAGATATACACAGTATATACACACATACAGTATATAGATAAATATAAATATATAGAACATAAAAAATCTAACAAGACATCTATACATAACCAAAAGATCGGTTATGACATTGTAGGTATTTCTGTGGCCTTTAAAACTGATTATACACTGAAAAACATGCTACAAGCCAAAAGTTTATCCTGATAGTGGACTTTATTCAAATATGTGAATAGCTATCTTAGTCATTGTGCATCATCCATGTGTACGAGTGCACCAGTATGTTTACATCTGGATGAAATCTTTGAGGGAATCCCAGCAGCAACATCTCAGTCGTGATGCCTTCACTAGTTGTGTCAGTATTGTCAGCCATCTAATTATCTCTCCGGGCTTTGCCCCGCGTCGCCTGCCACCAACCGGGAAAACCAATTATACCGCCGGCTCTTCAAAACCATATCTAACATCTTAAGTCAGACATTTGCTCTGCAGAGCAGAAAGTGAGCTCTAGCACGCCTCCAGGACCTCAGAGTCCTTAAGAACAATCTCAACGGGGTCACTTCTTCTGTGGTCTGTAAATGAGGTGTAAACCATTTCAGTGCTGACGTCATGATTACCCAACGGTGTGAGCTGGAGGCAGAACTAAATAAAGACTGAAGGCAAACACAAATCACCGCAGAGCAGTGGGCTCAAGTGACACACTGATAATGTCATCTCGTTTTGTTGTTGGGTGTCAGGATCGAATGAGGTTTAATGGCTCCAACTTGAAATGTTAACGCAAACCGTTGAGACGATGAAGCCACAATAAGAACGAAGCATTTCAGAGATGGAGAGAAAATGTTGCTAATAGATTAGCCTTCTGCTAACTTCAGCTCACAGCTTACGCAGAAGACTAAAGTACTAAAGAGAGATGGACTGAAAATAGAGCTAATACACTTAACTATTAGACTGATGGAGAGAATATGTTGCTAATAGATTAAAATATTTATATACAAAACGATTGGCAGATGCTAAACTATTAGCAACACTTTCGCTCCATCTCTGAAACCTTTTGTTGATATTGTTAGACTAATTTTAACTGAATTATTTCAGTGGAAGAAGCTGTTGCTAATGCTAAAATAGCAGCCAGTAACTATCAGTTTCTCTTTATAATGGACTCCGGTTTCTCCATCAGTCAGCCGATCATCGGTTGGTTAATGTTAACTTTCTCATGTAAAACTCCCAGAGAGTGAATAACTGTACATATTCAGAGAAACTCATATTTTCTTCAGCCATTGTTAGAAAGCACAACTTGCTAGCCACAGTTAGCTAGCATGATTAGCATCCCACACAAGTACAAAAATAAAAAAGAATCCTTTGTCGACCCTTTGAATTAGGAATGCTGGGAGACTAGATTCGGAAAAAGAAACGTGTAGAATATGCAGAAGGCCATGTCATGGAAACTTCCGGCATGCTTCCTCATCACATTTCCACACAATGAGCTTCTTGTCTGATGTGCAGCGGTTCACAGAGGTCCCGGGTCTGGGGACACAGGCCAGGACCTGCTACCGTGATTTAAGTGGGCGTCTCAGCTCTACTGTAGGGGGGGGGGGTATTTACTCAGGTGTGTTGTGGTCAACTGTGGTCATGGACAGAGTGGTGGGTGGCTCATTGGATAGAGCAGGTCGTCTTTTAACCACAAGGTTGGCGGTTTGACAAGTTGAAGTGGACCCCAAGTTGCTCCCCGGCTGTTTTACAGCAGCTTACTGCTCCTGATGCTCAGCATGGGTTAAATACTGAGGTCAAATTTCATGTATGTATATGTGTTTGTTTTAAATGACTGTGGGTGGATGGAAAAGTTCCAAAATGGTTGTACTGTGTCTCTTCTATGGGCCGTAATGCAATAAAAAGCACCATTCCTGCTGTCACGGCATACACACTCACCACATATTAAGTATTTTCATTTAAAAACAAAGAGAGGGAATTTAAGGCCTCGGTCAGAAAGGACACGTTTAAGCAGCCGGACGTGGCTTTTCGTGACCGTTTTCAATGAAAGTGAGGCGTTTTGCGCGCTGCTTTAGCGTTGATGAGCACCCAACGTGTTTTTTTGTCGTTGTGGTGACTTTTGATGGATACCTGGAGCTACATGATGTTACCAACGCAGTTACAGTGATCTGAAAAAGAGGAGGCAAATTAGTGAAGTACTTGAGATTTCGGGGGAAGTTGTATTCATTGATTTAAACTGTATTAACTATTAGGTAGCTTATAGTTCATGGTTTGTGTTAAGCTAACGTTAGCCCTCGTTTGGTGGTTCCCTAAAAACAATTCCTTTTTAAAAAAAGACGCAATAAACTGCAAAGAAAACTGATCAGGACCATTTCATCCATCTTGACAGGCTTCTTGTAATGTCTTTGTTTCAGGTAAGCCGGTGCTTCAATCAATCTTCTTAATCAATCTTAAGACGTTAGCGTAGATGCTACGATAGAGCATTTCTTCATTGAAAGAAGAGCAGAGAACACTGAAGGCTTTTCTCATGACTGTTAAGAGTTTGACAGATTTTTCATCCAATCATCTGCTGCATATTTTTGTGTGCTTTTCTTACGTCCAAGTCCAAGTGAAATCTTAATCTATGGCCCAAAACCGGACAGACAGCAGTAACTGGAGCTCAGTCTAAACACACTCAAGATCTGCAAATCCACCTAAAAAAAGTTTCCACTTTGGTGGCAGGAGCCTGACTCGACTCTGCTGGACCGTGTGATGTTTCCTCTGGCCGTTCTTAACGTGCTCAATGCTGGCATCTTTCTGGTAGCTCGAGCGTGATGAGTACCCGCCCCTGAGCCCACAGCCGGACCAGAGGGGGAAATATTAATGGGGGGTGTATATCACAGCACACGATGACACGGTTATGGGTGACCCGGCTGCAGTGCATAAATCAAAGGCAATATAAAAAAATTGGGGGGTGGGGGGTGAAGGAAAATTTGTCAAAAACACAGCTGAGAATGCACAAAATAGCTCATTCTTTGTAACAAAAAACCTAAACATGAACACTTGTTATCAGTCACCCTCAGGCTGTGATTGTGGATCTTTCTTCTGATGGAGTCACAATTCAACAGAGTCAATGAGCCTGACAAGCATCTCTGTACCTCCAAGAGAGGCGGGGCTTGTCTGTGGCCCAGAGAGGCCGTTAAACACATCTGGAACAGAGCAGGATGCAGTTTTCTGCAACGGGAGGACCTCACGATTTATGACGGGAGGGACGAAGCAGAGGTAGACAGAAAAGACTGTTGCTTCCTACAGTCCGTGCAAAGTTAAATGTGACCGATTGCGAGGAGCACCGCACGGACAACACCCTCTTTACTCCCCAGGCTCGGCCGTCGCAGGAACACCCGAGGGCGATTACCTAACGAGACCGTGAGGTCATACCGAGGCCTGGCTAAAGGCATCAGGCCCAACGGGGCGTGGCAGCCGGTCCTCTCGGTTCCAATGAGATCATACGTCGAGTGGCCGAATCCTCTGCCAGAGGTACCACGGATAAACACTTCCTTCCCTTTCTCTATGACGACCACCATATCAAATAAAGAGAAAACTGAGAATTTGGACGTTTCTTTTTTCCCCCAACGCAGACATTTGTCCAGACCGTGTCCCTCTTCCTGCTCCATCATCCGTTTGCACATCTGGGCTCTCACGAGCAGCAGCCGGTAGAATATTTGCAAGATGAATGATTTGAAGTGCTCAAATGAGAATAGTGTTTTCTCACTAAAGGTTGATGTGTTAATGAACTTTCCTCACATATTAAAGCAGTGGTTTCCAGGCTGCGGTCTGGGTGAAAGTTGCCAAAAATCACAGGGGCGCTCTTGAGTATATCAGAATTAGATTTGCACATGTATAACTAAAATCACAATAACACACTTAAACTTTTGTAAATGATGCAGTATGTAAGTAAAACTATTTAAAAGATACATTTTATTTTATTCTCTGGAGTTTAGGAGAATAATGCAGCTCATTGAGTATAAAGGTCTCGTACAGACTCGGAGCTGGATCGCTCCACGGCACCAAGTAAGAGAATAAACAAAGCTTTACACCTCTTCAACAATTCAAGGTAACACGGGGTGAGTGATTGTTATACAACGGTCATTTTGTGGGTGAAGTATCCCTTTAAATGCTCAGTTGGAGTGCAGAAGCCATCCAGCTCTGGTCCAACGGTAATAATCATCTGACGAGCCGTCCAGACCTGGCTCTGTGATCATGGCGTCCGGCCTTTTCGTGACCTTGAAAGAGCAGCAACACAAAAAAAGCAGAGCCCAGAGAAAAGGTGACTCCGGTTCACCATTTTTCCACAGAGTTGTTTTTAAAGCGTCATTAAAGCCTCGGAGGCCATCGTGACCTTTTGTCGAGGAGGAGGGCAGATCAACTTCATGTCAACGGGATTTTAAAAGGCTTTGCTCTGCTTGGCGAAGAGAAATCTATTCAGATTTCAAATGGCAGAATCTCACAGCTGCTAAGTAGAGATGTCATTCTGTGCTTTGATTACACGGTTTGCTGTGTCAGGAGGTGCACCGCGGTGAACTCGACCTGCTCCCTGGTCCCGGTTGCTGGAATTGTCCGTGTAAAAACACATCTGGATGATGTGAATAACAGGCGTTTCCATGTACAGTGCAGAGCAGCACTGGCAGGGCAGAGTGCCGTGGATGCAGGTGCGACTTTCGAAGGGTTACTGCTCCGCTGGGCCTCGTTACACTCAGGCTCAGGTTTTATACTCTCACGGAAAAACAGGCGATCAAACCTGACGCCAAGCTCGCGTGCGACCGGCCAAAAAGAGATGGAGGAAAATTAGGGAGAGAGAGAGAAAAAGAAAAACGTAAGAAAAGATTGGAGAGCTGGAATAACAAAGGCCTCACAGAGAACATGCACAACTATTGAAGATGTGGAAACTTTCTTGCGCTGAGGTTTGAGTTACAGCTTCACTCTGCACCGGACGAACATACTGAACATGTCTTCTGTCTATTTCTGTCTCTCATCAACAGATGTGTGGACATGAAACTGGTCATTGGGGGGTAGATAGAACTATATCAAAATGATTGTGCCACATATCAATCAAAAATGGCAAAAGTCTAAGAAAAATATATAAAAGTATTTATGTGTATAAGAAGTCATACTGACACCAGAGCCTGAATTGAACAGAAGAGTAATATTGTGCATGATTTTGACAGTAATAAATAAATAGGTAATATTTCACATAATATGTTGAATATTGATTGATGAATAACTTCATTTGTTTGTGTCTCATCATGGATGATCACATTTTACATCTGACTTCTCAACCTCAGGACACAGAAATGTAATCTTCTCCTCTACAGTAATGAGATGTGACCACGAGGTGGCATCTCAACACCATCATTCCCTTCAGCATGTTAGAACTCTCAGTCAAACGCTGCAGCCACAGAAGAAGAACTCTGATCATTTAGTCAATAGCAGTAAAACAGCAACGTGTACTTAAAGCATGTAAATAAAAAGTACTCTTATATAAAACATAATATTGTAACATGTAACCATTATAAATACTTCATCTACTGTTTGGTATGTTATAATCAAAAGTAACTACCGCTGTTAGATAAATGTAGTGTAATGGAGCAGAAGTCAAACTGAAATACTGAAGTCAGTAAAAGTCACTTAAAAAACTGCACTTAAGAACATGATACTTGAGAAAATGGACTTTCTACGACTGGAGATAGAATGCGAGCGCCGCTGTGATGAAGAGGCGGAACTCATCATGAGAAGCTCTCAGTGAACGTGAAGCTGCCGACTGTACGAGCGGGACAAACATGTTCCAGCTGATCTCCTGTGATTCACGTCCCTGAACGAACACAGTGAGTAAAGTAAGTCAGTAAAATGTATTTATAAAGCGCTTTTTACAGACATAAGTCACAAAGTGCTTAACAGGGCAGAATTACAAACATAAAAAACACAATGTGACCACAGGGCCAATCATTTACACACACACAGAAAATACAGAATTAAAACCCAAACGCCAGTCTAAAGGGCTTCAGTGCTTCTTTTACTGCCATATTTATATCTTTGTGTTTGCCCAACAGTCAATAAATAGATATTGTGTTCTAGGGTAGAGGAGATAAGGAGACTCGTAGGAGGGCTGTGGTAGCTCCTCTTCACTAAAACAAAAGGTCACAGTTAGGCCGTTCACGAGAACTACTTTTGTTGGATGATATATTGTCCCAGAAACAATTGTAATAATCGGTTTTTATTGTCATTTCAGACCATTTGAAAACCCTGCTGTTTATTCTGACGTCATGTTGGCGACATTATTTTGCAAACGACCACGAATAACGGGCAATATCAAGGTCATGTCCATATATATGGTACAATAAGTCAATGTGAAAATGATCTAGGTTATGTCCAAATATCGATCATTTGTACATCATTGACTTATCGTACAATGATTGAGGATTGAGATCCCGTCTGCAGGGATCTTTCGGCTTCACTTCTTTCTGTACAGCGGCAGGAAGTGAAGACGCGTTAGAAAAGAAGTGGCCCAAGAACTGGACCCTGGGGGACACCATCGTTAAAATGTACAAACTTTGGTTTACAAATCATTTTAACTGGCTGCTCACATTCACTCACAATATGAACGCATGTTTCTTAAAGTTACTGTGAAGCCATATTTCCCTAAAAGACCAAGTGGCTGTTTTTGGTCAACCTAAATTAAGAGCCGTTGGTGCCGGACAGTTTCCCCTTCTCGTTTTTTTTCCTGCAATGCAATCCATCACATTTCCTGAAAGTCTGACTCAAAAGACACAACAGATCTTAAAACTAACAGAGAGTCAAAGTTCTCAGGAAGGCCTTGGATGTTTACAGGAATGGCATCACGAGTCTCCAATGCTTATTGATGTTTGTTCAGCTGGATTTGTTTTCATGGAAACTCAGACTTCACTGGAATAAGACGACCTTTTGATTGGAAACAAATACATTCACAACTGCTTAACCAAAGTACGTGATGAAAGGCGGCCACACTTTAGAGAAATGTCCTTCCACACATAAATGGTAAACCTCATTCTCTCTCGGGCACTGCAGGGATCCACAGCAGCTGTAGTTTGACTGGAGTAGATTAGATTCTACTTGGTACCAGGTTATTTCGTATGATACCTTAAAAGGAGAGCCGATGCCCGGTCCTATCTGGAACCCATTGCAGGCTCACGCACAAGAAATATTGAAGTTCGGTCTGCATGAAGTCAGATATCTGCAGCTCATAACTAAGCTGTGATAACGACATTAGTTTACAGAAATAACATTCGCTGCAGATTGAAGTTTTGTGGTTATTTTAGTCTGAATCTAAAGATCGTGACTGTTATTGCTGAGTGCTCTGCTTGGCACTGACCTGTTGGTGTGTTTAATACGAGTACTGAGGTCATGAAACGTCTTGTGTAAGATATCGAAGGTGTTATGGACAGAAAAACAGCTCCTGGTGACACCAGTTCAAGCCGGTTGCCCTCCTCTCTCTAACTTTGCAAAGGAATTTACATCAAACATCTATTTTTAGAGCACTGGTCTCCAATAATTACTTAGACAGCAGGTTTATTTCGGTCTTTTCCGATACAGCTGTAGCCAAAATATCCATGACTCAAGATAGCGTTGCCTGGTTTTATTTGGTACGACAGGATGAAAATAGAGTCTGTTGTAAACACTCTTCATTTCTCTGGCACTGAAGTCCTAATAAGAGTGAACCTCTGCTGACTAACGGTCCACTTTCATCCATCTGCACAACCGCAAAATAGGGAAATAAAACGGATTTTTCTATAAAAGAACCTAGATATCGCTAATGATGGATAATAATCCTCTAAATACGCATTATTGAATGATTTGATGAAGAATTAAACAAAACACCAGTTTTACACTTATTTTGTGTATTTTATTTTTGAGAATGACGAGGCAGCTAGCCTACCAGTGTTATGTTTGTAACAGGCAACATTTTTATAACTTAGAACTTGATCTTGTTATTCTTTAAGTCATTGAAAAATATATTTTTTAAATCGTAACAAATGTTTACTGGTGGAAGTTTAGCATGAATACATGTTTCCTTCTACCTTTCTTTTATTATTGCATCAGTTAATAAACTTACACTTCACTCTGATTTCATTCCTTTAATAACACAGCGTGTGCGTCATGACATTAGCACCGTTATGTCCTGAATCTGTACTCAAGTTTTAATCAAATTATGAGATACCGAAAGATTCACACCCCGACTGACAACCACACACAGTGAGACAGACAACGAGACAAAGACTTCTGATGGTATGAAACAGCAACACTAAGATAAGACGACTGGAGAGAAAATAAAGAATTATAAAACAAGATATCTGTGAAACGGAGCCTTTAAAAGTGATTTTTCAAACTGGGGTTGAAAATAAGCAACAGATTTAGCTTTAAGGTGAAGAGGAGCTGAGCATGTGTCCACAATATTACATTTTTATTTTATTGTTTTTACAACGTAAAGTGCCTTTGAGTACCTTTACAGCGCTATACAAATAAAATGTATTAATGTTATTATTATTAAACAAAACGAAAAAAGAGAGGAAACAGTTTTGTGAATGAATTAAATAAAAACACTAACTCCAGATAAAGGAAAATTTAAATAAGTCCATTTAAAAAAAACTGAACTTTTGGAGCGATACTGTGACTAAAAATGTCCTCGTTGTTCTTCAGAACACAATAATAAACGCGTTGCACTGATTTGAAAGTCTGCTGGTTCCTTTGTTTTCTAAAGAACGCTCTGTACAGAAATAGAACCGACCACATGACACGTCGTCTCACTGTTGTTCACAGAGAGTTTTATGTAACTTCACGTCGTATCTGTAGTTTCTGGGAAGAAGAAGAAGACATTCTCCCAAAATGTGCTGATAACCGCGACACTGTCGGGGTTTCGTTATAAATGATGTGTGTGTGTGTGTGTGTGTGTGTGTGTGTGTGTGTGTGTGTGTGTGCGTCTATCCTCGTGAGCAGCTCTCTGTGGGAGACGAAGTGTTTCTGAGAAGAGCCGGGGATCTTTCTGTAGAAACAGAACGAGGAGTCAGCATCACGTCCACGACCACCTGTCGGCTTTTCATTTCTAAATCTAACAACAAATTACCGGGAAAGACAAAACACCCTCGGTCACCTCTCGCCTTGTTGTGCCACAGATGGAACTAAGCAACAGTTTGATCACCAGGAAAATCATGCTGGGGAAGCCTGTGATCAACAGGTCACATCAACAATGTGATTTTACAGGCGTTTGGTGTCGAATTTATATCAGCGGAGACAATCCAGTCAGTGTGAACATCAAGGGTGTAGGCAGGCGCCAACCTCCGATGCTTCATGTGTTTAAAGCTGCATTCTCTCTAGTGTCCACCAGGGGGCGACTCCTCTGGTTGTATAGAAGTCTATGAGAAAATGACTCTACTTCTCTCTTGATTTATTACCTCAGTAAACATTGCAAACATGAGTTTATGGTCTCAATCTCTAGTTTCAAGTCTTCTTCAATACAGCATGATGTTCATTTAGTAAATGATGGTCCATTTAGAGTCACACAGACCATAAAGCAGGGGATGCTTTAGGGGCGGGGCTATTTTGGAAGGACATAATTGTCCTTAATAATATGTGGGTAAACTAGATCCCATCATCATTGGCGTGAACACACAGACACAAGACGTACAAGATAGGCACTAAAATGTGTGTCAGAGGGTGAATACAGGTATATTCAGACAAGACAGCGTGAGATAAATAACCTCCAAAAACCTCCATAACAAAACACAGCAAGGCCTCACAAAAATTGAGGCAAATGACTGAAAACTAGGTGAATTACTTCTGAGGCAATTTCAATCAAACCAGCATTATAATGCACGTACGTGCACTACAACACACGTAACAACACCATGCTGCTGCACAAAAGAGGGCAAATTCATATTTTTATACAGTCAGAAGACACACAAATGATGTTCGAATGCGTTATGCGTTATAGATCAGAACACGATAGGTCCATCATCGATTAAAAGGTGCTAAAAAAAGTAAAAGATAATACTCACCGGTCCATCACGGCCTCAGCGTCCAGATCTTTAATGGAGCCGGTTGCTGGTTCTTAAGTCACCTCACCTGTAGCTCAGGTGTGTCTTTGCTCAGGTGTGTCTTCTTCTTCTTCTTCTTCTTCTTCTTCTTCTTCTTCTTCTTTGAGGTTTATTGGCGACTGGCAAACAATGAATCGGTGCATTACCGCCTCCAACTGGTATGGAGTGTGAATCAGGATGTCTAGTATAGTTTAGTAAAACAAATGTAAATAAAAGATTAAAATAGAATAAAATAGATTAAAATAGAATAGCTGTTAAAGCTCCAGTGACTTACTAAATATCTTCCTCACGGCCTCATTCTGCGTTAGTTCCTCATTGAAAACCACCACGTAGTTATTTTGACACGCAGCTAGACTCAAGAGTGAACCTCCGGTTCCTTTCTCTTTACATTATAATGCGCTTTATGCCTCATTAAACGATTCTACCAAACATCCAGGAATGTGATGCACTATAAGAGCAGGAAATATGTACAACTGAGATAATACTGTACCAATAAATACCTGCTAGAACACAACATCTACACAAATAATACAGTAGTTTATGTAAATAAATCAAAATAACAGTGAGTAGTTGTCCGGAAACATTTCCATATTCAAACAAATATATTTTATTTAGGCATTCATGAAGTTGGTGTCATTTCCTATTAAATGTATTTTTTCCTTTTTCATAACAAAGACGTGTTGGACAACTTCCAGCCACTGAAGCTGTAAAGCTTTAATCAAGCAGACGTCCCAAGAATGTTCCCGAGACACATCACAGGGCAGGTGTTCGGGATCTCACGTCCCAAACATATTTTCAACAACGGCATTAACATTTCTCCATTATAGCCTTATTTATGCGATCGGTCACCCTCCGACATTGCTGTCGTGCAGCAAGTTGTCTGCTTTTTTATTGTCGGTGTTATGAAAACGGTGAGTTAAGTTCTTGCAGCAGAATCACCTCCACACTGGTGCGTTTGTGTCTCACACATTTGAAACATTTCTTCCTCCGTTATTAGAATCTTTAACTCTGCTTCACATTTAGCTTTTATACCAATAACTTTCAGGTCAAACAAGGACTCGCAGACTCGTTCACTGAGGAGCAGAGGAACAGAAACAGAAACTGGAGATGGCTGCTGAGAGAGAAAGAAAACACACGTTGATGGTAAACGTAGTTGTAGATGCAAACAGGAATCATGTAACTTTATCATTTTTTGAGATGAGGATGATTCAGGTGAACGTCTACATTCCTCAGACACGCTGCAGCCTCATCACAGATATCTGAAGTACGTGTTTATTCGCTCTTTCATTAAGACGTATATTGCAAAATGTGTGTGTGGTTTATGACTCCACACCTGAATGCTATAATGGACTCCCGTGTTTCCTCCACGGATGCAGGCAGAGAGCTGAAAACAAGGGGGGGGGGGGGGGGGGGGGGGGAGTATCAACACACAGCAAAGACCGGGCCAGACTGGCTCCTGGGGGATTAGCTGAGGTTAGGGTGACTGAGAGGACACAGAGCTGATAGCTGTAAAGATGGACGTGCTGTCTAATTTTCAGTGAAAACCAATAACAAATAGTGACGTTTCTCTTTTAGTCTCAGCTTTCTGGACAGACTTGGATGCCGGAGAGCTGACGAGGAGTCTTGATAATGTTTCTTTCTCTTCTTTCTGAGAAATCGGTGGAACAATAGTCTCAGGGAACATCCTCCTTTTTCAAAGAAGTTGTTGTTATGGTTCTCAGAATAGTGTCATCACTCTGGTAATTGACCAAATAAAGTAGATACATATTTAAAAAAACACAGTATGCATTCTAAAGTACGCTTGATTTTTGAAAGTGTTGTTGATGCACACTGTTCCCCCACAATGCAATGCACAGTGGAAATGGAAGAGCTGCTCAAAGCTGGAAAAATTAAAACTGTAAAACTATTTTCACCCATCAAATCTTTACCATTAGATAATGCCTCATTTACATATTTAAACATCACATTTCAGAAAAAAAAACATAAAATGTCAGAAAACTTGTAACACAAAAGATAATCATCTTAATGTCAGTAATCAACGATCAAAGTTTCATGGTGATATCTATTAGTTAAAATATTTCTCCTGTAGTGTCTCCCCGCTCTGAAGAGCTGTCGTGAGTTGGATATTCACGAGATAATAACCGATATTATAAATATTTAGCAGTGGGGAAATAACAACAAACACTCCAGCAAGTTAGTCGAGAGTCATTTTATTGAACAGAAGAAGAAAATAACTCAAAATGAGTGCGTTACAGCTGTGGTTCTTCATGTTAAAGTATTGAAGCTCATCACTGTTAAAGTGCACTTTCAGTTTACGGCCTCTTTCCTCGGCGGAGCGCCGTCACAGTGAGACGCATCAGACCAAGTGCAACGACTGAGCATCTCAGTGAGGGCGAGTGCATAAGTGTTAATGGAAGATCAACGTCCCGGGTCTGAACTAGTCCTGCTACCGTTTCCTATCCCGGCTCAGTTCAACCCACAAATAATAAAATAAATAAAAAGCTATAATATGACAGATGGTGACGAATCTGATCATGTGGTCGAGTGACGGTAAAACAGCACAGTATTTCTCAGCAGGGTTTCGATAACGGTCGGCGTTAAGCTTAAAGTCTTTGCCACGAGTGTCTTTCAAATTTTAAGATCTTCACTTTAAAAAAATATTTTCCTATTTCCAGAAGTGCTTTTCTTTTCTTACATAATATAAATGTACAGTTGCATCGTTACGAAGAAAAATAATGTTTTAGTCGGTATCGACTACCGTGTTTGGCACGTTTTCCTCGTGACTTCACCCAGCGACGGACTAAATGGAACAGACGGCATTCAAAACCCAGAGATTCACTTTTCCTGAATCCTGTAGAGGTGAAGCCCCGCCCCTTTAAGTGGACCACCGTGGGACCTGATTTCAGAATAAATATGTACGGTACTCAACGGCAAGATACAAATACATTTTTTTTTAATCCTGTTTGAATTTTGCCATGAATGACAGATATGTTTGTTTATTAAAAAGATAATTTTGCACGTCAAGAAAGTCGCAGTTTGTCGTAAAACTGAAAATACGTAAATAGAAAAGTGTCGTCTCTCTCTGAAGCTACGATGTGTTTGGTACCAGGATGTTCTCACAACAACAAGTCTCACTCGTTCTTCCTCTTCCCGTCTGATAAAAAGAGTCGCTGGATAAAAAACACATCAGGTAAGAAAACGTTAAATTTTTGCATAGAACGTAGCTACGCTAGCTAGCGAGCAAGCCACGCTAACAGCTGTGTTGGTGTCGTACATTATGTAGTTCACTGATCAGTTTCACGCAAAACTTAACGATATTATGACAGATCTATGACGTCGCACATTTGTGTGTGCAGTCTTTCTAATTACCGATGTTCAGTTTCTTTTACTAGTTTTACGACAAAAATGCGACTTTCTTGACGTGCAAAATTATGAGATAAACCAAGCTTGCAATTTTTTTCTTCTTAAATTGATAATATGTGTAATTCATGGCACAATTCAAACAGGACGAACATTTAAAAAAAGATTTGTCTTTCGCCATCGACTACCGTACATATTCTTTGCTAAATAATGTCCCGTTGGGGACTTCTCCTCTTATTTATAATGAGATGCATTTGAAATGGAAATCCAAACAGGAATGTCTTTCACATGAAAACAACTTGTTTGATGTGGCACTATTCTACAGGGAACGGCCACAAACCCCCCCGAGGGCCGAAGAGGAAATAAACACGTCTACACTACAAGAGATATCGTATGAACCAACACTGGAGCTCGAATTTAGGATTCCAATGTGTTACATAAGACACACACACAAGTTTACATCATCAAAGTCAGAGATAAACCAAGAGAAAACTAAAAAGATGGAGTTCAACAAAGAAAGGACATTGCCGGGTAAGGTCACACACAAGAAAAAAGAAAAAAAAGATGAAAGAACGCTGAAGCTTACGTCACAGCAGGTAGTGTGTATTACACCTGGTGAGGGGGGGTACTTTGATATCACAAACACATCAAAAGATCAACCGCTAAGAAACACATCTACTGCTAACATTTAAATGTACCTTATATTAGTTTCACTGAAAACTTCTCCTCTTATTGCACAGTTTTCACTTTTCCATGTCAATAGAAACATCGGGCAGGTCTGCGTCACGTTAAAGGGGCCAGTGTGAAGGATTTAGTTGGAGCAGAAATGAAATATAATATTCATAACTGTTTTCATTAGTGTGTAATCACCTGAAACACCTGAAATAATTGTGTTTTCGTTAGGGTTAGAATGAGTTCTTCATAAATATACGTAGGGAGGGCCAGGCGGAGTCCGCCATGTTGCACCACCATGTTTCTACAGCAGCCCAGAACGGACAAACCAGAGTCTCTTTGCGTTTTTTTGTTCCTTGAAGGCCACCGTAGTTCTCCGACACGCTTGTTAAACTGCGGTAACGTGAGCCTTAAGAGCGCTAAACCCCGCGGTACAGCCAGCCGCCATCTGACTTCCGTTGCTCCTAAAGTAGTGTTATTATGGTATGGATGCTGTTACGCCATTACCGTGGTTTTGCACTCGGCGGCTCATGTTACCACAGTCTCGAAGAGGGAGGGGTGAGCACTAGATGGCACAAAATTCTGCACACTGGCCCTTTAATATGTCAAATCTTTATATTTGACATGCAAACTACAAAATTAAAGTGATAAAACCAGTTTTTTCCTTTCAGGATGTGTATTACACACCCCATGTCCTCCGGCTTAGACATTAGGGTCTTAACTAGGGCTGGGTGTCGGTACAATAAACCAGTGCCAACCATGAAGTATCCAAACTTCTCCAGTCAGAGGATACCTGCTTTTTGTACCCGGATCTAAGAAAAAAAACTCACTATTTGTGTAATTTTGCTAACCGTCAATCATGGCAAGAGTTCTTTGATTTAATGCGATTGGCCGACCACTGACCTAGCTACAACATGCAGTCTGTGATGGTAGTGAACGTTACGGGCACTGGTTTTGGGTACTGGTACTGTAATTGTTAAAACCATACCCAGCCCTAGTCCTAACATACAGAAGCTCTCAAAAGAGCCAAATTACACACACACCTTCATTATCTATCTGCATTACAAATAACAGTAATAAATATGTTAAATACAATAAATATGGGTTTTCTATTGTAATAAAAACAACAAAGATGTAGCTGGTTTTGAATGGAGATCCACACGACAGAGAGAACAGCAGGACTTCCTGTCACGTGTCGCGTTAAGAGCATTCGGCCTCGGCCGGATTAACGAGTTGATCACGTGAGGTTAGACTGACGTGAGCTGTCACAGACAGACGGACGGCTCAGAGCGGTTCTCTACGGGACAAAAACCACCTTCATACAGTCAACAGTTAAAGTTCAGGTAGTTTTCAGCTTGTGACTTATTAATGCTCAGATATTGCTTCAAAAAAAAAATGCATGAAATCTTGTTTCCAACGTCATTCACCTCTCATGCATCAGATCAAAGGGCTGGACAGGGAAACAGCATTAATGAAAGGATATAAAGGGCCAGTGTGTGGGATTGCTCGACTGGTAGAAATGGAATATATTTATCATAACTATGTTTTCGTTAACGTATAACCACCTGAAACTAAGAATCATTGTGTTTTCACCGAGTAGAATTCGTAGACCGAGCCCTTCATGTTCAGGTGGTGAAAGGTGGAGTCCGCCATGTTTCTACTGTGGCCCAGAGCGGACACACCAAGCACCGGCTTTAGAGAGAGACTTTCACATTTCTATGTTCCCTGAAGGCCACCGTAGTTCTCTACTAGTTTATAAAGTGAGCAGAGGGGTATTTGGTTGGTTGCAACTAAAGACGCTCTATAACAAAGATGACGCATTACGAGCTGCGCCAACAGTACGAACTGGTACACGCTTCCTGCCTCCTAAGTGGGCGTGGTCTAATGTATTTATAATTGCTTCATATTCAGCATTACGAAAATACGTAAGCGAGGGCGTTTCAAACACTAGTTGATGTTTGGCTAACGTTAAAAGCCTTTACACAAAGAGAAGAAACACTATAAATGACTAACAAAGTAAAAGTATAACATTTAGTATTTTTGATGGTTCACTTCAGAGAAGTTCAAATTATTTTTGAGACAGTGGCAAAAAAAAAGTCTTGTAGACCAGCTGCTATAATCTATCAACAAAGGGATCTGTATCTGTTAATATGGATCATCAATGATCTGCAATTAGCTGATCCGAACCGTGAGGTTTATGATCCGATGCAGCTTTACCGCTGGACGCCACTAAATCCTACACACTGGTCCTTTAATAACGAGGGGGTGACACATCGTGGAAGAAGACCGTCTCTACATACAAATGACAAACAACACCAGACCCTTCTCCTCCCGTCACCTTCCTGGTAGTCAATCACCTCTGCAGGCTTCTCTTCACCAGTCGACACCGAGCGCGTAGGGGCTCCGTTTCTGTTCCGGTCATTTATTTTTGCTTTTCGATTTTAAAGTGCAGTCCAGATGCAGGTGACTAAAAAGGCAAGAAGCAAATTACAGAGAGTGAGAGAGATGGGAGAGAGGATTGGCACATCAGAGAGGTCTGACTTGGAGAATGGGAGCAGGATGGAGTCTTTAGTCTTGCCCTGCGTCACTGATCCAGGTTCCAGTCACTCCCTGGACTGGTAGAAGAGGATGTACCCTGACTCAGAGTTCTTGGAGATGTCTGAGGTAAGCCCGTAAAACTCCTCGATGGCCTGGGCGTCAATTTTCTGTACAAGACAAGATGATGTTAACTGGGGAAAAAGAAAACAATAGCAAATGTACCAAACAGATGAGTCAAAGGAGCATCGCGGCAGGCTGAGAGTGACGCACCTCCACGATGTCGTCATCAAACAGCAGCCAGAAGCCGTGACTCTTCACTATGGTGATGTAATGACCTCTGTTGGGGCCACTGAGGAGACAGAGGCAAACAGTGACTAACGCACACAAAACCTCCCACACTGACCTCCATCCTTCTCAATATCCTGCAGGAGCAGACAAAGATCATTGATGCACAACACAGTTTGCCACACAAATGTTCATTATACAGTGGAAACGGATTACGGTGGTCACTTCTGTCCCGGTACAATTGATCAGGATAAGCGGATGATTATTATAACCAAATCGGTTCTGATTTTCTTTATTTCCCCCAATCCATTCACTCCATTTCCCTGGAAACCCTGAGGGTTTGCTAATACCTGGAACATCATTAGCATCCCATTAGGTTCTTATGCAATGGAAAGCAGCCAATCAGAATTGAGTATTCACCCAGACCATGACTAGAATCAATGACCCGTGTCTTTTTAGACAGAGAGAACCAGCGGTTTCTTATGGACCTCAACACATGTGAAGTCTACGATACGTCTTTACATGCTAGTTGGTATAACTCATATTGGAGCCTGTTAATTTGGGCCGTACCTGCCACAGTGAACCACCACAGCCACGAGGTCGTACATGCGATCCAGGTTGACGGCGTCCCCGGACGTGTTGAACAGACGGAGTTCTAGGGGGAAAACCACTCGGTAGGACAGCTTGGTGTAGCGGTGCAGCTGCTCCATGTACTTAAACCTCTTCAGGTGAAGCGCCAGGATCATAGGGAGCTTCTTCACGCGCATCCTGCAGGAGAAGCGCACATGCTCAGAGAAGCGCACGATGTTATATGTCACACGGTTATTGAGCTCGGTGCTTTACTGACCGCTTCTGTGCTTCCTGCTTGCTGCAGCACGCCTCACAGTAGTATTTGTATTCACTGCACAACGTCTCTGTGTTACTGAAGTCCCTGGAGGAAGAGAGCGCGGGAGGCTTGGTTATCCAATCTCACTCAGACCAAAAAGGGAACACGTGACTGAATAGATGATAAATGAATGCTACCTGAGGCAGTGTGTTATCGATGTGTTCTGCTCCACATCCACAGAAAGATCCAGAAAATCCTCATCTTTGCTGCTCACCTGTCAAATAAGGAGAGATACTGACGTGACTAAACATTTTCCATAGAAATTAAATAAGAGTAGAATGGAAATCAACGTAGAGAGATGGTCAGACTTCGTCCATTAATCCCCGATAATGGACACAACAAAGGGCATTATCCCGCTTATACCATCGTCACTTAACAAAGACAAAAATGAAGTCCATTATTTTTTATCTTCATGCGTTTCGCAAACAAAATGTAAAGTTTTCTTGTTTCTTGTCACATCGTAGGGAAAGCACATCGTTATCGCCAGATGAGTGACAACTTTGAATTAGCAAGCTAGCTAGTTAGCGAGCTTGCTAATTCCGCAAATGATTTAATGCTTCGCTGATTACAGAAAACAAGCTGAATAGCGGGCTGGCACTGGGTCTAACCGTCCCTCCGCTCACTCCGGAGAAGGACAAGTTAGTTAGCTAGCTAGCTAGCTAGCTAGCTAGCTAGCTAACTTGGAGCTATCCGTCTCCCATGGTGCAGCCGCTCTCTTTCTGTCGAGCCGCGCACATTGTCACAATAACAACAAATGCCTTTTTATTTGTACAAGTCAAATGACCACAGAATACAGTTAAATGTCGACTCCTTTTCTATTTCTATGACATATTCTTCTGACTGGGTCAGTGAGGACAAGCCAGCACCCAGACCCACCCAGACCCACCCACACACACACACACACACACACACACACACACACACACACA
The DNA here is from genome assembly GCF_910591455.1 of Pholis gunnellus. Classification (NCBI taxonomy): domain Eukaryota; kingdom Metazoa; phylum Chordata; class Actinopteri; order Perciformes; family Pholidae; genus Pholis; species Pholis gunnellus. The sequence goes on from NC_136530.1 coordinate 2,071,179, forward strand.
CACACACACACACACACACACACACACACACACACACACTTTGAAATGCTGATTGTACTGAGTAGCTTTTGTCTCTGCGCACTGCGGCGCCTTGGTGTTTGCAGGGGTTGTTCAAGGCAACCCGTCCCACTGTCCTCACCATAAAACCGGTGAGGACAAAGCCTCAGCCAGCAATGACGTAAAGTGGGTGGTCCGAGCTCACCGGCTGTGATCGCTACATCTTTCTTTCTGTTTTTTTTGCACCCCTAATCCCTTTTCCAGACTTATTCAGGACAGATGTCTTATTCAGGCGGGACACAGGACAATAAATACACTAAGACAACTCAATCGGCAAAAATAAAACCGCACACCGTTTCACAGTTGAGGCAGCGCGTCTCGTTGGTCAGCGTGCCCTGGAAGATGTCGTGAACCCACGTGGGCTCCGTCTTGTGCTCCGACTTGTTCTCCGTCGTCTCGGTCTCGGTGGCGCTGTTGTTCTTGAGGCGCCCGTTCTGCTTCTCCTGCTTCTTCTCCTCCTGCAGGATGTCGGCCACCGTGTTCAGCAGGTAGTTGAGGAACTCGTGGGCATCCTGTTGCATGTAGTTGTCGAACAGATCTGGAGGGGAGACGCAGAGATGGAGGGGGGAGGGAGATAGTTCATAGAGGAGAAAATTACGGGAAAGAAGAGGGTTTTTTTTGGCCACTGATCTTGTTCTCAGCCATTAAATTATGATTATTATTCATCTTGTTATAAGATGATGTCGTTAAATGTCTTCTTACATTCAACCAACAGTCCATAGCAGAGAAAAAGCTTCCAATCTTCACGTTTGAGAAGCTCGAACAAGCAAATGTTTGGCATTTTTACTTGATTATCAAAATAGTTGCTGCTTGATCCGTTGATTGAGTTCTCATTGTAGCTCTAAATTTTGTTTTTAATATTTCTGCAAACTTCTATAAGACAAATCGCTAAAAGCTAATTATTTAGTCAAGACAGTAATAATATTGACCTGACTCGCAGCTTTGCTTCAGAGAGACAGTTCGGCATTTGGGGAAATAAGCTTATTTCAAGTTTGATGAGACGATCTGTACGTTAACTTTAAGGCTTTTTTTTGTACGGATTACACAAACCAGCGTTAATCAGTAAGCTTTAGCGGTGCTGGTAGGCAGATTCTATTCCCTTCAGAACAGGAGTCAACCTCCAGGTCTGCATTAAAGCTGCATTCTCTCTAATGACCACCAGGGGGCGACTCCTCTGGTTGTATAGAAGTCTATGAGAAAATGACTCTACTTCTCTCTTGATTTATTACCTCAGTAAACATTGTAAACATGAGTTTATGGTCTCAATCTCTAGTTTCAAGTCTTCTTCAATACAGCATGATGTTCATTTAGTAAATGATGGTCCATTTAGAGTCACACAGACCATAAAGCAGGGGATGCTTTAGGGGCGGGGCTACACTATTGATTGACAGGTCTCTACCAGAGACGTATACGGCGTCTCTTCGTCACTCCTCCTCAGTCCAGATATGGTCACTTTTGTCCTCTGGCTGCAAAAAAACAAAATGGCGACGGCCAAACTGCCGAACTTGAGGCTTCAAAACGTCAAAACCCACAAACAAATGAGTGACTCTACGACCACTACGTCTGTGCTTCAGACTGAGCTATTCTAGCTAACTGGCTGCTTTAATGATTTTGATGATTCTCGTCTTGAGAAGAGTCTACTGCAGATCAGGTAAAAGAAATCGACAGGCGACAATGAAACCACCATCATTACACACTTCTGTTTTGACAGACATGTAACGTGAAAGGTGAGAACTGAGAAAGAGAGAGAGAGAGAAAGAGAGAAAGAGAAAGAGAGAAAGAGAGGGAGAGAGAGAGAGAACCAAAGCTCGGTCCCAACAGAGACGCCATTGTTCATTCACACAAAGAGCTTCCTCAATATGGCCGACAGAGAACAGTCGGCCTCTCTGTGAGTTCTACTCTCTGAACAACCTCCAGCATGCACCTGCCCTTCACCTCAGATAGTCAGACCGCATTAAAGCCAGCACTGGTGCTGAGGTCTCTGATTGTTTATGAACACAATGAAGCATGTGGACAAAACACAAAATAAAAAAAAAAAAAAACACCTGTAGGGTTGCAAACTCACCGACTCCAAAGCAACCAGTAGACCCGATTCATGGGACACAATTAAAGTTGTAAAAGCTGGAACTGATGATGAATTAACGACGGCTCCGTTGCGTTCACGTGTCCCAGTAGAACGTTCCGGTGAGGCAGCGTGAACCGGGACCCCGGCACACATCGTTAATCTTCTTGATTACGCCGCAGCTTTTCCGGTTACGTCAAAATGTTAAAACAATTGTTATATCGAGTGAGTATCCTCTTTTAAATCCTTAACTGAATATTTAATTAGCATTTTTATCTTTCGGATTTAATTTTTTATGCATCACTCGGGACATTTCTGGCTTTTTAATGTTTCCATCATTGCGGCTGTGTTGCAAACATTTTGGCATTGGTGTGAGTTTATTCATTTTTTATTGTGGAAGTTGAACCTCAGCTCCTATAATAAATCTATAATAAATCTATAATAAACTGTGCAGCCAAAATACAGACAGTTAGCTCCTTAAGGGCAGAAATGTTCAGATTGAAACTATTAAAACCACGTTTGATCCCATTACAGCATTAAATCTAAAGGCTCCTTAATTGTGTTTTTTTTACTATTTTTTTCATCTGGCACATAAAATCCCTGTTCAGGTGATTGAGCTCTGGTTTTAGTAGAAACTCTCACCGTTCTCTTTCCGTAGGCGGGAGATGAACTTCTTGGGCGGGATGACGCCCACTTTCTTCTTCTGCGTGGCGATGGAGTGGAAGAGGTCGGCCAGACACGTGAGCAGGTTCTCCTTCTTCTTCTGCTGGGCTTTGTACGACAGCACGTTCTCCCGGAAAGGCCGGCAGAAGTAGAGGGCCTGGAGCACCGAGTTACAGTAACACGTGTTCCCAAACTGAGGAAAGGAAAGGAAAGGAAAGGAAAGAGGAGACACAAACAGAAGATGAGGACAAAAAGGGGATTCGGTCCATTTTTTAGATTCTCTGTTAAAGTTACAATCAAGAACTTTTATTTCGTGTTGATTCTGTTGGTGCCTGTGGACTAAAGCTGCAGTGCTCCTGAGAAGCAGAGTCTCTTTAGAAAACCTCTCATGTTGCTACAGCAGGTCTGACAGTCTGACCATCTCAGTCCTGGTCCTGGTTCTCCCGTGCCTCCCTTCCCTCCAGTGGGTCCAGCAATACGTCCTGGGTCTCCAGCAGCGTGGTGTCGGTGCTGGAGGATCTGGGTCTGTCCACGGTGGACCAGGTCTCTGCTGGAGGATCTGGGTCTGTCCACGGTGGACCGGTCTCTGAACCTGCATGATTTCATCTGGTTTCACCAGAATCCGACCCGGTGGCTCCGATGACGAGCTTTAAGAATAACTCTATAGAAACAGACCATCTTCTCTCTGATGGTCTCTTCACTGATGGAGGTCTGATAGAGGATCAGGACTACACTGAGACTGGTTCAGGTCCAGATAAAAGCTCCTCACAGTAACTTTAAGTAAAAGTAAGAATCCCACATTATAGAAATATTCCACTATAAGTCCTGCAAACATAATTTCACAGATGTTTTGGTTTCTTGGAGGCAGCACAACATCGACGCATCATCACTTCCTACATCGACATGTTAAACCTGTGAGCAAACAGTTGTGTTTTTATTCATTCATTCCAATGTTCTGTGACTTTTAGCTCCGTTGTTGGTCTCCACCAGCTCACAGTTCTTCACAGTAACTTTCCGTTAGCAGGTGGAACAACACAGACCTGATCAATTGTTTTGATCCATCTGAGGCGTTGAGGAACGTCTGTGTTTACGTTAAGGAAACAGAACATCTCTAACGTTGGCCACAGACTGAACCTTCAGTACCAACCGTCCAGCGGAGGACATGACTCGTGTTGCTTTGGCAGAAAGCTCTTTGTTATGGTTCGGGAGGATTCAGCGATACTCACATTGACCAATCCGAAGTAGTGCTCGTTGATCGGGAACTGCTCCGGGCCGATGTCTTTCTCCAGAGCCGAGGCATTGGTGCCCTGAAGGACCGGAGAGACAAGTTGTTTTTACAATCACGAGCATCATCTTACACAACACAGTTCACTCCTTTACTGTGAAGAGAGAAGGAAAGCCTACTTTGTTTAGTCTAATCTATGTATATACAGTCAAATGAATATGGAAATGAGTCGTCAAAGGAGCACAAACCAAAAGAAGAGGCCTCTCTGTCAGACGGTATAATTGATCAAATTATCCTCTCAGTCAAACTTCAATATCAGTTTCCTAAAAAGACGTGCAGCTCGTCTCGATGTCTTTTTCAACCCCAAACCTTCCTGTCAAAGCAGAAAGAAGAAATGGTCTAAATAGGTGCTCATGTCAGACGTCGGGGGGGATTTTGCGGCTGATTGCAGAGACCACTTATCTCTCGTCGGAGCTCAAAGCTTTTGTTGAGCGAACACACAGAAGCAATTTAGTTTTGGGGGAAGGCTTTGAATTTCAATGTCATTTCTCTCCGTCAAAGCAGACAGCGGATACGTCTTTGTCCCGCTCACCGCCTCCGAGCACAAGTCCATGTACTGTACTAGGGCTGCTACATTACCCATTAATCTGTCGGTTATTTCCTCAATTAATCGATTCGTTTTTTCATCAATAAAAGTTGTGTTGGAACTGAAAGGACGCGTCTCTTGTCCCGTGCAGCCGGTGTGTTGCTGTTCGATCGTCTGGGGGTTTTTCTTGGAAAATGTTCATTAGTTTCCAGATCCCAAGATCACGTCTTCCAAATGTATCGTCTTACCCAATAAACAGTCCAAAAAGCAAATATATCCAGTTTACTATCATCAGGGTTCACAGCCTTTTCTAGAAATCACTTTCCAGGACATTTCCAGGACATTTCCAGGACAGTCATCATGCTAAACACTAATAAGTTCCTCTGATGTAAAGACGTGCAGTCTACAGATATAACTCATCTATGGAATCATCTCTTACGTGATGAGAAAATATGACAAATTGTTAACAGACGACTGAAAAAAAACACCAAATATTCACAATTAATATCCACTGATCAGTTACATCGACTCCAGCTCTGTCTCCACTATGGATCTCTGGAAAATGAATGAACTGTGTTCTACTGTCATGCATTGCATCAGACCTTCATTCCTCTATTGAAGTGTGCCTCATAAAGTGGTGTGCGTGTATATATACATAAATATATATATATATTAGGAGCAAAGTAAAGAGATAAACCAACATCAACACGAATAACTTCAGCATAAAGTTTGTGCTTGTAGACAAATCGAGCCGGAGTTCAGACCGAGGAAAGTTTCTCACGGTTGCATTGATTAAATAAAGTTAATACAAAAGGTGAATGGTCTCTCTCCCTCTGTGTGTGTGTGTGTGTGTGTGTGTGTGTGTGTGTGTGTGTGTGTGTGTGTGTGTGTGTGTGTGTGTGTGTTGTTATCACAGCTTCTTTGTGCTTTGTTCACATAGCCGGCCGTGCTTGTAGTGCAGCCACAGACTGTCTATAAGAAGAGGACGTAGTGATCCTGACGTCACCCATTGGTTTGTGGACCGATGTTATGAAGCCTCTGTGATTTCGCCGTCGCCGTCTTGGAATACGGTTGTTTTCTTTTTGCAACCAGTGAACAGGAAGTGACCATATCCGGACTGAGGAGGAGTGACGTAGAGACGCCGTATACGTCTCTGGTAGAGACCTGTCAATCACTGTGTAGCCCCGCCCCTAAAGCATCCCCTGCTTTATGGTCTGTTTGACTCTAAATGGACCATCATTTACTAAATGAACATCATGCTGTATTGAAGAAGACTTGAAACTAGAGATTGAGACCATAAACTCATGTTTACAATGTTTACTGAGGTAATAAATCAAGAGAGAAGTAGAGTCATTTTCTCATAGACTTCTATACAACCAGAGGAGTCGCCCCCTGGTGGACACTAGAGAGAATGCAGCTTTAACACATGAAGCTCTGTCTTCACTCATCAGAACCGGAGGCTGCCGCCTGGTTAAACACTGGTATCGGATCCGTACTTGGTGCATCCTTAATATTAACTTCTAAGTCACACTACCACCTAAACTGAGTCCATTCATACTTTAACTTGTCTTCAGCACTAACACTTTGTTCAGGACGTCTATCTTCACCAACATGTCTGTAAAACACACTACACACATATTCCAAACCTTGTACCGACCGCATGGGCTGCTGGGTAAATAACTCTTGGTTATTGGGAAAAACCATTAATGCAAAACCTGCACTGGAGGCTTTTTGACATCCTGGCTCTCTGCCACCAGGATGTATTGTCACCGGCTCTCTGCAGCGGATTATGCAATCACAACATGAGCTTCCTCCACCTGTCAATCATCGGTGACAGCTACACACCGATGTGCACGCTGTCAACGCCACAAGGAGGGAAGGTTCTAGTGATGCCGGCCCGTCTGAGCACCGAGATAAAGGGTGCATGCTGTAGGAGTAGTGACCAGACTCACTGTGCACCCCCCCCCCCCATGCATAGTGAGTCTGGCTGCAAAGGGGGGGAGGAAACTCACCCATGGACATCACCACACACACAGCGGCTGCAGGCGAATCAATAGCGACACACACACACACACACACACACACACACACACACACACACACACACACACACACACACACACACACACACACACACACACACACACACACACACACACACACACACACACACACACACAGCAGCATTTACTCACCATATTACAAATGGAGGCGATGTTTCTGACAGTCATTTAGTTCACAGTGTCCCCCTCGCCGCCATCTTTATAAAATAAAACATTATATTAAAAAAAAAGGGGGGGGGGGGGACGAAGTTAATTCGCAGCCAGCGGCTGGAGGGCCAGACTGCAAAACCTCGAAGCGTCAGGAGAGCAGCATGCAGCCGGCCAGTGGTGGTGCTGGTGCTGGTGGTGGTGGTGCTGGTGGTGGTGGTGTGGGGGGGGGGGGGGTCAGTGTCGACCCTTCGGCTTCATCCTCGGAACACCACAGCTGGGGGGGGGGGGGGGGACCCCGTTAGTGCGCGAGCAGCAGGTTGTTAGCAGCAACGATGATCCCGGAAAAACAAGCTTGTAAAGGGAGCAGCAGCGTTGTTGGCCCCGCCCACACACGGAGGCGAACGCCACGAGCTGATTGGTTCGGAGTTTACTTGCGTTTGATTGGCAGGGTCGAGGAGCCATTCACAGAGCTGGATGACGGAGTTGAGGTGGAGAGCAACCAGTCGACAGCAGGATCTGGGCGCAAGGGTGCGTGGGAGTTGTAGTTCGAAGATTGGGACGCGTTTAAAGAGATTTTGTAGGCTTTATGTAAAACTATAAGATCCTTCAAACTTCCCCAGTTGATTACATTAAGACAATAACTTGTTTTCATAAATGGTATGTTTAAATATGACAATGAGGCATTATCTTATTAAATATAAGATAAAGCCAGGTTCGAAATGATTGTTTCATTTTGTTGACATATTAGAGTCAAAGGTTTTTACAGAGGGAACTTAAAAAATATATTTTTGTATCACCAGCCATAAATAATCTATTTTTTCCATGTTTTTATTATTAAATGTCGTATAAATGAGTGTGTGAGTGCTGTGTGAACTAACCCCTCTGTGTGAACCTTCAGCACACAGAGAGGAATGAACGTGTAGAGTTTGGTGTGTGTAAGAGCTGCTGAAGTGGAGATTTATCATCAGAGTCTGAGAACAAACTCATTTAGAGAAAACATCCTTTAAAGAGACGTTTAGTTCATTACAGACATTTAGAGACTCTACAGGTGAAGAGGGTCAACACATGAACTCATAGATCTGCTTCAGTTCCCTCAGAAAGGTCTGCCTGACAGCAAGGTGAAGAGGTGAACACATTCTAAATACAGCGTTCACTCACACTGATAGACATTCTTTTAGGAGTCTAAAATACGTCCACAGCAGAACATAAACTCATCTGCTGCAGTAGAACCCTGACTGTGGAGGAGAACCTCACACACACACTACAGAACATCAGTACTGTCTCTTGAGCACTCGTCATCATTCTTGACATTTCGTAGGCTAAAGAACTAATCATTTAATTTGCAGGTATTCTGCAAAACCACCAATTAGCTGACCATACCGAAAAGGTAAGTGTCCCCTCGGTGGAGCTCTGCAGGGGGCCCCGGGGCCCCTCAGGACACTCTCATTCATCACCGACTCTTTGTTCGTGCTTTCACAACAATCTCCCGCCAATTATCTCCTTAGCATTTCCATGCGAACAAAAAGAAAGGAAAACAACAAGTAATTATGATTGACATGCTTCAAAAGAAACGGGAAAGGATCGAGGAATAAAAAGACAAGTAGCAGTATAACAGGGTTGCCAGTTTGAGCCGCGGAGGATGGGAGAGTTCCATTGTTGACGGGACGTTTGAAATGCACCAAGTGGGTTTGCTGAGAAATGTGTTGATTGACGTGTTCTCGCGGGTTTATTCATGCTTTCGATTGGCAGCTTGTGAACAAAACACAAAGCGACACAAAGCGTTCCCAGACTTACTTTGTACTTCTTTGGACGCTTCATTCTGCTTTTATTGTCATTACAGATATGAATAATGTGCATCGCTGTAAAAAACTACAATTTCATACACGTTCAAAAACAGGCTTTGTTGATGAGATAAAAATCAGTTTTTTATCTTTGCCTTTCAGGCCATGCAGGTCAGCAGATGTGTTGACATGAGGCTCCAGATGCACGGAGCAGGTGGTTTATTATTTTGGAGTTTTAATCTCTTTAATCCAGTATTTGGTTGCCTTGTTTTGGATGGAGCTGACAGGACTTCTGTATCCACAGCAGGGTTTCTATGTCAGCCGGCAGGTGAACCTCGGAGGACCTTCTCTGCCGGCTGGCTCAGATCAGAGAAGTGAAAAAGGGGGAATGTGTGGATTTTCATGTGGGTGCTCGAAAAACACAGAGACAGACTAACACACAGTTCTGTGAGCTGTTTCCAGTAAACGAGGACGGCTGATGGCCTTCCTGTTGTTCAGCTGCTGCAAAGAGAGGCGGATGAATTATGCATAATTTCCGTGCCGCTGAGAAAATAACCCTCCAGTTTACAATCTGAGTTGGCTGCAGACGGGTGACATTTTGGCTCAAGCTTCTGCAGCATCAAGGTTGGGAACACGTCGTCACTTTTCTGGCAATGGGAAAGGAATCTGGGAGTTTCTCCGTGTTTAAAAGAAAACTGCATATACGCTGTAATGTTTGTAGAAAAAAAGGGTTTAAGTCTTGTGTCAATAGCAGAAAGAAGCTCTTGTCCAACTTGTTGTCTAGTGAGGGTTCTTGGCACTAAAGTGTCACAGTTGGCAAAGACTCATGGTAGAAATATAATAGCACTGTGGGGGAAACCATACCTGTGGTCACCAGATCTGTTGAACATCTCTCTCAAGAGCTTTCAGAAAATGTCACGACCACATTCCTGCAGCACATCGACGCTCTGCATGAATAAACTTTATTTAGTGTCTTTGACTACTGATTCTGATCAACTTGTCCGATCAGACGAGTCACAGGGCTCCTCGAACTCTAAAACCTGATGAAATAAACGTCATCACCTGTGTTCTTTCTCTGGAGAGGTGAGACGAACAACAATAAGAACTTGTCCAGAACAGAAAGAACAGGAAGGAGAACAGGGGGAGGGAATTAATAGTCGCACACACAAGCTTTGGCACGCTCATTGGTTTTTTTTTGGGTACACGCTGTTCCAGACAGACTCTGGTTTACATGTACGGTGCCCCTGCTTGTATAAACAGAGGGACAGGGCATGCTGGGCACTGATGTGCAACAGGCTCGTTGGCATGCTGAGCGTCACAATACAATGTTCTGAATGACACAAGTAAACACACAGAAACTAATATGTTCGTTGGTTGATCATTCTCTTATTTCTCAGACAATCGATTAATTGTTCAGAATGATAAAAGGTCATAAAATACAGAGCCGATAAATGTGTCACTGTCTTACAACATTGAGCCATTTAACGTGGCTTTTTTTTTACACTGATCAACAGGAAACCATCATTTACTAAATGAACATCATGCTGTATTGAAGAAGACTTGAAACTAGAGATTGAGACCATAAACTCATGTTTACAATGTTTACTGAGGTAATAAATCAAGAGAGAAGTAGAGTCATTTTCTCATAGACTTCTATACAACCAGAGGAGTCGCCCCCTGGTGGACACTAGAGAGAATGCAGCTTTAACACATGAAGCTTTGACTTCACTTTCAGAACCGGAGGTTGCCGTCTGGGTACAGAAGATCCCGTCTTCGCTCTCTTCTTGTACTTGTACCAACAGTCAATATTAGCTTCATGCTTATGTGATCATCTGTTAGCTTGCTGCCCTTGTTTTAGCGATACAGCCTCTGTATGTGTACATTTCGGGGACATTTTTATGTAAATGCTTTGAGGAGACACTGAAAACCCGTCCTTGTGTCCGAAATATACTCAGCAAGTGAAGTTGATTGTCATTCTGATAAGTTCAAGTTTGTGTCAGAAACAGAAACTAAAATGACACATTTCACATTTTACAAAATCCTAAAAATACACCAGAACCACTGACCACGTTTCAGAGACAGTGAGGACGACGGCACAATAGCCGCATTGTTCTCATGGCACAAAGCAGGGAGCACACGGTTCACTGTTAACACAGGCGGCCCATGTGTGTATTTTGAGTGAGTTATTATGGATCAGTCACATTGTAATGGGGTCACATATGATGTTCATGTAACTGCTCAGTGAATAGTCAGGTTTTTTTTGTCTGACAGATCAGTGGATAAAAGTGTCAGTCAGGATATATAAAGCACTGGCCTATTGTTAAGGATCACTTCACATATTTCACTCCAGGACGGTGAACATCGGTGTGTTGACCACTTTGTTATTTGGACAATAAAAGGTGAATTAAAAAGTGGCTTTTAATATAGAACTGAGAGAATGTAGGAGGACAACCCTCTACCACACACACACACAAGCTCATATATTCACATCCCCGGCATATTTTCCTCATCTCTACAGCGGCTTCATGTTCCTGCGCTGCCCTTCACTTGCGTCCCGTCCCGATCGCGGGCCAATAACAATAGATCTGTTTGTATAACTGGATGAGCGACGGTGAGCTGGGGATGGCTGCAGAAAAGCACTGGAGCTTGACTCACTTTCCAGTCCTGTGAACCGCATTAATTCACTCTGCCAGGTGCTTGTGAGGCTGCAGGTCTGCGGAGCGAACGTGCAGAAGCCGTTATGTGACATGTGATGTGATGTTGCGCAGCAGTGCAGGCTGAAGGTTCGAGGTTTTGACCGTAAAGGACCTGGAGAGGTTTGTTGGGCAGCTGTGTCTCGACAGAAAAATGCAAATGCGAAGAGTTCCTGTACCCACCAACAGTGTTACTCAATAGCAAAAGTAATCTGTTACTTTACTCGTTACTGGTATTTCTTTACTCAACTCCATCAAATGTGCTTTTTAAGAACTCAAAATCTAAACACTCGCTTCACATTCTGTATTTAATAACATGTAGAAATAGAAAACGAGGCATTTCTGTTCAGCGAATTAAAAAAGACAAAATGTGACAAAGTTCAGACAAGAGACGGAAAGCGACAGCAAACAGATGAAAACATCAGATCTGTGTGCAGCGATGAGCTTATGTTCCTCCAATTAACACACGACGCAAACAGGAATGCCGCATTTCCATCACGTCCTCCACATTGTTTTCCTTTGTTTTAAAGGTTTCAACGCTTTTTCAACTTCGTCTTCTCGTCGCAACAACAAACAAAGCTCAGTGACGTAGGCTCACCAGGTCACACAAATCAGTGGGCTAATGACGTAAATGCTGAATTTCACATTGTAATCTCATACAGTTACTGAACAATGTAAACCTAACCGTTGGTTTTGTTGCCTACATCAGAGTTTTTATTGGTAATATATTACCAGAATCTCATCCCAAAAATGTGCTTTCTTAAACAATTAAAGGACTTGACCTGTTATTGTCAGTCACCTGCCTGTGATGAGTGAAGCTGTGTGTATCCATGGTTTAATAAAGCCTTGGGGGGGGGTGAGTGGCACATGACGGTACCGACTCCTGCAGGATGTCTGACGCACTTCTTGGTTTCTCATTGTAGCTACTTGGTGCTCACTATCACAGCGGGTACAGCGTGTACCCGTCAGGAACACCGACACGTATCCTCCATTATTGCCCCCGAGCGGTTGGGCCCCGTCTTGAGTTTCCTTCCTCTCTCTCCGTGGCGACCTAATGGCCCAGATACACACCACCACCCTCCCTGCAGCAGGCATCATTAAAAAAGCTGCGAGGAAGAGAAGAAGCGCATTAAAACCAGCATCCAAGTATCGCCTGAGAGGCTGCAGAGAAGCAGAGGCATGAAACCGAACCTGCAGTTAGCTCAGCAAAGCAACATGTAACACAACCGCCGATGCTTCAGCACACCACGGTAATGTGTAGAGCGTCATTTAAAACAGTGATGACATTTACATGCACACGCATATTCCACGATTAGTCCAAATATGACAATATTCCGCATGTGATCTAGCTCATGTAAAGATCATATTCTGTTTGGATATTCTGACGTAGTTCTTATTACAAACGGAGCATTTTCAGATTAAGACGTGTGTGATAATGTGGATATTATTCTGGTTTTAGGAGCATTCTTTGGACATTTGAATATGAGAACATTCTAAAGATGAGTCTCAATAGAGGTTTTTACGTCTCTTTCCTGTTTATGAGCAGCTCTGTGCGTCGAAAAATAAACATACTAGCCAACAGTTAGTGAAGCTGGAGTAGAGATGATGTCCAGAAGAACAGAAGGAGAAACATCATGAAGGACTTGGACATCAACAGGTTTCTGGATATGAACAAATATCTTTTAGAGAAGCTGTTTGAAGGAATGAAAGAGGTGCAACAAGTCCTCCAGCTCTGGAACACATTGAAATACACATGCTTTGACACAAAGAAGCTAAATGGGACGAGCTGCTCCTGATGTTCCTCTTGACGAGTCAGGACATCGACCGTCAAACAGAACGACGTCGACGTGGGATTCACTGGTGATGAAGATGAGGTTGTTTTACATTAATCGGAATATCAACAGCTGCATGTAAACGCGAATATTAGTGGAATATTCATTTTTATTAGCCATGTAAACGGCTTATTGGTATTATTGTCTTTTCCAAAATAAGCGAGAAAAACAGAAACTTTGGTGCCTGTAAACGTCATCAAGAGCAAACATCAGTTACGTCTTCCAGCATCATTTATATAACTTTCTCCAGGAGAGTGAACAAAACATTAGAATTTTCTGCCTCTGACTAACATTGAACTTTGCACTTCCGCTAGCAGCTGATTAAAACACTGTGAAGCATCTGTTGATCACAGATGCTTCACGCTCTCTTCCTTCAGAGCGCCTTCGGAAAGCAAAGACGCTGCAGAGAGAAGTGACCTCGAGCGTCCGGGAGATTCGTCTCCGTCAGCCGCCACACGTTTTAATTATATGTACAACAATGACTGTGAGGGCGTTTGCTCTCGTCATAAACGCGTTGGAGGATCTCTCACTGCACGTTTCTAGTAGTTTCCAACAGTTTTTAGTAGTTCCCAGTAGTTCCTAGTAGTTTCAATGGGGGGAGATGGTGGAATAACTCACGATAAACAATTCTGTAAAGTTCACCGTGAACAAACACCGAGATGTCGAGCCTGAAACAAAACAAAGTCATCATGAAATGACAGCGGAGAGTGTGTGTGATTCTCAGGGACGAGGTGAAGAAAGTCTCATCAGAGTGACATTTAAGTCATTATTATGCATTTTAAGCTTTTTTACATTTCAATCACAGCCGACAGATATCTCTTCTTTGTTCCGTAGATATCGGTCTATAGACGGTAAGTACATGAAGGAGAAGTTAATCGTTTTAGTGCAGCACAACTCGCAGCTTTACGATCCGTCCCACGAACAATCTGACTTGCTTTGAAGTCACAACATAAACAGCAAAGTTGAAAGGTCAAACTGAAGATGACAAATGGAGCAGTAAAGCTACTGTGAGGGATTTATGGTGCTGGGAATCCATTTATCTTTATCTTGAGTTTGGTTTAGTTTAGTCAGTGAGGCTTAATGCTAATTTACCGCAACGTCATCATTGTCGTCTTCTCGGCGTGCAGGTCTTTGTTGCTCAAGTGGAGCGACCTTAAATAAACCGTTTTTAGACTCGTCTGAGTCGAGGCGCTCACCTGAGGAAAGACGACTTGAGGGATTAATGAGCTCTAAGCCCTCTGAAGAAGCACGTCAGGCTTTTGTATCATAAAAACCATAAAGATACTAAAAGAGCCGGCAGATATTATCATTTCACAGCAGGGCTGCTGACTGTTGACAAGGTTCTGTTCACCTCATTTATCCTATAACTCAAAATTAAATCCACCTCTTTGCTCCTTGTGGCAACACACCATTAACATCCCATAGTTTCCTATTGGTTCAGGGGTGTTTGTGTTCACAGGTGTCTAATCCGTCTGCGTTCAGGTTCATCGGTCCGGTCGGAGGTAGTGACAGGACCGAGCCCGTCTGTCAGTCTGCACACAAAACGTTATTCAGTCTTGAAGACGCCGGGCTGACAGGAAAGATGACAGATAGATGGGTAAACTGTGAAAAAACAACAACAAGCTAATTAAGGTTATCAATATGAGATAATGATAATGATGGATGGATAATGATGCTGATGGATGTCAGGTCAGAACAGAGCTTGTTATCCATGTGCACGTAATGTTCCTCCCTGTTTTCTTTCACACATGCTACACCTGAGTCCCTTCTTCATCGCTCTTCATCACTGGGCTCTTGTTATGTTGTGAGCCGACGAGCTGAACGGGTCGCTGTGACCCGCTGAGGTCTGTGAAGACTCACACATTATATCTGAAGCACACGTTTTGTTTCCTCTTTTTGTTGCACACAAAGACCAATAATTCCCCTCTATGCCTGACGTTACTGCAACACACAGTACTACTAGGTTGTGAGGTAAAAAAAACACTTTTGCATTCAGTCGAAGCAAGTTATGTGGTATCATAACGAGTAAGACGGGCAAAAAAGTCCACTTAAGTTGGGTTGTTACATCCCGGTGCTGCATTACATTGCTACGTTACGTCGTTATGTAACGGAGCAACGCTACGTCGTTACGCTACGTCGTTACGCTACGTCGTTACGCTACGTCGTTACGCTACGTCGTTACGCTACGTCGTTACGCTACGTCGTAACGTCGTTACGCTACGTCGTTATGTAACGGAGCAACACTATGTCGTTACGCTACGTCGTTACGCTACGTCGTTACGCTACGTCGTTACGCTACGTCGTTACGCTACGTCGTTACGCTACGTCGTTACGCTACGTCGTTACGCTACGTGTACGTTGTTACGCTACGTCGTTACGCTACGTCGTTACGCTACGTCGTTATGTAACGGAGCAACACTACGTCGTTACGCTACGTCGTTACGCTACGTCGTTACGCTACGTCGATACGTTGTTACAGTGTTATGGTAATACAATGGTGTTACCTTACGATGTTGCGCTACATTAGTATTCTAACACAAACCATGATGCTTTTTAACTTTAAAGGTACTCAATACGGAATTCAGAGCATATTAACGCCTCCCCACAACTCTCAAAATGGCAGCTAACAGCGCTAACAGTGCTGACGGAGCTATCAGTCCCAGGAAGGGCCTAAAAATACTTTTTCACATTGACTTACATTGACAAAGAGACGTCTGCACAGAGGATGATCATTTTAGAGGTCAATCATCTTCCCTGTACGAACATTTCTTTTGATCTTTAGGTCCTAAAGTTGTATAATAGCACTAATATCTCAGTATCAGTATCCACAGATCAGAGCTCTGGCCCTGGATCAGCCCTCGAGGACGCCGCTTGTCTTGTTTTAAACCACCACAGAGGCTCGACTCTGAACCTCGCTCTGCCTCCAGCATGAGCTCCAGCTCCGCTTAGTCTGAGCAGTAACACAGACTAGACGGACAAACAGGGCCCGAGGGTGTGTGTGTGTGTGTGTGTGTGTGGGGGGTCTGAATTACCAACACCATAAATCTCAACCACTGAACCCCGCGTCCTAACACAACCTGTCCAGAGTGTCCCCGTCCGTCCGGTGCCTCTGTCCCTTGATGATTTCATCTCATTACAACCCTGGTTTCTGTTTTACATGGAAATTACATCCGGAGAATAAAGTGTTTGTTTCCATGGCAGCCTGACTACTAACGCTTCATAAAGAATCGGGCTGAAGCTGAGCGTCTCAAAGACATCAGCAGATCCATCCGTCCACGTCTGCTGTCATAAATAAAATCACGTTTTTATACAAAATCATATGTTTCTATTCTCGATACTGTGTTCCTGTTTACGCTGTGTCACGGTGTCTAATGGGTCAATGTGAAGAAGATGAAGAAGATGAAGAAGATCAATAACTGTTATGGAGAAGCTGTCTCTGTTAATTCCTTCTGTAAAGGAAACACTACATGTAAATGAATAGATACAAACAGGAAACTTCCCCAGTTGATCACGAACATCAACACATTTATTTTATTACACGTTTTATGAAATTATATGTTTTCAGATTTCCAGAACATTAATGTAAACATTGGATAAAACCAGGTTCAGAATTCTTCTTTCATTGTTTCATGTTAAGAGTCAAATGTTTTTACATTCATGATTTCTCTTTGTGTCGCTCCATGAATCACAAAATACTGTCAACAGACATTCAAACATCTATTTTCTCCATGTTTCTATTAATAAAATGTATAAATGAGTCTGTGTTAACCTTCAGAACATAGAGAGGAATACAAGTGTAAAGTTTGGTGTATGTTTAAATATGCAAATGAGACATTATTTAATGGTAACTTTTGATGAATTTAGGAGAAATCTAGACGCAAATAGACAAAGTATAAAATAAATGTTTTATTTCTTCTCGTCTGAAAGAAGACGAGTTATGGAAGATAAATAGAACAAAATCTCTAAGTTGATCTGAGCATGAAAAGCAATGTTTTTAGCCTGGAGTGTCTCACCTACACGTGTTACATGTATAATTAATTCTGTAGTTGGTACTAAATATTATCTATCTATCTATTCATCTGCACAGAAACCTCAGAGTTCTGAATTTTCAAAACACTGAAACAACAACCTCTTAATCTTCCCTCAACATGTTGAAATACAAACCACACATGCACAGATTAAGTTTTAAGTTAAGTTAAGATTTACCGTGTTTCACTCACAGGTTCAACACGTGAGAAACAACAACAACAACTTCTCGATCAGCGTAAACGGGATAATCCTTCAGTTTAAAGTCTTACCTTCAATACATACATATCTGTGGTCACATGCAGGCCGGCTGTGATTACTGCAACACCTAGTGCTGTTTGGCTGCTCGTGTCTTCCACATACGTGCACACACTCGGACCTGACGGTGAACGTGCACGTCAGTCCTTCGGGAGTGTGAACCGGTGATCCGATGCCAGAGATCAGCTGTGGACCGTAAACAGGAGAGGAATCCAGATTTAACATGTTTTCCACCATGTTTCTTAAGAAGCTCGCTTCAATGTAACTTCATTGAGTGGGAAGAGGTGTGTGTGTGTGTGTGGGAGGGGGACTATTGTCATTCAGGGCATAGCACTCACACACACACACACACACACACACACACACACACACACACACACACACACACACACACCCATTACACCGCTGTTGACATCCCCCCACTGCTGTTGACATTCAGAGGCATGCAAATGCTTCGAACATGTTGGGAGGTTTTTTACATTTCAATTAGAAGAAAAACAACCTCTCTTCCTTTGTGCTGCTTTGCATCGGCCGTCGGGAATGCAAACGCGCTGCAGATATAAACAAACAAGTGAAGAGAAGATGTGCGAATAGATCGGAGGTACCCGCGAGCTTTTCATGCGATCTGCAGGAAAAAGTCCTGCAAGAAAACAGATTAAAACATTTTTTGTTGGCGAGTAAGAAGCTCAAAGTGTAAAATAATTGTCTCCTAATAATCAGTGATGAAAGGCAATGAGGAGGATAAGCATCTGTCATGATGCTGATAAACACATGACCGCGGACCGCTCGTGAGGTTTGACCCCCAGGGCAAGCTCCAAAAACTGCCCCTCTGATATCCCAAATGACCCTCCATTGAGGGATCAGGCCCCCGGGGGGGGCGAGTGACGGTCGGATGCCTCTTCTCAGCTCCGCTATAAAAAGGTGAGGCCTCCTCGGGAAATCAGTCCTCACCTCTTTGTCAACAAGGACATCCTTCTGAGAGCACCTCCTCCTCCTGATTTCACCTGCCCCCCCCCCCCCCCCCCCCCCCCCCCCCCCCCCCTCCGCCAACCCCCCCAATTAACTCCACATTCCTCTGTTTTGCAGTGAATACCCTGAATTCCCCCAGATAATTGGCCAAAGGATTAACCCCCGTTTTTTGCCCTCTCTGACCGTCTATTGTCACCTCTGTGTGAGCGACACTCTGATGGCAGAGTCCGGCCTTGTTGTGCATCTGTTGTAGCTTTAATGACCCGCCTCGACTCAAAGGGGTTTTAATTTACCTCCAGGCCTCCCCGAGGGAAAGTGACGGCAACGCCGGCCTCCAGGCCTCGAACCACAGCGGAGTCAAACGTATCATCACCAGATAAACACCGTTTAGATATAAAAACGAGCGCCGCAGCGCTGCGTCATAATCAGTCGACACGCTTTGACTTCTGGTGCATGGATGGATTACTGATCGGAGACTATAGGATACAGGCCCAGGGGCCCAAAGTATCAGGGGCCCGCCCCCACTGGCCTTCACCTACAAGATGTCACTTAAAGAGACACATACCAACCAGGAAGAGACTCAAGATGGCCACAAAGAAACATAAAATGACAACAAAGAGACACAAAAAGACTACAAAGAGACACAAAAAGACTACAGATACAAAAAGACTACAAAGAGACACAAAAAGACTACAAAGAGACACAAAATGACTACAAAGAGACACAAAAAGACTACAGATACAAAAAGACTACAAAGAGACACAAAAAGACTACAAAGAGACACAAAATGACTACAAAGAGACACAAAAAGACTACAGATACAAAAAGACTACAAAGAGACACAAAAAGACTACAAAGAGACACAAAAAGACTACAAAGAGACACAAAAAGACTACAGATACAAAAAGACTACAAAGAGACACAAAAAGACTACAAAGAGACACAAAATGACTCCAAAGAGACACAAAAAGACTACAGATACAAAAAGACTACAACGAGACACAAAATGACTACAGACACAAAAAGACTACAAAGAGACACAAAATGACTACAGATACAAAAAGACTACAAAGAGACACAAAGCAACCACAGAAGGAGGCTAAACACTGTAGTGCGTCTGGAGTGTCGGCGGTGAGGTCGTCTGCATGTCGGTGTCCGTAGTCCATTGTCTCGTCGTCCGCCCATGCTCTGCTGTGAGTCACTCCACGTCTCTGAGTGAATCCCGGCGCGTTGCCGGGTCAACAGGCTGGAAACACCTCCACAGCATCCTCCCATTGTCACCCGTCATCAGCAGCCTCTCGCCTTTTATCCCTCTGCGTTATGAAGCTGCTGCAGCGTGGGCTTCCATTACAACACCTCACCCACACATCATTCCGCTCAACTTTCACATGTCATCAAATGCAGGTATGTACAGTATTTAGCTTCCCCCATAATGCCGCTGGGTGGAGTTCATCTGTGATGTGGTTGGAGAAACCATGTCTGCTCACGAATCCCGGGCACTAATTTCACATTTCAGCGCGGCCGCCTGTCATCAGCACTCTTATCAAAAATACATACCAGACCGTAATCAACAGGAGGACGGGATGCCAAAATACCTCAGAGCACATGAGCACGAATGAAAGATGAGAGGGAGGGAGGGAGGGAGGGAGGGAGAGAGGGAGGGGGAGGCCTGTGGGTGGTGTGACAGAAAGACATGATACAGGTTAAATCAGAGCAGGAGAGCAGCTGCTGGACTGATTTGTGGCGTGAAACACATCAACAGATGTTTTATTGTGTTGCAGTACAATAAATATTGTGTCATTTGTGGATGTGGAGGACTGCTAGATTTTTCAAATCCACACGATGAGTTGTTAGGTATGTGTGTGTGTGTGTGTGTGTGTGTGTGTGTGTGAGGGGGGGGGTTCATTAACATAAGCAGCCGTTAACCCCCCTGTGTGGACGATTCACTAGTGGAGGTGCATGTCTGAACAGGTCACCGCTGCAACGCAGCACTGGGATGTTGAACAGGATCCATCCGCATCCTGTAAACACAAACTAAACTGTGACGCTATTTTAATAAAACAACAACATGCAGAAGAATTGTTGATAAGATAAAAAAAGATAAAAAAGCAGCCAATGCTCATTAAGTGCAGGCAAACTATTTGTAGTTTAATTGGCAAAATGTTATTTTCATGTTTCATCACCAATTAAGATTAAGATTAAGATTAAGATGAGACACCTGCAGGCAAAAAACATTGTTTTTCATGCACAGATTTTGATCTATTTTTCCTCCACAACACGTCTTCTTTCACACTAGAGGAAATAAAACATTTATTTTATACTTTGTCTGTTTACGTCTGTAGATTCCTCCTAAATTCACCAAAAGTTACCATTATATAATGCCTCATTTGCATATTTACACAGAACGTTTCAGTAAACTTGTAACACAGTAAATCCTCCTCTTAGTGTGAGTGATGAAGTGGTGAAGCTTCATGGTGATCTCTATGAGTTCATGTGTTAACTCTTCACCTGTAGAGTCTCTAAATGTCTGTAATGAACTAAACGTCTCTTTAAAGGACGTTTTCTCTCAATGAGTTTGTTCTCAGACTCTGATGATAAATCTTCAGCAGCTCTTACACACACCAAACTCTACACGTTCATTCCTCTCTGTGTGCTGAAGGTTCACACAGAGGGTTAGTTCACACAGCATTCATAAGATGATTTATATAACATTTTAGTAATAAAAACATCCAACGTTCACATTGATGTTCTGGAAATGTAATAAAATGTGCACATATTTAATAAGTTAATGCCTCATTTTCATATTTAAATAATCAACTGGTGTTTCATGAGTTAAAAGTATTGTCTATTAGTTAATCATAATATTATTATATGACAGCAGTCACGTCGCTATGAATCAAAAACACGTTTTTTTTTGTGCCTCCATCAGAAACACCGTTTAATCCGGACACCCAGCTCACGCTCCCCACCTGTTGTGTATATCTCGCGTTATACACGTGTAGGCAGAGGGCGCACGAGGAAGAGAGGGGAGGTGTGTGTGGGGGGTGGGAGAGTGGGGGTGGGGGGGGGGGACGACCAGCGACCAATCAGATGCGACCTCCGCTCGAGCGCTATAAAGCTCGCGAGCCGCTTCTCTCCTGCAGCATTCACTCCTCCAGTGCGCAGCTGCAGTTTGTCTCCTTTCATCTCCTTTCATCTCCTCCGCGGCGCTCCTGTTGGTTTTATTCCAGACTTCTACGGAACCACCTCGAGACTGAACCAGGATTAACTTCATCCATCTTTGGAACACTATCTTACATCTTTCGGACAAATATAAATATGCGTCTGATCCAGAACATGACGACCATTGTGGAGTACCCAGCGCCGGAATGCTCGGTGCCAAACCGGGTGATTAAAATGGCTGTGATAGGAGGCAGCGGAGTCGGCAAAACAGGTAAGAAGAAACACCCAAATAAATGCGTGGAAGTTTGTAGAGTGATTTTTATATTATCTGTCATTAAACATTCTATTTGCTTCTTTTGTTATTGCAGCGCTGGTGGTGAGATTCCTCACGAGGCGCTTCATCGGAGACTATGAGAGGAATGCTGGTGAGTTCACTTGAGGATGAAAATGAGTTTAACCGGGTTTATTTTAACATTATTATTATTATAACATCCTCAAAGTATTGGTGTCTAATTCTTCTTTCTTTGTGTGTGTGTGCAGGTAATCTCTACTCCAGAGAAGTGCAGGTGGAAGGAGAACAAGTGACCATCCAGGTTCAGGACACTCCTGGTGTGGAGGTGAGATGTTCTCCTAAAAAAATGATATTTATATTATTTTATTTCCTTCGAGCCGTTCAACACATGGAAGTCCGTAGAGGACAATCTAAAGATAATTTATAATCTACTTCACTGTGTGGCTGTTAAGATCATCTGAGCCTCTCTTGACTGGGCACCAGGCCAAAAACCAAATATGTGTGTGTGTGGAGTCTGACTGTCTAATCTCCCATTTAGACTAATGGATGTCTTGAGGATCAGAGTAAATGATACCCTGATCCAGACTCCTCTCTGTTCTGGAGGAGTAACCTTATAGCTCCAGTCTGCCTCAGTCGGCATTCCAGTCAGATCAGTTCCATAAAGTCATTTAAAGTGTTTTAATCAGGCGGCAACCTTCGGTTCTGATGAGTGAAGCCGATGCTGAAGAGTCTAGAAACCTGCATTCTCTCCACTGTCCACCAGGGGGCGACTCCTCTGGTTGTATAGAAGTCTATGAGAAAATGACTCTACTTCTCTCTTGATTTATTACCTCAGTAAACATTGTAAACATGAGTTTATGGTCTCAATCTCTAGTTTCAAGTCTTCTTCAATACAGCATGATGTTCATTTAGTAAATGATGGTCCATTTAGAGTCACACAGACCATAAAGCAGGGGATGCTTTAGGGGCGGGGCTATACAGTGATTGACAGGTCTCTACCAGAGACGTATACGGCGTCTCTACGTCACTCCTCCTCAGTCCAGATATGGTCACTTCCTGTTCACTGGTTGCAAAAACCCCAAAATGTCCACTTCTTATAAACAGTCCGTGGTTTTAATCGGCCTCCTTTTCTTCTTCTTCTGTCCTCCCAGATGACCGATAACAGCATCAATCTCCCCGATCACGTGACCTGCTCCATCCAGTGGGCGGACGCCGTGGTGCTGGTCTACTCCACGACGGACCGCCGCAGCTTCGACCTGATCGAGCAGCTGCACCAGCAGGTCGTCCGCACCGGCGGCGCCACCATGCCCCCCGTGATCCTGCTGGCCAACAAGGCGGACCTGCTGCACCTGAGGCGCGTGGACTCCCAGCAGGGCTCGCTGCTGGCGTCCACGCTGGGCTGCTCCTTCTACGAGGTGTCCGCCAGCGAGGACTACAGCCAGGTGCACAAGGCCTTCCACCGGCTGTGCTGCCAGCTGGCCAAGCAGCAGCCGGCGGCTCCGCCGACGCCGGCGGCCACCAACTCCACGGAGAAGAGGCGCTCGCTCCTCATCCCCAGGCCCAAGTCGCCCAACATGCAGGACTTGAAACGGCGCTTCAAGCAAGCGCTGTCGGCGAAGGTGCGGACCGTCACCTCTGTGTGAGGAAGACGCCGAGACGGTGTTTTAAAAACGTGGCCCAGAGCGGCCAGCGAAAGAAAGCCTTTAGAGGCGGATCACAAGTCCTCGGATCAGTCGGGAGGCTGAATCTTTACGGGAGGTGACGTCCGTCTGTCCCGTCGGGTACCGAGTGTGAGGACGTCCATCACGTGTCACGAGAGGTCGACGCCCGAGGAGAAGCAGCTGTGAGACTGAAGTTAAAACGGACTCTAATCCAGCTCTCCTGGCAACAGCAGCGCTGAAGACGGCTTATTTTTAGCCGACTGTGGCTGTTTTTAATTCAGACTGCCTCTGCATGGCTCCACCAAATGTTGGTGTTATTATAACAGCCACTTGAGCCGGGGCTCTGTGTGTGTGTGTGTGTGTGTGATGCAGCAGTATGTAGCATGTTGTTATCACTGATGCACTTTATGAAAGAACGAGCGACCCAAAGGGCCTTTTTGTTATTTATTTGTTACAAATGTTCACAATAAAAATGAAAATGATGAATCGAACTTTGTTTCTGGTTTTCAGTTTTTTTTGTCCATTTGACAGCAGATCACTCTCTAGTTTCAAGTCTTCTTCAATACAGCATGATGTTCATTTAGTAAATGATGGTCCATTTAGAGTCACACAGACCATAAAGCAGGGGATGCTTTAGGGGCGGGGCTACACAGTGATTGACAGGTCTCTAGTCACTCCCCCTGGCCAGTGTCTTATAAATATTTATCAGCCAAATCAAACAGTTTACAGGATATTCAACCTTTGTTTCTTTACACATTTAATACTGGACTTCTTTCTTTACAGGGTTTCTATAAAGGTGATAAAATAGTTCATGAATATGAGTTTACAGATAATCTCGATCCTTTCTTCTTTACTTTTAGTTTCACACGAGAAAAATGCAACAAAGAGCGCGTTGAATATAAACACCTTTGTGTAGTTTAGAGATCGAGCACCATCTGTGGAGGCGTACGTCACCACGATCACGACTTTAAACAAAGACGCAGAAGAAGAGATGCAGGTGTGGAGAGACCAACTTTATTACACAGAACACTGATGAGTGTCACAGAGCAGAACGATGAGCTGAGGAAGCAGCAGAACGTCTGTCGATTATAATCCAGGACTGATAGAAACTACACTTCTACACTTCAACGGGAAGACGGATCTGTTTGTGGATCAGGTCGATGTGCAACCTGTCGCTGACGCTGTTGATGATGCCCGGTGGCATCGAGGGGTCCAGTTAGGTCCACAAACAGACGTGAGGACAGACTCGCTTCTTCTCTGGACCTCCCTCTTCATATTTGTGAAGACTGTTGCAGTTTTAACAATGAAAAATGCTTTTAAGAGACATTTTAGTGACAATCGCAAGTAACACATAGTTGTCTCATGGTTGTAGAGCAGAAGGTCTTCAACAGGGGGTCCGTGAAATCTTTGGTTGATGAGACAATCTTTTTTATTTAAATTTGTTCCCAAACATGAATGTGTCCATTATTGTAATAGTTGAGTATTGGATGCATGATAACAGTGTGTATGTATGGCGGTGGCACCAATAGACCATCACTCACTGTTAGTTTCCACATTTATGTTTAAAATAAAAACATCAATTTGAAGAGCTTGCATGATTATCATGTAATTAACAGACCATGTTGATATTAGTATTGGTATCAGCTGAAGGTATGAAGGTAATAGAAACATGAATATATCAACCTGTGTATTATTTGAAGAGCTCAGTATTGAATGCACAGTAAAGAGGTATGTTCATGGCCCAGTTTAATATAAAACACAATCTTATACAATATACAGTATATAGTCAGGGGATTAGTTTGGGGGTCCTTGGCCTGAACTAGAGACCATCCTAAAATGCAGTTTTCGAGGCTTTCAGAGGGTTTGAAGTGTTTTTCGTATGTTTTCAGACGGTTCGTTTAAAGCGCTCTCTTTATCCGACGTCCTTCAGGCGGCTTCGTAGCACAATGAGGAGTGTCGTCAGCGCCGCTGTGACGACGGACGACTCTTCATGAACCCGTTTCCTTTATAAACGCTTCAATAAGACGACAAGACGACGACTGAACAGACCAGAAATAAACAGTTGAAGAGTTCAATGTTAGCTTTTTATTCAGAGACTCTTCTGAGAACCGGAGCTCCCAGAAGACGAGGAGACAAATCAGAATAATAATAATGTTTCTGTCAGAGATCTTTACAATCCTGAACCTCATCATTACCGGCCCTCTTATTGACGCCACGTGAGGGAGACTCTGGTTATCACACACACACACACACACACACACACACACACACACACACACACACACACACACACACACTGCTCTTAACGCCTAATGACTGCACCACGGCGGTGTGTTTGAACAGCTTGAACAGTCTTTAAGTGCCTTTCTGACAGATTTCCGTTTCTTTTTCTGGTCCCCGTGGACCTGCAGGAATTAAAACACGCTGACATGAACAGGATGGGAATGTTCGACGGTGGTTCTCATTAACCCGGCGAGGTGTCGAGACGTTTTGCGACACACGTGTCCGCCTCCTTCCACGTGCGTCTCCGCGTGACGCCCGTTTTTTGGGTTTTTTTTTTTTTTTTTTTAGTCGACACCAGGACGCAGTCTCCGGGAGGTGAAGAGCAGCTCGGGGACGTCCGTCGGCCGCAGTAACCTGGTGGACAGAACCAGCACCTGGAGCGGAGCACAACAACAGTCATTAGGGGGTGAAGTGGGTCACTGGGTGGTGAGTCCCCGTTCATGAATGAAGCAGAGATGAATGTCTGGTCTGAGTCATGAGCTTGATTCAATGAGGTGCATGAATCGGGTGCCTTGGCAACTGGTTTATTTATTTTTTTGATTTGATTACTTTCTAGCGAGGATGACGTGCGGAGGGGCTTCCTGTTTGGTTTCACGTGCTCGTTTGCTACTCGAGCAAACCGATGAACTGGTTTGGAGCGAATAAACCGTAAACAACAAAGTCGTAACGACTGTTGTGTTGTAGACGCCGCGTTGGTTCAGATCCAAAAGTCACGCAGACAAACGCTGGACGAGCAGCTCTTGTGTCCTGAGAGGTCAAAAATGACAGTTTCTGTCAAAGGAGTCCGGTGGCTTTGAATTCAAGGATTCCCGGATAATGTCTTGTAATTATGCAACACAGGTGACGCACAACGAAACGCAGTCGTAGCCCATTCGCTACACAAGAATAACAGTAGTACATTCTTCTGAATTTGCATCATAAAGAATGTAAACGACAGCGAGAAAAATAATACTCTGGTCCGATAAAATGGCCGACATCTTCACGTTAAACACTCGACATGAGGAAGACATCGTCCGTTTGATCCTGGACCACGATGGATCCACCGACCTCCTGCTGCTTTTATCCATCTACTCCACTACCCAGCCAGGATGCATGCTGGGTAGTGGAGTAGCCTCAAGTCCTAGCTGGGTTAGCTTAAGCTTCCCTCTCCTCTCAGTTTAATAAACACAAAAAAAAACATAAAATTTAGACCAAAACAAATGTAAAAACAATAGATAACAGCTTCAGTCTGACAGCAAGGTGACGAGGTGAACACGTTCTAAATATATCAAACATTTAAACTGATCATTGATCTAAAACACGTTTCTTTAGCTGCTTTACCTCCCGTCAGAAAGACGTTTTCTGTCTCTCTTCAAAGCCACGAGACAAAAACAGTCATTTCACCCGTGACCTACGACCTTCAAACAATCAGAACTAACTGTAGCGCCATCGTTCACAGTATTCACAACCGTATGGGTTGATTGATTGATTGATTAGCTTCCTTTGGGAACCCCAGAGAATCAGAGATGAGTCGACCTCGAGTCACGTTTGCTGTCGTGAGCCCTCTTCGTCCTCTTCGCCCTCTTCGTCCTCTTCGTCCTCTTCGTCCTCTTCGTCCTCTTCGTCCTCTTCGTCGTCTCACAGAGAAGCTTCTCCTGCAGCAGTGTTGCTTTAACTTTCGGCTTGTTTTTGTTTTCAGTTCGTCAGCCGCCATCACGTGCACACACACACACACACACACACACACACACACACACACACACACACACTTGTGTACAGTACGTTGTGCATGTCAGTGCTCAGGTTGGAGTGTGTGTGTGTGTGTGTGTGTGCGCTCGTCTTTATTCAGTTTCTCCTGATTACAGACGGGAGGCTTTGATCCTCGCCAGGCCTCTCATTGCCTGTGGCCTCCTCCTCAGAAGCCTTTTATTAAGACCGACCCACATCACCCCGTCTGATCTCCTCCTCCTCCTCTTCCTCTTCCTCTCACACAGAGAAAAACACGTTTATCTGCATGTTTTGTAGGTCAGTGTGCACCGCATACGTAATTGGCACTTTAAAAACGGTACGATGTGCACACAGGCAGGCAGACACAGCGCCGCATGGCACTCTCACCTCTACACCTGATCAGAGGCAGCTGCGTATGTAGGTCACCCTGATCCACAGTCACAGGGTGACACAGCCTTTGGCCTCCGAGGTCCTCCCCTCGTCTTCATCGCTCATTAAAGTGAGGTAGTGATTATTCAGTCGGCTCCTTTTTGATTTGTTTTTAAAGTCGACGGTTTTTGCGTTGCTGAAGGAACATGAGCGCTTTATTTAAAGCAGTCGTCAGCACACGCAGACACATTACAGACACACAGAGCTGCTGAACAGTGCACCGCCGCATCGTTAGCTTACTGCTAACTTCCAATGCTCCAACGGGCCTTTAGAATAAGAAATATAACACTGAGTGGAGACATGCTCATATAGACAGTATTTACACACTCAGACACATAAAGACACACACACAACACACACAACACACACAACACACACATGACTGATTGGCTTTAAATGAATTCCTTTAATTTGATTTTAAAAGGATCATTTTGGGCTTTAGAAAATAAATTGTATGGAAAATCAGATAACGCACTGTATTAGTCAAAGCTTGTGAGTGAATAACGGTTTATGAGGTGGATATTAATGTAAGGTAAAGCATGCTGACAAAGGTTCTAGATGCTCACTGTGCTTTGTTGTTAGGTTGGGGGAGTGACTCATATTTTGGAGGTCGTGATGATTGGCTGCCTTCCTCCACGACAGCACGATAAGCGACTATCAGCATTTTATTATTAATGGAAGCCGACGACATGAAGCTACGAACCAACGGCGCTGTACGATATCTGACTGCCTTTCCTTTCAGAGGAATGCTCTGTGTGAGTATATGTTCAGGGCTTTTATTGTGAAAGGTAGTTCAGAGACTCACCTGAGCTCCCGGCTTGTGCGTCGTGACGATCTCTCTGATGAGACGGAGCTCTGACGGCGTGACTCCGCCCACCAGGAAGAGGAGGAGCAGAGCGTTGTCGCCGGGATGAGGACGACTCACCTGCAAGACGGGACGTTGTGATTGGTCAGATTATAAAAACATGAACTCATAGATATCACCATGAAACCTCCGCAGTTCATCACTCACACTAAGAGGAGGATTCACTGAAATGTTGTTTAAATATGCAAATGAGGCGTTATGTAATAGTAACTGTTGGTGAATTTTGGAGAAATCTACAGACATAAACAGACAAAGTATAAAATAAATGTTTTATTTGTAGCAGTCTGAAAGAAGACGAGTTGTGTAACATCTCTACATTTCTCAGAGCATGAAGAACTGTTTAGGGAACACTTTGCTCGTCTCTCTGTGATATCGTGGCGATGCCTCCAGGAGACGACGTCTCTGTGACTCCAAACTAAGATGAATCGATGAATGTCCTCCAGCTCGGTGTAAGCATGGCCGACACGTGTGCTCACACACACACACACACACAGACGTTTAGCTCGTACAGTACAGAGCGTTACCACGGTGAACTCTAACAGCACGGTGCAGTCTGCTGCTCCGCGGGGGGGAACGATGGCCGTGTGCTATTGGTTCGCCGAGCCTCCGATCGAGACACATTTGCGGTGAGTGTGTGTGAACGCTGGCCGAGCAATCAGAGCTGCAGGGAGGGAGGGAGGGAGGGAGGGAGGGAGGGAGGGAGGGAGGGGGGGCGACCTGAGGACAGAGTGGCTGAACACGTGAAGCCCCAGCAGGCTGAGGAGAAGCATGTCGAGGATGATTCAACATGTGTGAAGACACAAAAGGAAAATGTGTGAGAAGAAACGTTGTGTCGTCTGCTGGTAGATGCTGTGTTTCAACACACAGACACACACTTAGTGTGAACCATGTGTGGGCACATGCGCTGAGACATGAGGGGGGAGGGGAGGGGAGGGGAGGGGAGGGGAGGGGGGGACGTGTGAAACGTTGGGCTGGCTCAACGTTTGGCGGGTTGCTTGAAAATATTGTGAACACATTCTAACTAAACCGGCCGTCATTCAGAGAACACGAGTACGGCTGAAGGTTCATTATAACGTTAAGATGATGTGTTCACGTGTCGTCTGTAAAACGTAGAATAAATCCAGTGGTGTGAAGATGTTTTCACATGAATATAAAATAGATATTAGAGATGAATTATGAGCTGTTTGACTTCCTAACACGAGCTCTAAACACATTATTATACTGAAATAATAATGACTAGATTTGTTTTAATACATAAAAGTAAAATCTTTCATTTCTTTATCATTTGAATTGTGTTTTTATGAAGAAAAAAAAACAATAAATGACTAAAACAAAGTAAAAGGTAATCAAAGGGATCAGTGTCTGTGAATATGGACCAACGATGGATCAGAGATCTCTCCTGCTTCCTGTGGTGCTGATGTGATCAGTGATACGATCCAATTTATTTATCAAAGCCAACCGTCACACAGTGAGATTCAGCCTGAACCCATCCTATGAAGCGCTCGGTACGCAGTTTGTGCCTTGCTCAAGGGCACCTCGGCAGAGCCAAGTACACACTGACTGAGCGGCTGCCACCGTCCTGCAGTAACAGCCGCTGTGGACACAAAAAGTGCTCCATGAATGAGACACGTCCGGTTGATTGACGACAGTTTATTTACCCGCTCGGGTCTTGAACTAAATATTCTGCTTTCTCTCCAGACAACTCACGTTGTTCCATTGTCATGATGGATATTTGAGACACAAACTCACACATACGGAGAGTTTGAGACGACGGGTTAAACAGGTTGAAGTGCACGAGCTCTCTCTCTCTCTGGGTGCAGAGTCCAGACTGACGGGGGTCCGGTGGGTTTAATGCTAACGGAGCACAGTCTGCAAACAGACGCTTTATTGGGTTGTTTTATAGCATGAAGGTTGTGCTCCTACAGAACGCTCCAAGTTTTAAAGGTTTATAGATTTAGTTTGTCTGAGTTGGAGGTTCGTGAGCCAACTTTCTTAATTTGTGTAAAACCAG
Source organism: Pholis gunnellus (assembly GCF_910591455.1). NCBI lineage: Eukaryota > Metazoa > Chordata > Actinopteri > Perciformes > Pholidae > Pholis > Pholis gunnellus. The sequence goes on from NC_136530.1 coordinate 2,101,954, forward strand.
TGCTGGTTGCCGGTGCTGCTTTTCATGCTTTTAATTGGACCACTATTATAAAACACCCGACGTGAGACGCTCACTCAGCAAAGTGTCAAATCGGGTCAAGTTCAATCCCCGGTGGCAGGATGTGGACAGAGGTGACCTCGCTACATACAAAGCGTGAGCTCCAGACGTCTGACCTTCATGAACATGCTGAAGCCGGTCTTCAGCAGGTCGGTGAGGCCTCCGGACGTGTGCTCGATGTCGGGACACTCGGGTCTGTCGGGGTGGAAGACTTCCTCCAGGATCTGCCGCAGGAAAGGACGATAGGTGGCCTGCACAAAAAAACAACAACACAGCGTTTCTAAACATATGTTCCTAATTACAGAAGCGTGATATTCGTCAGTAAACAGTCTGGATGTGATGAATGTGACCCTCCTGTCAGGTCGTGGGTGTGAGAATATAAACGGCTCCGGTCGATCGTTACGTGACTGCACTGCTGGAGGCACTTTGGTCTGTAATGAGTGAGTGTTAAGAGGCTTCAAATCACATCAAGAATCAACACCTGCTGCTCCGTTAAAAACAGCTCAAACCAAGAAAACTATCCAAACCACCAGTCACACTTCACGACAGCCAGACATGTAAATATATCTCTAGATCATTGGCAGGAAGGGTTTTCTTGCTTCGTGTTAAACATTGAGTCTGAATATTCACTGTGAGCTTGTTAGCATTTAGCTCAAAGCTGTACTTTAGCTGCTAGCGCGGCTGCAGACTCGTGTTTTTTGCTCACGATAAAGAATAAAAAAAACACATCTGATCGCTGAAGGTCAGACATTCTTCAGCTCGTTTCTCACGAAAGCTCAGAGCGCCGACACAAAACAGTCGCAGCTTTTTTCCCAGTGAGCACAAACATATCGACTCCGTCACACGACACTAACCCGCCGCTACGAAAAAACAGTCAACAGCACCTGGCTCACTCCTCCATAGTTATGAGGCTTTCACCAGCTAAATATTTAAAGTTATTAAGTGTTTAAGAAATAATACACCAGTGCAGAATAGAGGTAAATGGAGTAAAAACTAAGTATATTTGCACAAAAAAGGATTAAAAACAAGAGTAAAAATGTGTGAAAGCAGGGAACATTAGCACCAGTGCCTGATAGAAACTATAACAGAAATGTAATATTGTGCCTGATATTGAAATAAGCAGCATTGCTCAGGATGTTCTGTGTTTGGGCTGTTCTTCCCGGAGAAAAGGGGGAGGAGCTACACAGTTTGATTGCCACTTGTTCTGCGGTCCACCTCGGTGGTCTCAGTCTGAAGATGCCGTTCAGGAGGAGAGAGGCTTCTGATATTCCTAAAAGGTGATCCGTGATGCCCGGCTCTCCCCGGGAACAGAATGAACCATTTATAGGCCTCTCAGCTGGCCGGGCCAAGAATTCCAGGCATTCTTCTTCCCTCCATGGGAGTGAAGTCTGCTGTCTCGGAGAACAATAAAGACTGTGATAAAAAAAAAAAGAACTTGGCAGAGCTTTATTTAAACTGCTCCGAATAGCAGAAGTCTTAAAATAGAAAAGAATACCTTCCAGTACAGGAGTTCGGTGACAACGTCTGGGCTGCACGCCAGAATGTGAGCGAGTTGTGGAACAAAAACTTTCTCTTGCGAGAGGAACATCTGGACGCTCAAGCACTACACACACACACACACCTACACACTATGTTGTCCAAACGCTAAAGCATCCAGGTGTTCCTGCCCACATGGCCTCCTCACACCTCCATCTGGAGAACCAGCATCTATCATCCTCTCCTCCTCCTCCTCCTCCAGTCCCCCGAGGAGCAGCCGGATCAGGTCTGAGGAAATCCTGCAGTCCACGTTGTTTTAACATCGGGAGTTATATAAACTGACATTTGCTTCTACCGACATCACGTTAATGCAACGGGTCAGCCTGAGCCGGGAGTAAACAAATGATTCACCTCGGGTTAAATAACACGCACACGCACACGCACACGCACACACACACACACACACACACACACACACACACACACACACACACACAGCCGTAAACATCACCAGTCCAGCCCACAGTCACGCACACACACCCTCTTCATCCGCTATCCCCAAAAAAAGCTAAAAGCAATCAGACACCCACACGATGAAAACAATATTAGAATTAGTCATATGATAATGTCAGAGCTTATTTGTCTGTACGCACCCACACACACACACACACGCACACACACACACACACACACACACACACACACAGGTGGATGAACATGTTGATGTCCCAAAACAACACGGCGAGGAGAGAACAGAACAGGCTGGAATGTCTTTGAAGGTAATGTGGTCAGAGTTATGATGACGTTGTGCTCTGCATCTCATCTAAAGCTCGATAAACAACAACACAGAGCTACATTCTATCCAGCGTGCGTACTGGTCCTGAACCAGTCTCAGTGTAGTCCTGATCCTCTATCAGACCTCCATCAGTGAAGAGACCATCAGAGAGAAGATGGTCTGTTTCTATAGAGTTATTCTTGAAGCTCGTCATCGGAGCCACCGGGTCGGATTCTGGTGAAACCAGATGACATCATGCAGGTTCACCAGGTTCCCTTTGATCGTTGGTCATACGTGTGTTCGCTCCTCCGTGTGGATCGATCCGTCAGCGTCGACGTGGACGATGAATCATTTTCTTGTCACTACAGTTCTTGAATGGAACTCTCCTCTCGTCTCATTCCTGATCCTCACAAGATTTAATAGTGTGAATTCTCTGACATCGTTAAGTGTTTATCAGACGAGCCCAGCAATCATAGCCCCCCCCCCCCGCCGAGGTCAATGGAGCTGCTTCAGACTCCAGCTGTTGCAGCTGCGTCACTCTGCCGTCATCGATGTGTTTCCAGGAAGTTCTACAGTTTCTCTCTCAGCAGGACACAAGCTCAGGAAATGTGCAAACGATCCTGCAGAGCTGCAGCGAGTTTACATGCGACAGCAAAAGACAATCGAGTGCTGCTGGTCTGATTAACGATGACTGGAATAAATTGGGGAAACTGTGATGTCTACAGTTCTAAACACATTTGCTGTCGTCTCTTTTTTCTATATCGAATTCTGCAGTTTGAATTGCTCAGCCCGGTTACATCCTCTCCCACAAAAACATTTACATAATGTCCTCCGATATCGTCCTTTCAATACTCAATACTGGGAATATTTCATGAAGGTTTTGCCATCATTGGAGGGTAGGTGCTTTCTTATTTTTCCAGTTTTGCAATATGAGCTATTTTTTGTATATCTTTGGTTTGGCGTCTTATTTTTCTCAATATTTTTAAAGAGACAAATCGGTGGTGAAAAGTTTACTTTGCAATTGCAGGTTTTTTAAATCCATTTTTCACTGTTCTCCAAGGCGTCAACCTCCGGTTCTTTAAAGTGAAGCCAAAGCTTCACGTGTTAAAGCTGCATTCTCTCTAGTGTCCACCAGGGGGCGACTCCTCTGGTTGTATAGAAGTCTATGTGAAAATGACTCTACTTCTCTCTTGATTTATTACCTCAGTAAACATTGTAAACATGAGTTTATGGTCTCAATCTCTAGTTTCAAGTCTTCTTCAATACAGCATGATGTTCATTTAGTAAATGATGGTCCATTTAGAGTCAAACAGACCATAAAGCAGGGGATGCTTTAGGGGCGGGGCTACACAGTGATTGACAGGTCTCTACCAGAGACGTATACGGCGTCTCTACGTCACTCCTCCTCAGTCCAGATATGCTCACTTCCTGTTCACTGGTTGCAAAAAAACAAGATGGCGACGGCCAAATCGCTGAACTTGAGGCTTCAAAACGTCTTCTTTGTACTTTATCACTGCACCAAAAGGCAAGTATGGGGGAGTCACTCTGAGTGCCACAGTTTCAACATTTATCTAAGAAGCTGGTGTCAAACTTATGAAATATGTGTCTACTTTAGTATTTTCTTGATATTAATTTATACTGAATTACATTTGTGGTCATTTTAAATGTGAGTTGTAAACATTCCTTCCATTTTTTTCTTTGCATCTACCGTACCAAGATCTTTCCTTCATCTATTATATTTGTTTTGTAGCAGTTCTTCATAACTCTCAGCTTTGATAATAATATTGCAAACAGCCCTCACTAATTGTATTGCTGCTGTCTGCTAATCTGATTAATTATGAGTGGAATAAATTGGAGTAATGTCAATTACTTTAAATGAACGGTAAATGATTACTTATTAAAGATAATCAATGGTATTGAGACAAAAATGCTTTGCAGAGTCTTGTTTCAGGCTTTGAGAGACAAAAGTAAAAGGTTCTGTCGAAACCTCTCACTTCAGTCTGGACCCAGGGGAGCAGAGCGCCGCACTTCAAGGAGATCTTTAACGAGAGGAAGACATCTTGACCCACCGGTATTGGCTTCATGCGCGCTGAGAGGGGCTGATGGATTTCTGGGGTTTTCTCAAGAACAGACAGTAAGCTGGCAGATGTCACGCTGTTCTCCTTTTATACTAAATTATATTCATAACACAGGAGGAACAAGGACAGACAGTTCTGTCCCCCTCCCAACAGAGACACAATGCTACTCACACACACACACACACACACACACACACACACACACACACACACACACACACACACACACACACACACACACACACACACACACACACACACACACACACACACACATTAGGCCTTACACAGGAAGCGATATGAGAGCTAATTTGCTCCATTTGTGTTCGTACCCATTGATTTTTGGGATACATCAATGTTTTTCTTCTCTTAGGTGAGAGGAAACGTTACGAGTGGTTGAGAGCGCTCTCACCAAGGTAAGGTGAATAAAGGAAACACAAAATATGTTGAGTTTAACGAATTACTTTGTGTGGAACCTGTTGACGTACTAGAATCTTGGTTAAGCTTAAATATCTCTTGTTGATCAGAAGTTTAGTCAAATTCATTGTGTTGCAACACAAAATCATTAACTTAACTTAATCATTTTGCTTTTAATTAACCTGATACAATTTCGTGGAACCTGTTGACAAATTAGCACTGACGCTCTGTAAAATAACATTTGTTTACGGTTATTTAACAGAACCTCGATTTCACTGAACTTCTTCTTCTTCCAGCCTTTTTTTTTTTGGTGGTAGTATTTGTACACAACAGCGGTCTTCATAAAGTGTTTAGGGGGCGTTACCTATGATAATAACAAACAATAGGCCACGCCCTTCTGATTTATGATCACGTGTGATTCTTCATTCAGCATTAACAACATTTGGTGCATCTGGAGGTGACTTCTCTGATTTATTTCCTCCACACAGAAACTTTAGGAGAATGTTGCTGCAAAGACCGGTGACATTACAACGTTTTGACGATTTGAGAGAAACACCACTCAGATTATACTTTTCCTTCTGAGGCTGCATAGAAACGTTGATGTACTCGGGCTGCTGTTAGGATCTCAACAGAGTTAAAGGAATAGTTTGACATGAGAAGATTGATGCCACTCTCCTCTTTCTGCAGAGTGGCATCAATCTTCTTATCGAACTCTAACTCCATCCTCATGGATGACAGTTTCTCATTACATCTCAAACATTGTCATCTCACTGTCCTGCTGAGCTCTAGAGCTGCAACCGGCTTTGTAATTGGACAATTTGCTCACGTAAGAGCTGGAAAAATAAAAGCCTCAATCAACGTAATGTAAAGAGAGAAGAACTGAGATGTATCTGCTGCTGCAAAGCTTTTGTGTGTTTGGTATTTTCATGTCCACGTAAGTAAATAACGAGGATCTCCAAAGAACAAAACAGTGTCTTGAACTTTCATCGACTAACCTTTATGTCGCTGACCCATAATTCTCTGTGGTCGACAGTCCTGAAGAAAAGGTAAGAGCCACCGCAGACACACGGTGATCTTCAGAGTTACATAAGCTCTGAGAAACAGACTCTCAGCGATCTGTACGAGCTGTGTGACGCAAGCTGGAGACGGACAAAGGCAACCAAGGACACAGGTGCTCTGCTGAGTCTTTGCAGAGTTATCGCCACAGTAACAAAAAAAAACAGGCAAATAAGACCGGTGGGAAACCAGCTGTGTGTCAGGAACAATGATATCTACATATATAGGGGGGGGGGGGGGGGGGGGCAACGAATGAACCATGTAAGCACCATAGACTGTATATAAGAAGTGGACGTACTCGTTGGTTTGTGGACTGACGTCTGTAGCCTCGAGTTTGGCGATTTTGCCGTCGCCATTTTGGATTACGGCCGTCGCCATGTTGTTGTTTTTTGCAACCAATGAACAGGAAGTGACCATATCTGGACTGAGGAGGAGTGACGTAGAGACGCCGTATACGTCTCTGGTAGAGACCTGTCAATCACCCTGTAGCCCCGCCCCTAAAGCATCCCCTGCTTTATGGTCTGTTTGACTCTAAATGGACCATCATTTACTAAATGAACATCATGCTGTATTGAAGAAGACTTGAAACTAGAGATTGAGACCATAAACTCATGTTTACAATGTTTACTGAGGGAATAAATCAAGAGAGAAGTAGAGTCATTTTCTCATAGACTTCTATACAACCAGAGGAGTCGCCCCCTGGTGGACACTAGAGAGAATGCAAGACACTTCCGGATTGGCTTCGACTCGGCAAAACCGTAGGTTGCTGCCTGGTAAGCACTGACGAAAACAGTAAAAAAAAACACACCCTGATGTGTCCCGGCCTTTAGGTGTGCTGGGGGGGAATATAAACATGTTGTTCGAGCTGCGATGGTTCGCATTCGACGTGCTTGGGACAGTCGTGATGCGTTAGATTCGTCCACTAGAAGTGAACAACCTTGCAACACACGGTGTGTGTGTGTGTGTGTGTGTTTGTGCGTCTCAGACCTGGTGAACTCCGTCACTGGCCGTGTAGACGGAGCGCAGCTGCTTCAGGTGGTCTCTGGTGTGGCTCAGACCTCGGAGGGTTTTGAACATCTCGCCCACAGCGGAATGGGCTCGCTCCGTGGTCAGCTCCTCGGGGTTCGCACAACCTGACGACACAAAACACACACTCGTACTAAGTGTGATGTAACAGAGGAAGATAGCTCACAGGTTGCACAAAAGAGTTACATAAAATCAGAAACATCCCACGTTTCTGAGAGGAAAGCTGCACATGCAAGAAAACATTTGTATCTGCAAAAACAAATTGGCCTGTAAACATGTAACGTCTTTTTTTGGGGGTAATTTTCTCAGCTGGGTGTGCGCTGAAACCAATTATCAAGGTAAACGCATGGCAGCGAGAGGACAAGAGCTCCTTTATACCAGCAGAAAGTGCACGCTGTCTAATCAAAAGCTAATGTTCCCTCCGTTTCTAAAGAAGTGCGTAGGGAAGCAAAGACCTGCTGTGAAATAAACCCCCAAATGACAGAGCATGAGATAAAAGGGGAGAAAGCTCTGCGGAGGAGGGGGGGGTGAGGGGGGTGGAGGGAACAAGAGCAGAAGAATGTGAAAGTGAACGGAGGAGAAAGCGAGAGGACGGAGAGACCGTGAAGAGAAGACAAGAGGACGGCGGAGACGTTGGCAAAGTAGGTCGACTGGCACCTGCACTTCCCCCCGGAGCTGCTCAGGAATGCAGCCGCCTTCTGTTAAACAAGAAGGTCAGCGCTGTCGCGCAAGATAGAAAAGCAAACCCAGGAAGCGGACTCTGAGCGGCTCACAATGAAGGACACCGGTGACTCCTCCACCAGGCCGGCACATCAGAACACTTACGTAAGATGTTGTGTGTTTTAAAACATTCTCTATGTGGAATAGTTCCATAAAGCCATGACAGACTTTAAGACCCCACAAAAAGAAGATAAAACCACTTCATGGCTTCGTCCTCTCAGGCCTCTGTCCACGTCGTGATATCTTTCATACTTTCTGTTAATAATAATAATAATAATATATTGTATTTGTATTGGTAGGTGGAAGCACGAAACACGTTGGCAAGTCAGTTTTGTTTTAATGTTGTTTTTTTAATAATGGCTTTAGAAAATACGAAGGTTCACAGAAAGTTCACATTAACCGATGGGACCATCTGAGCCGACCCCTCCACCGCTGACTGATGCTTCACCAAAGAAAGGGAAGACGGGAGCTCCGGACATGACGGAGGGCTAGTTAGCCGGTCTCCAGTGCTGGCTAGTGAGCCAGTGGGCCGTATACTGTTGGGCTCGTTGTCTATAACCAGCGTAGCATAAAGCGTGGTGGAATTAGCAAGGTAGCTAGCTAATTAATAAAATGTAACAACTTAATGCTTCATCCACACACTGTTTCTGGAGGAAGTCCAGCATGCTGTCATGCTAGTTACAGAAAGTAAGCCCAACAGCGGGCCGTCTCTTCATCTATCTACTAGTTTAGTCTATTAGCAACAACGCTAAGCTAAACTATTAGTAACATTTTAACAGAACATGTAGACGTCCTCCATTTTAAATACACACTCATCTGTGTTTATTATCTACGCCAACCACGGACGCATTCGGCACGAGGTCACCAGTTAACACGGTCACTCGTCAAACTGGAACCCCTGCTGCTCTGAATCCGTCGTGATCCAGTCTGAGTTCTGCAGAACTGGACTCCGCTGTTGGAATATCGGACATGCACGCGCATATTTCAGCTGTAAAAGAGTCTGTAGAGCGAAGGCATCACTGCTTTAAAGCAAAAATGACTTAAAACAAACTAAATACAGGAATATACTGTAGAACATACTGACAAATGAGGACACGTGAGTCTGTGAGTGACTCAGCCTCGCTCTCAGACAGAATTACCAGGCACTCCAACGTTGATTGATTAGTCGAGATTTAAATGGCTTTGCGTGACTCCTGCCACCGCGGGGCTACCGCCAAACCCCAGAAACTCATTTAAATCTCTCACTTCAACATTATATAACCAACGTATGACCTCACATACCATGCAGCTCTACTGAGGAATGAAAGCACACACAGACTCATATATATATATATACCAGAGACGTATACGGCATCTCTACGTCACTTCCTGTTCACTGGCTGCAAAAACAACAACATGACTCCGTCCTCTTCTTCTCTCTGCATGTGAGGGAAGCTGTGTCACTAAAATCTGACCTGCCAGACGACTGCTTCATTGTATTTGGCACCTTATTTACGGTGAGCAATACATCAATGTCAGCACGGTTAGATAACGTAGACCGAACAGCTCGACTGTGTCGAGGCTTTAATCTCTGATATTCGCGTTCCCTTTCCTTCCCACAGACGACATCATTTCTAGCACGGCGAGGCTTTGAAGTCGCCCTCTCGGGGAATGTGAAGCGTCTGAACCTGAAGGTTTGAAGGTAAACTCTCTGACGGAGCGGAGCGTGAAGACTCAGATGTGGGTCTTATCTTTCTATAGACACCTGCAGAGGAGAAAGGCATCTTTACAAAACAAAACTACGACTGATCGCTGAGCGTTTACACCATCAGAGACACGAGACGACGCTGACAGACAACACGCTGTAAACGGAGTTCCACGATGTGGCAGTAAACCTAGATTTGACTTATTTGTGGCGTGGGAGCACTTTGGATACGTTTTAGGAGTTTTCGGGGTTAGAGGGAGGAGGTGCGACTTGTTGCCAAAGCACACAGTGCCCCCCCCCCCACACATCCAAGGATCTCCACCGATGTTGATCGTGGTACCGCTAATCTACCGAGCAGGACCAGGTGCTGTGAGGCTGAACACCTGCGTCTGAATTCATCTCACGCGACGCCCCCCCCCCCCCCTCTTTTTACAACACACACACACACTTCAGATGAAGTGCATAATAAATTCTTATTTAAATGCCACCCTGACTGTCTTCCAGCATGATTTCTTGTCTTTAAATGATTACAGCTTCTGAGAAAGTTATGGGAAATGATGAGTAAGTGCACCGCCGCGTACGTCACCTTCCCGAAACAGCTCAGTTCAGCTGGAAACAACTGGTTTACACAAAAGACTTAAGGAGAGATTAGAGAGAGAGAGAATGTAGTTTGATCGTGATGCAGAGACCAATAGGAGTCCAGACAGGAAGTGTTTGATTGAAGGGTTTTTCTTAATTAGATCCAACAAAGCCGGAGGTGAGCATGAGTGGGACCCGCCAACCAGAGAGGCACCGCGGAACGTCTCAGTGACGACGAGGTTTAATCACATTCAACAGGACGAGAGGGAAGTGATGCAATCAAAAGACGAAGATCCAGACGCTGTGTTGCCCTTTAGAAGCTGCGTGTGCACACTGGAAGTGACATCACAGTCAGTTTGAGTGTAATGTGGTGACTCGTCACTTTTTAATCATGCTGCACGAGTTACGCACAAACTCAAATGACCCGAGACGAGTTCTGTTCACACGTCACGTGACGACTTCAAATATTTTAGAATAAAGTAAAGAAGACGACGTAGATGTGAGCAGGACGTGGATTCAGTGTTTCTGCCTTTTAAAGAACAAAGACGGGTTTATGCTCGTCGAGCATGATTTTTACTATTATTATGTTTTATATTAAAGACGGACAATCAGTTTATAAATGCCCTAAAAACAGGAGATATTAAAGAACTACTGTTGAGTTAATATTTTGCAGCAGATTCAAATTGCTTACAGGATATAAATAATAATAATAATATTAATAATAATAACGCCTCATGATGCTTTGCATGAGTTTAAACACACGTTAGTGGTGCGTTTGGTGGGAACTATTTAACTTAAAGTAGAGGACAGCGCTAATGTTCACGGTAAGTCCTTTAGTTGTGAGATATGTTGATATATATATATATATATATAAACACAGAAGCTTCAGCAGACAGAGGCCGGACACACCATGTCAGTAAATGTTAACGTGGGAGGAAGAAATCATTTGAGTCCAATACCTCCGACTTACAGGAGATAAAGGAACATTAAATTAAAAGAAGTCGCTCCGTTTCCTCAACAACCCTCCAGAATTCATCATCTTTAATGACGCCACAATCACAACTAATCGCTCCGCATCAGCGGAATGTAGACAACAAGGCTGCTTAGAGAGAGAGAATGAGAGAGAGAGAGAGAGAGAGAGAGAGAGAGAGAGAGAGAGAGAGAGAGAGAGAGAGAGAGAGAGAGAGAGAGAGAGAGAGAGAGAGAGAGAGAGAGAGAGAGAGAGAGAGAGAGAGAGAGAGAGAGAGAGAGATTCATATCAGGATGTGGAATGCTGTGGAGTGAATCTGTGCTCCTGTACCTCTGTGGGATGAAAGAAGACAGGAAGTGATGTTTCTTTCTCTTTTACTTTACATGATGCAAGCTGTCACCACGGCAACCATGTCACCTCTAGGTCAGAAGGAAGTCACTTCCTGGTGATGCTGTCAGAGCGACATGAAGCCGCTCCACTGAGGAAACGTGCTCATATATGGTGATCGGTGACACCTGATTTCAACGTGAGCCCCTCGTTCATTTAAATTCCTCCCTCACGAGCATCTCTAGCTCAAAGCACGGACGTCAAATCATCTGTAAAACACACGGAACGCTTCAGGAGGACGTTTGCTCTGCAGTAGCATCCCTGAACAATCTGCCTCGCCGACACCGTGAACTGGAACCATTGATGGGTTTCTGAACGGGCCTACCGGAGCCTCGTGTTGGGATGACACAAAGAGATGCAAAACGACCAAAAAGAGACTTAAAGCAACCAAAAAGAGACGCAAAATAATTACAAGGAGATGTAAAATGACAAAAAAGAGATGCAGAACGACCAAGAAGAGCCGCAAAAGGACAAAGAAAAGATGCAAAACGAGTAGAAAGTGACACAAAACGACCATAAATACAGTACGTCTCTGTGAAGCTGGGGCCCTTTACATGTCTGTCCCCAGGAGCCCGTTGTCTCCTAATCCGTCCATGACTGGGACGAATGTACATGAAGATCTTTACTGCTTAAACCTGATCTAACGTGAACCGTGACCACCTCATGCGACCAGCAGCGACAAAGTCCGACTGGTCGAGTCAAATTCCGGCGTTTAAGCCTTAATCCTCTCCAGAGTGGACCCGCTTGAGAGAAAACACAAGACCTGGTAATCCGGCTGCTCCACGGACTCTTTAGGAAGTGCAGAGCAAAGCTCCTCATACTGACACACACACACACACACACACACACACACACACACACACACACACACATCGCAGGCCTTCCCCGCTGCAGGAGTTCACAGTGGATGTGACTAATCACATGGTGAGGAGGGCGTGGCCTCCCGCTCACGTCACGCTGACGTTCTAACTGCGCGTAGAAGTCAGCCGGGTGGTCGTGTTAGCGGACGGAGACGACGTCGGCTGCACGCCGGTCCGGCAGCGAGGCCGTCGGGTGTCGGGTCGGTCTGCTAAACATGCACGAGGAGATCAAACAGCAGCAGGCGTGTAGGACTCACCCACCGAGGGGGGAGACACCTCGCCAGCAGCCAAAGGGAGTTTCTGCCCGTGTGCGTGGGTCTAATAAATGACTAAGAGGAGTGAGAGCGCACGTGTGTGGTGATATACTTGGATGAGGGAGCTCTGTGTGTGTGTGTGTGTGTGTGTGTGTGTGTGTGTGTGTGTGTGTGTGTAGAAAGAGAGATGAAGGTGGGACGGTGGTTTGAATCACAGGGCAATGATCTGCTCAATTAGAGACTGGCAACTGCTAATTATCTCATTTGGGTAACAGTGTTTTGGTGGTTGGCTCACACACACACACACACACACACATACACACACACACACACACACACAGTCAAAAAGGCGCCTGGTTGGGTGGCCACACTTCTTTGATTGTGGGCCACTTACAGAATATATATATAAAGGAGTCAAAGACCAAACGATAGTAAATAAATGTGTAGTTTTCAACCAGTTACACTCGAAAATCTGTGTTTCTAGACCAGAAAAGAACTTGTGCCACAGAAAATGTCATTTAAATTGATTCAAGACTATTTTTGATGTGTAAATCTGTAAACAAATAAAGTTGAAACAGACAGAAATAGCCAAATATTGGTCTCTGTTCATGATAATGCAGATAAACAGATGTTAATCTGTCTAATTTAAAGATGTAAAAGGTAAATGATTGGTTTCTCGTGTTAAAACTAGGATGTGTTGTGTACATACTGGTCACTGGGGGCCATTTAAAAAAACAGGCGGCGGACCCCGGTCGGCCCGCGGGCCGTAGTTTGGCCCGCGGCTGATTCACGGTCTCAGCGTTGAGAGAGAAAAAGGTTCACATCCTGATGCTGAACCGGTCTTTGATATCGTTCCTCATGATCTGAGTTTCACCTCGCTGTCGTCTGCTATTAGCTCGACTACCAGACTCTCTGGATTTACCTTTGATCCTGTGTAATTACAGTGCTGTGTGTATCTGTATTAATGTGTGTGTGTGTGTGTGTGTGTGTCATAATTCCGGTGGTTAGTGTGGTTTTTCGAGGTAAAATCAGTGAGATCTGGCGAGGTGCAGAGAATGCCAGCGACTCCAGACGAACACAAAATTACAACTCTGCACGCAATGCAACATGAGTCCCCTCCTTCACAAGGGGGGCGGGGGGGGATAATAGTGTGTGTGTGTGTGTGTGTGTGTTATGTTGGGCTGACTGGATGAACAGTGTGTCATTTTTTTAATAATGGTTACATAACTGCATCCCAGAGGAACACCAGGTGTTTATCCACACGCCTTCGGATTCAATGGAGACACTTCAGGTCATGCATACAAATGTTGCACTCACTCTGTGTGTGTGTGTGTGTGTGTGTGTGTGTGTGTGCAAACTCAGTGGAGATGCTTTGACATTACTTTTGTCAAATCTATCACAAAAATGTACTGCAGCACGACCAAGGAGCAAGATCTGAGACTGAGAGCATGTTGATGCCTCTCAACATGGTGACGGCTCAGCCGGCGGCTCATAGCTAACAGTGCTAACAGCGCTAACAGTGCTAACAGCGCTAACAGTGCTAACAGCGCAGACAGTGCTAACTATTGCTAAAGCTTCTTTTAAATACTTGAATTGGTATCAATGCGACAAAAATGTCGTGCAAATAATCTAACCGCAGTAAATTCTGGCCAAAACCCTGAAGCATGTACAGCGTGCACTTCGCTGACGCTCATGAAAACACATATTTTTGTCGTTAAGGAGCTAAAACACACTGCTAAAGCCCTCAAAGCTTATAGCTCTGAAAGGTATACGTATGTGGTCTCGTGTACTTAGGGTGTCTGAGTTCATTAAGTGTGTCACGAGCTGCTTATTTCTGCAGGATTTAGAACTCGACAACCTACTCACTGCTTGAACTGAACGAGCCCGGCGCTACGAAGCACAGCTCATTCAATCTCAAGGCCTCTCTCTCTTTGTGTGTCTGTGTGCATTGAAATATGTCAGTGTGTGTGTGTGTGTGTGTGTGTGTGTGCATCTTGCGTGTTTCGCATTGGCTTTTCCTGCGAATGTGAAACCTGAGCGCTTTAATTAACAGAGAACATTCGAGGAGATTTCATTTCATTTGAGGAGCCAAAAGGTATTTTATCTCGCCGCTGGCTGGCCATGAAAATATCACATAACGAAGACGAAGACGAAGACGAAGACGAAGACGAAGACGAAGAAGAATCTCATTCTGTTATTGGGTGTGAATGTGTTATTACTTTAATCATACGATTCATTAAATTGATTTGGGGCATAAATAAAAACAAGCAGCTGAGCTGGAAAAGTGATGAAAGTCATAAGTCAAAAATATAAATAAGGAAATTCCACTTTTTCCGGGAAAGATTCTTCATTAAAATGAATTAAAACTTATCCACTCATTCATACGTTCAACTAGAAACTCCATTCAAACTTTAAAATGTTCCACATCTTTCATAAAATCTGGGTAACACTTTTAGATCCCAAAACAAATTCTATGAAATAGTCAACCTTCTGTAAAGCTCAGTCAAAATGTACTTCTCATGTTTCCATTAGTATGTATGAGACGGAGAGTTAGAGAGGAGCTGAATGTGAGAACGTAAATGTCCCGACGGCTCCCGAGCCGGCTTCAAAGTTTGTGTAACGTTCGGTTGAGCCAATGTGTGAATACAGACACGTATTGTTTCCATCATGCTGAAGAACACAAAGATGTGTCCAGACCAGAAACTCTATATAAGAAGTAGACATAGTTGGTTTGTGGACTGATGTTTTGAAGCCTCGACTTCGGCGGTTTGGCCGTCGCCATCTTGATTTTTGCAACCAGTGAACAGGAAGTGACCATATCTGGACTGAGGAGGAGTGACGTAGAGACGTCGTATACGTCTCTGGTAGAGACCTGTCAATCACTGTGTAGCCCCGCCCCTAAAACATCCCCTGCTTTATGGTCTGTTTGACTCTAAATGGACCATCATTTACTAAATGAACATCATGCTGTATTGAAGAAGACTTGAAACTAGAGATTGAGACCATAAACTCATGTTTACAATGTTTACTGAGGTAATAAATCAAGAGAGAAGTAGAGTCATTTTCTCATAGACTTCTATACAACCAGAGGAGTCGCCCCCTGGTGGACACTAGAGAGAATGCAGCTTTATGCATCGGTTCACTCTTTAGAGCAGGAGGTTGCCTCGTGGTGCAGACCTGATTCTCTGCACATTGTCTGTAGTTCATATCAGAAAATGGTTTAAGAGTCGCAGCTGAAGAGGAGAGTAGCTTTAAATCTTCATTAAATGCTCAACACTAACTTTTAAAGTGGTCGCCAGACATCAGCCTTTGATTGCCGAAACTAAAAATATGATTACAATTTTCAGTCACGTGTCATTGAGTAATTAAGATACTATGCAGGTATAGGTCAGCATAATAATAATAATGTGACATGTTTACACGTTTTCCTCCCAAGACGTCACAGATCTCCTTTTTGTTTTTCCTTCAGGTTCTTTGACAGTTGAAGCAATTTGCACATTCGTTTGTTATTTTCTCCAAAACACACCAACACGCGTGCAGCGTTCTCTAGTTCTGACAGAAACAGTAATATCAATGACAACCTGGCAGCACTTCCTGCGGAGCGCTTTCTAAAACTTGCTCTCATTCCTGCATAACTTTACTTTGGCGTCAGCTTTTCAACATCCTTCAAGTCCTCCAAAACACCAAAGTAAATAACATGTGATCCAGCAGAAACACCTCCTGGAGGTCAGACCCTGAACCCGACTGAACCGGCCCAGTTGTTACCCAACAGTAAGAATGTCATTAGCACCGTGATGACTGAGCCAGGACAGACAGAGAGAGTGGTTTTAATTTGGTAAAATATGCAGCACTCAAACGATGCACACTCCATCACAAAGTGTGAATGTGTGTGTGTGTGTGTGTGTGTGTGTGTGTGTGTGTAACCAGTACGGGACAGTTTTCATCACCCCTCAATTCATGATGGTTCCTGAGGCGAAGCGTCAGCAGCTGCAGACAGAGAGAGATAATCACACCAGCTCCCTCTGGAAGCCAGAGAGAGGCAGAGACGCGCTGTGCGCCAAAGTGATGCTGCACTGCCCCCTGCAGGACAGCGGCGGCGGTGCACGCGCTGACCCATCTGCAGCAGACTTGGCTGCTGGTTTTTTGCAGGCGGATTACAGCTGAATTAATTAAAAGTGTTATAAAGCTGCAGAACTACTTTTCCTTCTGCAGATTAAACATTATAAAACTTAACTTAGTCTGTTATGAACCAATCATTGTAGAACGACACAGCTGCTGTCAAACTGCACATTCAACACAACAACAACAACAACTGATTTATTATTCCTTCATTTATGAGCAACATCAATATATTTACTATATATAGCTGCAATAATGTGAACTCATATTATAAATATATTTTGATGTCATATTTTAGTTTTTATAGTTTATATAAGTATTATAGCTTTACTTTTTCTTATTTATTATATGTTTAATTATATCTTTAGTGTTTACTTATATATGATATAATTAAACGTTTATTTATTTACTATATCTTTACTGTTTATTTATTTATTAAATCTTAACTGTTTATTTATTTATCGTCTCTTTACCGTATATTTATTCATTATAATTTTACAGTTCACATCTTTATTATATTGTTAATGACTTATTTTATTATATCTTCAGTGTTTACTTATATATTATATAATTAAAAGTTTATTTATTTTATTATATCTTCAGTGTTTACTTATATATTATATAATTAAAAGTTTATTTATTTTATTATATCTTCAGTGTTTACTTATATATTATATTATTAAAAGTTTATTTATTTTATTATATCTTCAGTGTTTACTTATTTATCGTCTCTTGTTTAGTTTCTTACTGAAGCCTCTTGCTGTCACACTGTAAACGTCCCCGCTGTGGGACTCAAAGTATTACCTTATCTCTCATCTCATATTATTATTGGATGTAGCAGGTGTTCCCGCTGTCAGAGCGCCCTCTGCTGGTCACAGGTACTGCACGTCTCTGTCCTCCAGTGAGGACAACATGTCGCTGGGAGCAAAAAGCAGCCAAACCAGCAGACGATGTTCAGCTGTGGAATACAGCAGCTGTACTCTGTGACGTGTTCATGTCATTCAGACGTCCACCTGTGTGGTGAAGGATCCGAGAATGACAAAAGCAGCCGTCACAGATCAGAGACGCTCTGTGATTCTGCTACCGAGAGTTCACAGCTGGTCGACAAAGTCACTTCTACAAAGACTCACCAGAGCTCACCAACACGAGCAGAAACACTTCAACGAACCATCAACCGCACCATCATTTTAATCATCTTAAAGCTTCATCATGAGTTCAACCAAAGGACAGCTCGAGACAGAAAAAGAGAAAAACGTATTTGTGTGAGTGATTAAAAACCAAGGAGCCAATTGTTGACTTTAGACAAAAACAGGAGGCGAAGACGCATCAATGGAGCTGAGGAGGAGCACGTTAGTCAGCTTTAAGTTCCTGTGAATCAGCATCACGAACGACCTGACGTGGTCCTCACACATCTCCACCCTGGTGAAGAAAAAGCTCATAAACGGCTTTATTTCTGAAGGAAACGTAACACTAAATTCCTGTGCCAAAGGTCAGAGGAGCGACAGAAAGCATCCTGACTGGAAACATTACAAACTAACATGGGATGTTCACGGCTGAAGGGCTCTACAGGTGGTGATTAAAACCACCCAGAACATCACTGGTACCCATCTACTGAGCATCGGTTATATTGGTGACAAGAGGTGCCTGCGAAGGTCTCAGAAGACATTAAGAGACAAAACCCACCAGACAACCTGTTCACCTGCTGCCGTCTGGAAAGAGATGCAGGAGCATCAGCTGCTGAACCACCAGACTCCAGAGGCTGTGAGACTCCTTCATTCATCCACCGCCCTCCACATGTGATGGAGTTTGTTTTTCATGCTTAACAGCATTCCAACAACTAGAGATTGAGACCATAAACTCATGTTTACAATGTTTACTGAGGTAATAAATCAAGAGAGAAGTAGAGTCATTTTCTCATAGACGTCTATACAACCAGAGGAGTCGCCCCCTGGTGGACACTAGAGAGAATGCAGCTTTAACACATGAAGCTTTGACTTCACTTTAAAGAACCTGAGGTTGCCTCCTGGTCTGAACTTGTAGTCATGTGCTGCAAACAACTCGGTTACAATCTGTATCAGTGACATCAAAATCAACGCGATGGCAACCGGTCGAGTGTCTCAACAGTTTAATGCCACTTTAGTGTCTTCGGGGGGGTCAAAGAGCCCGAAGGGAGGTCAGACACAAGGTCAAATATGAGTCAACAAGGACTTCCTCCCCGAGGGTGAAAACCTGCAGCTGGACTTCTCATCACTGAGAGTCGGCTCAGCACCGGAGAGCACATGTGGCCCAGAGGAAACAAGCTCATAGCGCCGCTGGACTCCAACATCGCATTCAAAACACACACACACACACACACACACACACACACACACACACACACACACACACACACACACACACACACACACACACACACACACACACACACACACACACACACACACACACACACACACACACACACAGCCAGCCAATAGACGTTCAATGAACCACCTCCCTCGTTTAAAAAATGAATTCCCCTTTTGTCTTCCCGATGCACAGAGCTGTTAGAATCAGTGTCGTCTCTCTGGGGGTGTTTATTTATGACTCGCTGACACTTTGATCCTCTTCAGTTTCACAGCTCGGACCGCTCGTTCACATCCATCTCCCTCCATCAGCACCGATGCGCTCGCCTGTTATTCACATATTCATCATGTGCAAGGCTGCCGCCAGGTTTCAGGTTAAAACGACCCACGCTATCGTCGTATTAAAGACAAACGTCTGTGAGATAAAGATAACGGGAGAGCACTCTGTCTTCATGGTCTTCACCTGGGGCCCCTCAAGGCTCTGCCATTCACCGTGGGGAGCAAGGCATTAATCAAAGATGGAGATGGAGGAGGAGGAGGAGGAGGAGGTCCCTCCCAGCAGTTTAAATCTCTCTCAGTCTGAAGAATCATCACCTTCAAAGCCCCTCCCGTTGTGCTCCTGCAGGAGTAATGGACGACGCAGACGCATGAATCAAACACACATAAAAATAGACTGCAGCTCGATAATAATCCGTCCAAATGTAGGAAGAAAACATCCTGCAAAACATGTTTCAGAGAGACGATGAATGAAGAAAGGGAGTCTCTGTTGGAGAGGTCTAAAGGGGGGGGGGGGGGGGGGGCAGCTCTTATTTTGACAGTCACCTCTGTCCTTCCTGGAGAAAATGTCCTCGGCTCTGTTTGTTTTCTGAGGGAGAGAAACATCTGAACATCTGTGGTGCAACATGCTGCTCTCCAGTTACAGCAGAGCACATAAACACATGTGAGCGGTCGCACACACACACAAACACGCTCGTGATGTTCACGTTATGTTTAGTGAACACAACGAGCGTGTTCTCAGAGTTCCTGTCACCCGATTCTATTCAATGATTCTATTCTATTCTATTGAGGCTTTACACTCAACACAAGACATCAAGTAGAAAAATGAACTTTATAAATAAGGAAGAGCAGAGAGTCGCTCTGCTCTGATGGTTTTACTTTATTATCTCTATGTTGTTGTTGTTGTTGTCTTTGCTTCATGTAATCGGACACGTCGGTCAGCTGCTGCTGTTTTAAACGTGCTCATAAATACATTTTCATCGGATGAAATACACACGAGCGACGACAAACATCTGTCGGTGAGATGTGTTGTGATGCGTTCGGTCCTCTGGTTACTGTTTAAAGTTCTTTCTTTCACAGATTAAACTGGATGAACATGTTTTCCACAGGCTCTCTGGGGATCAATGGATTCTGGATCTGCTGCAGAGAGTCTGCCACTGTGTGTGTGTGTGTGTGTGTGTGTGTGTGTGACCCATGCTACCTTTAAAGGTGTATTATGGGATTTAAATTTGTGAGGGAATTCTTTCTCTTATTTTATTCACAGCATCATTTTGTTATTCTAACACAATAATAAGTTGCACAGCTATTTCTTTTAATCTACTTTTGTAGAATAAACGTACAGATTCCTGGTGTGAATGAGCAACCATGCCCCACACGCACACGCACACGCACACACACACACACACACACACACACACACACACACACACAAAGATGTAATATAAGGATAATGTTAATCTAAAGGTGCTAAATCATCTAATCTATTATTCAGAAGTAATGTTTTTTTTTATTGGAGGACACTTCATAGGCCGGCTGAGGAATGTCGCCTAATGCACATGTGTGTGTGTGTGTGTGTGTGTGTGTGTGTGTGTGTGTGTGTGCTGGATGGAACAACTTTCATTGTCTTCCGGCTGGAGTTTGTGTTGCATTACTACGTATTGAACCCAGAAATCCAGGGGGCTCAAGAACCAACTCTAAAGCAAATACTGAGTGAGCGCCGACATATTTCACTTGGCAAGAACATCTGGTCTCCGGCACAGGTTTTTCTTTCACCAATAAAACGAAAGAAAAGAAGCTTTTCTGCTGCGAGAGGTGAGATGAGTTTAACGGAGATGAGACTTTGATCACAGAGAGGAGATCTGAGCTTATGTTAAAGATCTGCTGTCTTCTCTGTTCCACATGCAGCTCTCAGCGTGGCCACTAGGGAGCACTGTTACACTGTTACACTGTTACACTGCTCACTGAACACACACACTCTACAGACTCCCTCTCACACACACACACACACACACTCTCACAAACTCTCTCACACACACACACTGAACATAAACTCACACACACTCACTGAAGACACACTTTCTCTCATACACACACACACACCTTAACACACTGCTGCCACGACTGAGCTGTTTTCTCTGCTTCTCCTGAGGGAGAAAAACAAGAAAGAGAAAGAACCGTATCCAGCCCTCCATGTGGGATAACACAGCGAGGTTGTGGCCCAGATGTGAGGCACCGACTCTTCAACGCAGTCACTTTCCCTTCTCCTGTGATCCGCATGTTTCCCTGCTCATTTATAACTTCTCTTGTCTCAACCCCATCGCAACTTGGAAGGACCACAAAAACAGAAGTTAAACATCATGTGGCGTTAAGTTTTGCAGTTTAGAAAATGCAGCACGCACGTATTGTATAAGTAGAATATAGGCTGGAATAGAGAAGACGTTGAGGCAACGCATTAAAAACAATCGTTTGTGTTCCGCTTTGTGGACTCGAGTCTTACATTTGTTGACTTTAGACTCGACTTGACAAAATAAAAAAAAAGACTTACGACTCGACTTCAACTCCAATGACTTGTGACTTCACTTGGACTTGAGCCCTTTGGCTTGAACATACTTCTACATTCCCCCAAAAAAGTTATGTTGTTTAAAATGTGTGCCAGGAATCCATTCTGACTTAACCAACGTTAACGCTATTCATTCCCACCAAGTCAAAACTTAATTTAAGTAATCCACTTTGTTTGAACCAATCCGACAGCATCCAATCAAGTCGCACGGAAAAACCATGAACAACGGAGAAGCAGTTGGAAAAAAATGATTCAAAACTCAAATTTAGGACTTGAGACTCAACGTTTATGACTTGAAACAACGTTTAAGACTTGAAAGTCAACGTTTAGGACTTGAAAGTCAACATTTAAGACTTGAATCTCAACGTTTAGGACTTGAAAGTCAACATTTAAGACTTGAAACTCAACATTTAAGACTTGAAACTCAACGTTTAAGACTTGAAACTCAACGTTTAAGACTTGAGACAAAGCTTAGGACTTAAAACTTAAGTTTAGGACTTGAAACTCAAAGCTTAGGACCCGGGACTTGAGTGCAAAGACTTGAGACTTGTGACAAACAATGCCTTGGTGCCACATTTCAGTTTAAATGAGCAGCGCAGTGACAACTGTTTTATTGTACCAGACTTTTGCATGTTTTATCTTTCAAAACCACCACTCCAGGGACAGCTAACAGCGCTGTGAGTGACATGCACGATTGTCAGTACAGCGTTTTGCAGACCACATCTGGGAGGAGCTCTTGTCTGACATGCAAAGTGTGACCTGTGAAAGTAGCAATGATGGTTGTAAATAGAGGCCTGAGCTGCTTTACAATAGCACACGCAGCACTAACAGACCATCACACCGGACATTACAGAGACGGGGAGGCAGGACGGCTGGACCCAAGCCGCTGAAATAAAGACCCGGTGGAGGAATCCAGAGACGGCATGAGGCGTAACATCAAAGACAAACGCCACGCTGCATTCACAACCGATCGGGCGTTGCGGCGCTTGATGGCTGCGTGTGGGAGAGTCACTTAAACGGCCCATCTGTGTGACGCCAAGCTGCTATTCTATATGTTCTCATATAAATAAATGTGTTAATGTGTGTCTCTGGCATCGTATTCTATCCTTCGTTCTAGCTCATGTCTGCTTTGTGAAACACTTTGCTGCTCCTTTTGATAAGTGCTCAATAAATAAGCTTTAGTATTATCAACCGCATTAAACCTTCATTGCACAACTTGAGACTAATAGCCAACAATCTATTGTTAAATATAACAATTGTTAAAACTAAGAGCCGATCAGCTCTTCCGTCCTGTGACAGTCGGGATGGAATCGGATACAAATCCACCCGTCAGTCATTGTGCGGCGATCGAGTCCGTGCAGGACCGGCTCATCTCAAACGGGCCTTTCGTCTGACCTCATCGACCGGTTTAAAACAACAGTGGGCGTGGCCTTCTGTGCGACTTAGCCTAACGCATCTTTAGAGCAACTAATGGCAACACAAACCGTACCGATAAACATCGCAGACGGCGTCGATATTCAGCTTTTAATGTGGCGGCTTTCTTTTCTTTGTATAACTGATGACTGAAGAGTGAGATTGTATGGAGGCGGAGGCTGGGAGGAGGTGAAGCGCCTTTAAGGATTCACACAACGTGTTTCAGTGAGAAACATTGAACGCCTCACGACATTTTTAAGACGTGCCTGATTGTTTTCTTGAGTTAGAAGAGGAGATTGACGCCACTCGCTAAAGCCAGCAGCCAGTTAGCTTAGCTTAGCATGAAGACTTTTTAACCCCATTTCCAGTGCCTGTGCTAAGCTAAGCTAACTGGCTAACTTGCTGTAGCTTCATATTAACCCTACAGACATGAGAGTGGGCATCAATCTTCTCGGCTCAAAAGAAAACATTTTTTTTGGAAACGTTAAAACTAAACTCCTGGAGTCCAGGTAGGCGTCCTCTATTGAACCACACGCGTACTATCAAGAGGCACAATTAAAACGTTGCTGCAAAAGTCTCCTAATCCAACATATGGTGGAGCCGGAGGAGCTGCTGCTGGTGTGCTGGTCCTCCGGGAGGAGAACAGATTTATCAGCTTCTATGTAATGATTGTGTGAGTTAGTAACACGAGGGCCTATTAAAGTCTGCTGGGTGTCATCTTTTAAAGAAATATTTGAGTCACAGACTCTAAAAGAAACTTCCTCATATTACTGAACAACAAGGCCCAATATATTTATTCTACAACGGCTGGTCTTCTGCGTGTCGGATCAGTGTGTGGAAGAGCTCAGAAGAAGCCCGTTGGCAGAGGTTCGACCCCACACACACACACACACACACACACACCAGGGAGCATGCTGATGTGATAACGTGCACGGCCGACCACCAGCGCAGCGCTGGAGGAGAGGCCAAGCGCACCGCCGGTGGTTATCGTTAACCAACTGAGGAGCGACGGGAACATCGTGTACTCGGCCAAACGGCTGCTTGATTTCCAGCCAGACGTCCGGAGAAACCTCGGTTCAACAAACGACGGCGGATGTAAACCGACTGTGGTTTGTGTGACAGAATTAAAGCTGCGAGCCGCATCGATCGGCGCCCTCGCAGCCTCACTGGTAACCGGCTGGAGGCTGGTTGATGCGGCCTTGCGCTTCCTCGACCATCAGACAACAGCGTGCACGAGTTAGATGGTGTTTCCTGCGTCGGGTCACTTTGCAGCTTAAACCTCGAATGTTTTTAATGTCTCTCTGAATACTAGCTTGTCCTTTGCAAACACCTTCATCATTTCAAGAGTCAGTTGTAATTATTGCCGTTCATTTCCCGCAGGCTTTGAGACATTTAGTCACCAGACAATTCATAGAAATGATTTATTTGGTTTCTCCTGCTGCAGCGAGTTATTCTCTTAATGCTGCTCCTGTAAGTTATCGTATTTGTTTTTATAACTTCAAACATAAACACAAAGCCGTCCACGGCTCATCTTGTATTCCGCTGGACCCACCAGCCGAATATATAATATTACATGTTATATTTCTGCCAATAGATCCCACTGAACTACACACTGGTCCTTAAACACATCGCTAGAATGAAAGTGTTGATGTATCCGGCTGCAAATCCTCAAACTCCTTCTCAAATGATGCATTATTTATTCTCTATTTGTTTTAGCAGCACAGTGCCTGAAGAGCTCCCTCACAGAGGAACATTCACAAATATCAACTCATGAATTGAGACAATGTTTGTAAAGTATTGTCATGAGAAAGACTCAACAGTAAAGCAGAGCTTTCAGGTCAAACACGCGGCTAAAACCTCACTTTTAGACTTTATTGGAGCGTACATCAAATTAATAGCCGATTTGTTTACAACTACAACAGAAACAATCGGTTCCCATTAAATCACCTAATGGAAGCCGAGAAATGTAGCTTCACAGGAAACAATATAAGATGGAGGGAGAGATAGAAGATAAACAATGGAAGGAGGAGGACAGGACTGTCTATTAACAGAGTGCAAGCATTCAAAAATCTAAATAAAAGTTATTTTCCACCAGCGAGGACAGAAACGCTCCCGCAGACAAGACGTCTGCTTCGGACACATGTACGCACGGCCATTAGACAGGAGGAGGACAGATAGAGGACAGGGTGGTGCAGCTGATGAAAAGACATGATTAACCTTTGATCTGCACTCCGTATCGTGTGTGTGTGTGTGTGTGTGTTGGTGGGATGATAGCCGTGCTCTGTGCTCGGCCGCTCCCATGGGAGACAGAGACAGATAATAACGTCGACGCTGTTCAGATCCTTTGATAGCGGCTGCAGGGAGGTTGGTGTGTGTGTGTTTGTGTGTGTGTTTGTGTTTGTGTGTTTGATGGGAAAGTGACATGTTGGTTCGTTGTGGTTGTGTTGCCTCCTCCCTCCTCTGGTGGTCCTCTGGGTGCTGCTGGTCTGAATTACGCGCTGAAGGGACAAATATTTGTGTTTGACCCAAGCAGCAACCTCCAGGTCTGACAAATGAAGCCGATGCTTCATGTGTTAAAGCTGCATTCTCTCTAATGACCACCAGGGGGCGACTCCTCTGGTTGTATAGAAGTCTATGAGAAAATGACTCTACTTCTCTCTTGATTTATTACCTCAGTAAACATTGTAAACATGAGTTTATGGTCTCAATCTCTAGTTTCAAGTCTTCTTCAATACAGCATGATGTTCATTTAGTAAATGATGGTCCATTTAGAGTCAAACAGACCATAAAGCAGGGGATGCTTTAGGGGCGGGGCTACACAGTGATTGACAGGTCTTCTTATATACAGTCTATGAACAGTCGCTCAGCATATTTATGTAGAATTAAAATACGTTGCACCTAAATGTCCAGATTTTAAACCTCAATCCATCAACACAACAAAATACACATCTACAAAATGTGATCGTAAACTGCATTTTGTTGCGCAACCCAACAATGACAATAAATACAAATATAACCTTTTAACCTCGTAAATGCGCTACAGTTTATACTCTGTGAGCAGTCCATTGTCATCTGCTCTGGTTTTACTGTGAAGCTTTTAGAGAGAAAAAAAGAAACATTCCAGATTAATCAATCAATCAATCTAAGTGTGTGTGTGTGTGTGTGTGTGTGTGTGTGTGTGTGTGTGTGACGTGTGCTGTGCCTCAACATGTGGCTTCAATCTCTGTTTTCTGTTGCGTCCCACCCCTCTCTCACCCTTCACAGAGACTCGTGACCATCTTCGTGGTTGAAAACAAGTCATTTCAAACTGGATTCCACGTCAAATTCTTCTGTCGTAGCGGCTCTAAAGATCTCTAAAGATCTCTAAAGATCCAGAGCCGATGCAGGATTAGGAGCGTCGTAGGAGCGTCCAGGTGAAGACGTGTCCTCGGTGTGTGTTCACCTCGTGGCGTGTTGACTGACGGTCCGGTAAACAGACCCGGCGCCTCAGATATCGGTGGAGTTTATTGCTCAGTTCTGGCCGGCCTCCCCGAGTTGTTTATTTGGTTTTCAGGTATCGAATGAAACCCACAACTCTCTGTCTCTCTCTCTCGATCACACACGTATTCCTCTCGGTCTGAACCTCGTGCAGTCATCACTGTGCAGAGTCAACAAACAGTCACGCATGAACTTGTTCGCACAAATACACAACTCGCTGTCCAGCGCGTATAGAAACTAATCTCTCTGTTCAGCTTCCCACAGACACTCACTCGCTCTCTCTTTTACCCATCATTGCTCACTCTTTCACACACACACGTACATATATACGAGGCCATGGCGTTCTCTTGCTTTGTTTGGTCCGTTTGGATTCGGAGGTCAAGCGATAGACTGTTCATAAGAAGTGGAACCTTTTGATCCAGCGTCTGTCAGTCCGTCTGAGCTGAACCGTTGTGTAGCTTAAAAGCTAGCGTAAGATGTTTTATTGAGGTTCCTTTCAGTGAAATGCTCCGAGGGAATTTGAGTTCCCTCTAAACGGTTCCAGTGTACATGTCGAGGGCTTTTATTGTGAAAGGTAAGAACATAAGGAGGGAATCTGCTTCTGTGCTGCCTTTGTCAAGGTTGAAAGGAGTAATAAAGTTTTCGTTCTTGGAACAGACTGTAGACCGTATATAAGGAGTGTCCGTGGTCATCGGGCTGTTTCGCCGTCGCCATGTTGTTTGCAACCAGTGAACAGGAAGTGACCATATCTGGACTGAGGAGGAGTGACGTAGAGACACCGTATACGTCTCTGGTAGAGACCTGTCAATCACTGTGTAGCCCCGCCCCTAAAGCATCCCCTGCTTTATGGTCTGTTTGACTCTAAATGGACCATCATTTACTAAATGAACATCATGCTGTATTGAAGAAGACTTGAAACTAGAGATTGAGACCATAAACTCATGTTTACAATGTTTACTGAGGTAATAAATCAAGAGAGAAGTAGAGTCATTTTCTCATAGACTTCTATGCAACCAGAGGAGTCGCCCCCTGGTGGACATTAGAGAGAAGGCAGCTTTAACACATGAAGCTTTGGCTTCATTCTGCAGAACTGAAGGTTCCCGCCGGAGCACTTCAGACAAAACTCTGGGGTTTAGTCGGGTCTTTGAGGGATTCATGTTTCCTCCCTTTGTCTCCTTCCTCCTTGTACACTCATACACTTAAACTGTGACTCACACTCATCTTCTCAATCAGACACCGTTGTTCTGCGGGATGACTCACATCTTCTCCACGCAGCAGAGTGATGAGGTGTTGCTCACAAGCAAGAAAAAAAAGTCCCAGCTCTTCAAGAGCAAAGGGAAAAAAGAAACGTACAAGCTCAAAGTTACAACCGCTTCTGAGAGGAACAACTTTCTGATGTTGCTCTAAAGGGACAGCGGCAGACTAAATTCAAATGTGTTCCTTGTAAATGTGAACTGGCCCTTTAAGGTGGAGGTACATCTGTGTGGTACAAACAGCTGGAGTGTCCATGCAGCGATAGAGAGATAGAGGGCTGTGAGAGAAGGTAGTCACTGCCAGATAGAGAGAGAGGAGATGATAAGAGTCCCTCAGACTCAGAGGAAGCCTCCTATCACAGGAAGCTCCTCTTGCAGATGTTCAGATCCTCCTAATCGCAGCTCTACTTCCTGTTTCTGGACAACATCCACACGAGCAGGCGATGCCCGCGAAACCAAAAATGGGGGGATCTCACACACATATACGCTCACCCATCCGGGCAGGAATCCTACACAAACATCCCATCCTGGACCGGGTCGAGGTCCAACATCAAAGTGGATTACAGGGTGGATGAAGCCGAGACCGCCAGCAGACGTACCACTTATTATTTTCTGACCTTGATGTGTCGACGCCACCCCGTTTTTTTGGGGTTCGGGAGCGTCTTTTTTTTTCCGCACTCAGAAACCATAATAAACCTCTGCAGAGATGATGTTACAAAGATGGGTTAGCGTAGCACAAATAATAACACACACACACACACACACACACACACACACACACACACACACACACACACGGTAATCCCGTCAGTCAGAACACACAGCGGGCTAATCCGCTCCCACACATCGCCTCACGGACGGGTCGGCCGTATCACAACCGAAAACATTTGGACAACAAAGTTTGCTGGTGTTGGAATTATTTAGATCAGGTGAACGTGAGAGGCAGCTGCTGGTGTGTGTGTGTGTGTGTGTGTGTGTGTGTGTGTGTGTGTGTGTGTGTGTGTGTGTGTGTGTGTGTGTGTGTGTGTGTGTGTGAGAGAGAGGGAGCTGCCACAGTAATGCTATGTAATAAAGGCAAAAAGGCCACAGCAAAGCATAACTTTACTTTTTAAGAGAAATGCTCTCCCCTCGTCCTAAATGGTCCTAAATGGATACAAGAGTACTTCCTTGTTTTATGAATGGAGCTGACCAATCGGTGACAGCCTCCACTGTAAACCCCAGGCTCAAAGCGCCTGTACTTTCAGAAGAATAACCCCCGATCAGGACCTTTTTTGGGGGGGTAAACCGTCCCCAGAACCTAGTCTAGACTCTGGTCGCTGCGGTCGAAACGCAGCCTAACATCACATCAGAGAGAAACAACACTCCTCAAGCTCTCATGTATTCTGATTATATGATTATTTAAACTAAAAAGTTCATAATTCAACGGGTCGTGTGGTCTGAATTCTCAGTGTGTTTAACACTCAGTGTGATTCATTCCCAACATCTGAATCAGACGTCGCAGCGCTAATGTGGCTTTGTCAACACTCTGTGATTAATACCTGTTTCTATCATGAAGAGAGAGACTGTGTACGAAACCGTGAGCACGATATGTGAGGCGATATGTGAGGGAGGGAGGGAGAAAATGAAAACCATACATCCCATCCTGGAAATAACACGTTCCCTATACTGTGGATTTTCTGAGGATTTGCTGTCGCTCCAGTACGGAGAAGGAAATAGTGAAGCGTTTTCAACGTGGAGTCAGAAGAAAGCTGGTTTACTGTTCAACCGAGGCCTCCGGGTGAAACAGTTATAAAGGAAGTGTGTGTGCATACATGTGTTCTGGAGTGTTTATCTTCTGGGGGGGGGGGGGGGGGAGTTTACACTGGCCTCCCATCAGGAGTCCTCTCTGCAGAACGCCATTATCAGCGGTGATAGCAGCCCGATATCTCACAACAGCCAGTTCATTCATAAACTCCGTCTACCTGCACCCAGAGAGAGAGAGAGAGAGAGAGAGAGAGAGAGAGAGAGAGAGAGAGAGAGAGAGAGAGAGAGAGAGAGAGAGAGAGACAGAGAGAGAGAGAGAGAG